>NC_068993.1:28688318-28697933 GCF_001194135.2 Octopus bimaculoides
ATATATATATATATATATATATATATATATATATATTATATATATGCACACACACAAGGGTGGGTTGAAAAGTTCATGGGCTGACAATGAAGGAGTGATGCTAAAGCTGTGAAAATCTTGCATGCATTAATTTCAACTCTCTTATTGTTTCTTTCCATGTGAACTGGCATTCAACTGTTCAAAAAGGTCTTCAAATGTAACAAATCTTGAAAATGGACAAAATTTGGTTTCATGGTGTTACAAATACTTACAGAAAAAGGGTTTAACACCTAAAGACATTCATGCTGATATGGTTACTACATTAGAGGATGATGCTCTACTTTTATCCACAGTTCAGAAGTGGGCAGCTGAATTTAGGAGGGGAAGAGAAAATCTTGAAGACAAGCCAAAGTCTGGATGTCCTGCAACTGCCACCACCAAGGAAAGCGTTGATCATGTTCATTACATGCTGATGGATGACAGATATTACTATAAATCAAATAGCCAATGCTATTAACGTATCCTGTGGGAGAATTGAGAATATTGTACACAATGAACTTGGCATGATGAAGGTTTTTGCTTGGGGGCTGCCACATGTTCTGACACCTGATCAAAAGTGCACCAGGCTGATCACCTCAAAGGAAAATCTGAGAATATTTCAGGTAGATCCAGCTGGTTTTCTTGAATGTTTCTCAAACCAAGATGAGTGTTGGCTTTATCACTTTGAGCCAAAGACAAAGAGACAATCCATACAGTGGAAACACCCCCTCCTCATCTACTCCAAAGAAGGCCAAGTTCATTTCATCTGCAGGGAAGGTGACTGCCTCAGTTTTTTTGGGATGCAAAAAGCATCAATGGAAAGTATCATGCCAACTTGCTGAGGCAGTTACAAAAGGCTATCAAGAACAAATGCCCAGGAAAACTGACCAAGAGACCAAGCAAAGCAAGTCCACCAGGAAGCTTGTGATAATTTCCTCTTTTGACAACAAATCAACATTATATTCATTGGGATCCCTTTGGCTAGATGGCCATGCAGTGGGACTGAACTTGACATCAAATGGTTAGAAGTAAGCTTCTTAACTATACAGCTTCACTTGCACTTATGACAAATTGAGCTGCGTGCATGTGTGTGTGTGTGTGTGTGTGTTTACAATGAAAGTAGAAAAGCATAAATTTCACCCACATTTCATACTTTGAACTCAACAGCTCTTTCATTTAGATAAATGTCATTAATTCCATAACTGCATAACTGAGACATAATAAATTTAATTTCAGATTCAATTTAAAAACCATGATTAATCAAATCATCAGAAGTATTATGTGCTATATCAATCAGAAAACTGTCACTGGTTTTAAAGACACTAAAAATACCCCAAATTAGGAAAATATATATATAAAAAAATGGATAAATATATGCAGAGACATACAAATATACATACATCTATACACAAACATACAAAAACACACTTGTACACACACACACACACACGCATACACACACTCACACACATGCACACACACATGCACACACGCATGCACGCACACACACACACACACACATACACACACACAGTCCAACATGTGCAATTCTTGCGCAGGTCCTCAATGTTGTATCCTGGAGTCACTGTATGCTTCAAGTTTTCCAACATACACCTTACCCAGGCAACTCAACCTAGGTTGATCAAGCCTAGGGGTGTGTCCAAGTGGCATTCTACTGAACCCACCAATCACCCTTTTTTAGTTAATGCCATCTAGACACTTTCTTCAAAGCTTCCATATTGGTCTTGATGGATCTTCTGCAAGTTCCTGAAATTCTCAGTATTGTATTGGCCTTACTTAGAATACAACCTCCACTAGCAAACACCTTATTCTCCTGCCGTTCATGCAATAGTCCTCCTTTAACTCCTGTAACTTGTCTGTCTTCCTCTCTTGAACCTCCTCCAGCTTTCCTTCCAAGGCACAGTTAAATCCAGAAAGACAACCTGCTTTGCTACCCCAGAAACCAACATGATATCTTGTCTCAGCAATGTCTGGGTAATGTGCACTGGAAACTTTAGCTGTTTCTCCAGATTAAATTTCAACACCCAGTCCTCTGCTGAGTGCAGTTTATGCAACAAACTAAGGAACACTGGTTGTGGTTGATGGATGGAAACCTGAAATGAGAAACTAGGAATATGCTATTAAAATGAATTTGTGAGAGGCAAAGATTAATGAAATCTAGTTATAAAACTAATGTAGAACCTGGGAAAGGAGACAAAAGTTTTAATCATCTCTTGAGTGAATGCAGTAAGCTAGCACAAAAAGAGTATAAGGATAGGCATGATTGTGTCAGAGAAAATGTGTGTAGATTCAAAGTAATTGAAAATTGGTATGAACACAAGCCAGAGACTGCAAGAAAGGATAATAATTATAGGATTTTATAGGACTTCCCCATAAAGACTGATCATACTATTGAAGTGAAGACCAGATGTGATTAGAGGACAAAAAAAAATTAAACTGTGTAAGATCATAGAGTTTGCAATACTACATAAGAATAGAGTAGATTCCAAAGAGATTCAGAAACTTGAGAAATATTAGGACTTAGACAAAGAGAGAGATGGAGAGATTGTAGAAGACTTTGGTGACAATTATTCCTGAGGTAATTGGTGTACTTAGCAAACACTCAATCTGCAACTTAAGAGGCTGAAGCATATTGGAATTGAGATTCCACTACTGACTTGCAGACAAGTGCAATCTTGTACTCTGCATAAATGCTAATAAAGACTCTTGAGATTTGAGGACACTTGTTACCAAACTTCAAGATAACATTCCTGCTAATCAAATTAGCCTGTAATTGCTTAATGATGATGATGATGATGATGATGATAATTCCCATAATTTCCCACAACCACGGTGCTGAGTGGACTCATTTTGTGAGATCTGAACTCCATCATCCGGAGGCTCTACAACAGGACCATGTTCACATAACAACAGAAGATGTAATTGCACAGGTATCAAAACTGCCAAACAAGAAAGCAGCAGGACCAGATGGAATTCAAGGCTACTGGCTCAAGTGGTTTAGGTCAATACACAACTAAATTGCATTGCAGTTAGACAATTGCCAAAAGAGTGGTGCAGTTTTGGAGTGGATTGTAGAGAGAAAGACAACATTGTTGATGAAAAGGTCAAAGGGCAATGAAGTTGGGAATTACCAACCCATTGCTTGTCTTAACCTCCTATGGAAAGTATTAAAGGCATCCTCACAAGGTAAATATATATGTTTCTTGCAGAAAATAATCTACTTCCAGTAGGACAAAAGAGATGCCGAAAAGGATCCAAGGACACCAAAGACCACTTTGTGATAGACAAGGTTGTAATGAAGAACTGTAAACGGTACCAAAAAAACTTGTGCATGACCTGGATAGACTTTAAAAAGGCTTATGACATGTTGCTGCATTTGTGGATTTTGGAAAGACTCGACATGTGTGGAATAGCTGAGAATGTGTATGCACTGATTAAGAACAGCAAGCCTAGTGAAAAATATGTCTTTTGTGTAACAAGTACTTAACTGATAACAATTAAAAGAAGTATCTTCCAAGGAGACTCTTGTTCACGTCTGTTATTTGTTACAGCCTTGATCCCACTTTCTGTAGTCCTACACAAAG
Source organism: Octopus bimaculoides (assembly GCF_001194135.2). Taxonomy (NCBI): domain Eukaryota; kingdom Metazoa; phylum Mollusca; class Cephalopoda; order Octopoda; family Octopodidae; genus Octopus; species Octopus bimaculoides. The sequence goes on from NC_068993.1 coordinate 28,691,942, forward strand.
TCAATGTGCAGTATGAGCTGAAAAAGAATGGAACTCATCTCAACCACCTTCTCTTCATGGATGATTTAAAACTGTTCACAAAACAGAGCCTCGAAGGGAAAGGCTGGTTGAAACTGTGCAGATGTGAAGCAAGGATATAGGGATGGAATTTAGTATCTCGAAGTTTGCAGTGCTCACTTTGAAACAGGGGAAAAGAGCAGATTGTAGGGGGCATAAAATTGCCAAATGGAGAGAGAATGGAAGACCCAGATGATGATGAGTACAAGTACCTTGGGATCCTGGAGCTGGACAATATCTTGCACAGAGAAATGAAAGACAAGGTCATCACTGCTTATTTCAAATGCCTCACACTTCTCTTGAAATCAAGACTCAACTCAAGGAACATTGTGACTGCCATCAACATGGCACTCAAACAGAGATTAACCAACTTAATTGCACTGCCCGAAAGATAATGACAATGCATGGTGCTCTCCATCCTGAGGTAAATGTACACAGGCTCTACATGAAGAGGTGTAAAGTTGGATGTGGACTGATTAGCGTATGGGAGTGCATCAACAGTAAAAGAAGAAACATGACAGAATATTTGGTAAACAGCAAACAAGACCTGCTACAGTATACTGCTAATGCAGAAGGATTTACCAAAAATGGACTTGAGAGTGTTCAGGAATTCTGATCATGAACAGCCAAAGAGACAGAAGAAACCCAACTCAGCATGGAATTACATGGTCAGTTCCACCATGAAACTAACAAATTAAAAGACCAGAAAGTATCATGGAGGTTGCTCAGCAAGGGTGACCTAAAAAAGAATACTGAAAGCTTAATCATCACTGTCCAGGATCAGGCATTGAATACCAACTCAGTGAAAAGGGATATATACCACACAAGTGCAATGAATCTCTGCAGAATTTGTGGGAAGAGGGTAGAAAGCATGACTTACATTGTTAGTGATTGTGAAAGTCTTGTGCAGAAAGAGTACAAGTGCAGACACAACAAGGTAGCCCCAAACCTTCACTGGCTACTATACTGGAAGTAGGGATATGAGGTAATGGGTGCTTGGTACCAACATACACTGGAAAAGGTAATGGATGAAAAGGGGACGGCAAAAATCCTCTGGGACTTTTACTTCTTGAGAGACTAGGTGTTAGAGCACCAAAACCAGATATAGTAACCTTTAGGAGGGATAAACAAGGCTGCCAAATAATCAATGTGGTAGTGCCAGGAAATCAACATATTATCATGAAAGAAAGAGAAAAGATTGATAAATATGGAGACCTGAGAATTGAGATCGCTATGAGAGTCAAACATATAGGTTGTCCCTTTTGTCATTGTAGCATTGGGTTCAATACCACCCAACCTGAAAAAACATCTGGAAACTTTAGAAATACTCTACAATCTAGGTGTGTTGCAAAAATCAGCATTACTTGGAACTGCATGCATATTGTATAAAGTACTGTCTGTCTGAGGTCCTTGTGTCTTGACAGACAGTACAAATCCCCCAGTACACACAATATCTCCAATCAACAACATCACGATATTGGATATTATGCAATGCCTTAAATAATAATAATAGTGATAATGATAATAATAATAATAATAATAATAATAATAATCATAAATATGTAGATGCAGAAGAGACAATAAATCATATTGTCTCTGGCTGCCCAGTCCTGGCTAAGAAGGAATATATTCACAGACACGACAGAGTTGGGACTTATATACACTGGAAGCTATGGAATAACAACAGAAAAAAGATGATATAGGCACACGCCAGAAAAGGTCACAGAAAATGAGAAAAGAACCATACTCTGAGATATACCAAGACCAGTGGTGGATCTACAATATTGGAGCCCTGAAGCTTTACAACTAGCAACAGTAGGGCAACATCCAATAAGGGTCAAAAAATTTTTGTACCCTTGCCAGGTACCCCAGCTTGAGGCCCTGATAACTCAAATGTTGGAGTTGTGATGTGGAGTCCTTAAAAATGAGTCTGAAAGTGAGTTTTTGAGTTATGGGGGTTGAAAATTAGGGAAGCGTTATATACATGCATGGTGCATCATTAAGATACATATGAAAATAACAAAATACTTTTTTTTCTGTTTTTTGTAGCAACAATTTTGTCATATGAATACATATGAGAATTACAAAATGCTCTTTTGTCTGTTTTTGTAACAACAGTTTTGTCATGACAGCTTCCTTGCAATGTCATTTTCTAGAGACAATATGCATAAGGAATTTCAGCACTCTTCAGTCATGGTAGACCAAAATTCATTCTTTACAAAAGAAGGCTTTGAGGAACTCCTTTCTGCTTCACAGCTCATGATAGACATTGTCAAGTATAGCTTATGTGCAGTGGTAATATTAGGGGATACTTCAATTAATTGCTGCTCATAAATAAACTGAAGAACTTCTGTGCATTGCATTTTAGATGGTGTGTTTACTTCTGTGTTTCGGGATTTCCTAAGGTGTAAATACTCTTTGAACTGATAACACTCATTCATTAATTTGTGGTCAGTATTGTCTTTGCAATGCGATATTATAAATTTGATACTGACCTCATCAAATTCTGAATTGTTCACCAATTCTGAGAGAAACTTGAACCTTTTCGCACTCTGCTCATATGGGGGTCCATCCTCTTGCTTAACTGGATTATCAAGAGGTCATAAACTTGATTTAGAAATTCTATCCTATCACTTGTTCTATCTACAAATTTCTTTATAACAATGTGTTTGGAAACATCAGAATAATTTATGGTGATATATTCACATAAACCTTTTACTACTGATCCATAGTGTGCAATCCTGTCGGCCGAATTTTCTCATAGTTCTTTAACAAATGAAAGCAAAGATGCTAGCAGAAGGTAACCTTCAAATATATCAGAATCAGGGGTTTGGAGTTTCTTACTTGTTTTGTTAAAATGTTCCATAACTTCTTCCCAAATGACTGTTAAAACAGCATATTCCAATTTTACATTCAGGCTTCTCTTCTGAGTCTTCAAACATACATTTGAGAGTTTGTAAAATATCTCTATATCTATTTTTAATTGTCTGAACTGCTTCATAGTGTGCAGACCATCTAGTTACATTTAAGCTCTTTAGTAAAAAGGCTAGATTGCCCTGTGTGTTCAAAATCCCCCATCTTCAAGGAGATTCAAGAAAACATACAGCTGCTGCAAGATACCAAAATAGTCAACAACTTCAGGTACAGAAGACACTGCCTTTTACCAAACAAGGTTGAGTGAATGGATTGCACATGGTACATAGTCTTCATACCTGTTAATGTTTTTAGGAAGTGCTTGCAATCCTTTCTCTGAGTCCTTCATATTGGAAGCATTATCGTACAACTGATATTTTCAAGTAAAAGCTTTTGCTCTCCCAGAAATTGTTATTTTGTTGAGTAAGGTCATGGATGAATGTTTTTCTATTGGCAAAAATGCTAAAAATCTCTCAGAGTCTTCCATTATAACAGTATCGAACCACAATTACTAGCTGGTCAACACGTGTCATGTCAGGTATAGAGTCAACAATAATTGAGTAGTATTTGGTGTCTCGATTGTTGATCTGATTCACCACTTCATTTTTCACATGTTTTCCCATGATTTCTTATTTCTTTACTGCCCACAAGGGACTACACACAGAGGGGACAAACAAAGACAGACAAATGGATTAAGTCGATTATATCGACCCCAGTGCGTAACTGGTACTTATTTAATTGTCCCCGAAAGGCAAAGTCAACCTCAGCGGAATTCGAACTCAGAACGTAGCAGCAGACAAAATACCACTAAGCATTTTGCACATCACATTAATGTTTCTGCCAGCTCGCTGCCCATGATTTCTTTCAACCCTTCATACACAGATTTGGATAGGTAAATAATCTTTACTTTTTCATTTTTATATTTCTCTAAATGTTCATGTAAAAATGGGTCAAACTAGGCAATAAGCCCAATGGCCCTCCCATGAAATTTCCATTAGCCCCACTTTTCCTCATGACCTCTAAATGCTAAACCTCTTTCACTTAAAAACTTAATAGCTGCTACAACTCTTTTTAGTACTTCAAAATAGTACTGCATGTTTTTTTCTCAACTGTTCCTCAAGTTGCTGATCCACAGTGTTTTTTAATTGACTCTCACATTAGCCAGCTCAACATCACCCTGTTATGTTCCATGTTGTCTCAATGATTTTCTAGAGTTCTGAGTATATTCATCCAATCAGAAAACCCACCTGTTGTAAGTGATATTTGGCATTTAGAAAAGAGTTTGCTCTTTGAGCAAACTAACCAGGATTTCATCACAGTCTGACCATTTTTCAATCTTTTTTTCAAAGTACTTGTTTGAGAAACTTCGATTTTGCTGTTTGTAAATCTTGTTGGATTCAGTATATACATTATCTGTTTTTTTTATTTTGAAAAAAAAAACTGATGACTTGCATTAAACAGTTTTGTATGAAATCATTATCAATTGTTATGGGCCAGTTTGCCAGGTCACTGTATTCTTTGAAATCACTAAATTTGCTTCTTGTTTCCTTTTTCTGCTCTCTCTTTTCTTGAAGTTCTTGACCACTGTGATCATCATCTGTACCAAAATTGTCAACAGTAGGTTGATTATTGCTAAACAGAGCACTCATGGTTTGTGCCCTATCATTGAATTCACTAGTGCTTGCATGGCTTGTTTCAGTTGCAGGTGACGACAAACTTTTACTAGACATTGTAAAATAGTTTGATAGTTTTTGACATTTAGAAATTTCATTGGATTACTTTTCCTTGAGTTGGCATTTCCGGTATCTGCTTAAGCACTTTTGTGAAGACATTGCTGTTCGTCTTGGAGCCTAAACCTCTGTATAAAAAAGGGTAATATTTTCATTAGCCACAGTGAGACAGAGATCGATCAAGATAAGGGTTCACAACTTAATATATAATATAGTCATAAATGAAGAATTGTTCATTTTGTACAAGGTGATATTCAAACAATTTTTCAAATAGAAAAAATGCTTTGTTACTGAACAGATTGTAAGTCTGAAATTAGGAGGCAAACCCTTTCATTGGTCATTAAATAATAGTGTGAAAATAAGAATTCTTATCTCTACTGTGCTGATATAGTAGTAGACATATTTGACAATGGGAGGGGCAGGGCCAAAATTTCCAAAATAATTCAAGTTGTTTGTACTTTTATTTTTATTCTACTCCACACCGGCAAAAACATCAGGTGAACAACTTGTGGCTAGACACTGCATGTCTAGACTCTGTGTAGGAGTATGATATGACGTCCACTAAGACTGGTAACAGCAATCTGCATGGCAAAATACAAAAACAAAAAAATTGACAGAATGAAAAAATTAAGTTGCTTCAGGGGGAGCCCCTCCAAGATTAGGGACCCTGAAGCTTAAGCTTCATTAGTTTTATGGTAGATCCACCACTGACCAAGACACACAAATAGAGAAATTAAGGCCAATGGGCCGGGTATAGTTGTCAGAGATCACCAAAAAAAAAAAATGCTTTCTAATCAATGTATCAATACCAACAGATGACAATGCTTCTCTAAAAGAAATGGAGAAACTTTCAAAATACAATGATCTAGAAATAGAGGTAACTTGAATGTGGAGCCTAAAAACAGAAACAATTCCTATCATAGTAAATGCATTAGGTATGACAAAAAAAAACATTCAGACAAATACATAACAAAAACACCAGGACTTACAAGTATATAGTGTGGTGTGTGCGTACGAGCAGATGTAATCGCCTTACCTCGGTTTTCCTTTCCTCGACTGCGAGTCCGTCTTGCGGTATCCGATCCTTGAAGCTTGCCCCGACCCAAGGTACACCAGGTATAGCAGCTGCTTCTCCCAAACCTAGACCGTCGCTTAACGCGTCTTGTCCTGACCGCAGCCCCGTTCGAAAAGGGCACGAACGCCGATCGAGGCTCCCTCTGCCCTGTTTCCCCTTCCGGTCGACTCGCCCTTCCGGTCAGCCTCCCCAGACACTGACGTCATACCACATATAG
>NC_068993.1:28701016-28704600 GCF_001194135.2 Octopus bimaculoides
CTAGAAATAGAGGTAACTTGAATGTGGAGCCTAAAAACAGAAACAATTCCTATCATAGTAAATGCATTAGGTATGACAAAAAAAAAACATTCAGACAAATACATAACAAAAACACCAGGACTTACAAGTATATAGTGTGGTGTGTGCGTACGAGCAGATGTAATCGCCTTACCTCGGTTTTCCTTTCCTCGACTGCGAGTCCGTCTTGCGGTATCCGATCCTTGAAGCTTGCCCCGACCCAAGGTACACCAGGTATAGCAGCTGCTTCTCCCAAACCTAGACCGTCGCTTAACGCGTCTTGTCCTGACCGCAGCCCCGTTCGAAAAGGGCACGAACGCCGATCGAGGCTCCCTCTGCCCTGTTTCCCCTTCCGGTCGACTCGCCCTTCCGGTCAGCCTCCCCAGACACTGACGTCATACCACATATAGGACATACAGAAAATAGCACTACTAGGCACCGCACACATCCTAATTAAAACACTTTCAATACAGTGAAAATAAGAGCACCACAACAAGCCACAACACATACCCAAAGCACACAGAGCTGTGCTCGGTAGTGCAGTGAAAGCATGTGCTAAAAATAAGACTACCAAATAATAATAATAATAATAATAATAAACAAAACTAGCAACATTTACAAGACAATATGCTACTGACCAGACTGGTGGTAGGTATCATAACAATAAAGAGACAGACTCAGAGAGATTTGAAGAGAGGAAGCCATAGAAAAATATCAAATTGCTAAAAAAAGTTTCTAAATGCCTACTATACATAACAAAAAGACAGTCAGAAAAGAAGATTGAACATGTTTTACAGCATGAAGATCAGGGGTATAATGTGTACTTCATTGCTAGACAGTGTGCTACAGAAAATCGAGATGTTGTTGGAGAGAAATGTGTGCAGAATGATAATGACATCATTGTTCTCATTAACACTGATAAGAAAGAGGCATAGAAGTGCTACTGTCAGAGGCTGCTGAATGTGAAGAGTGTGTGTGTGTGTGTGTGTGTGTGTGTGTGTGTGTGTGTGTGTGTGTGTTTGTGTCTGAGAGAGAGAGGGGGGAGAGGACCCAATGTAGAACCAATAGAGGGACCAGTCAATGAAGTTTCAGCAGTATGATAGATAGAGCAATAAAGCACATGAAAGTAGGGAAAACAGGTGGACAGTCAAGGACAGTAACAGAGATGCTTAAAATATGTAGCAAAGTAGGGTACTAGTTTGTCATTTAAGTAAATTAAGTAATACTGGAAGGTGCCATATTCATTGACTGATATTTCAGTATCATAGAGTAAGCAAGATGCACTTGAGGGAGGTAAGAACAGAGGCATCAAACTGTTAGACTAGGTTACGAAAGTTACTGCTCAGTTTTTCCTCGAATGAAGCACTGCTGTTGCTCTACTCTTTGTGAGACAACTGCAAGAGAAATACATGGTTAAGGAATATGCTCTATACCTAACATTCACTAATCTGGAGAAGGCCTTTGACAAAGACCTATGTACTGTGATTCGGTGGTCATTAGGGAAATTAAAAATAGATGAAAGGTCTGTGAGAAATGTATGAAGGGTAACAAAATGGCAATCAACAATGAGTTCAGTGGTGAATTTTGTGTGCAGGCCATGGGTACATTAGGGTTTAAGTCTCATTCTTTTCTTATTTATTATAGTTTTCCAAGCAACAAGCACACTGGTTTTGGGAACTGGTGCATGCTAACAACTCACCAATTATAGCAGAATCAGTAGAAGAGTTAAAACTGAAATTCCAGACATGGTGGCAAAATCTGAAATTAAGGGCCTTAAAGTAACCAAAGCAGGAACAAAAGTTTAAATACAGAAGAAAAAAGCAGGACCCTTAATGACCATACTCTGCCTGCAGAAATGGAATCAGTAAAAATTTTATAAGATGAGTCCAATGTAATCAAATCAGTGGACATACAAAGGATAACAGAGAAGACAGCTTTCAGATGCAGCAAATGCCCTGTAGCAGTAAGTACTAAGAGTGCTCTTGAAATAAATTTTCTCAAATACCCAAATGTCTCGCTTTAAGTGGTTAGTAGCTTTTGCTATCTAGGTAACTAAATTAGCTGTGACAGGAAGATGTTCCAAAAGTATGATGACTAGAATAAAAACTATATTGGAGAAAGTTCTGCTGGCCATTAGGGCTTATCCCTCAAGATTAAAAGCAGATTGTATGATGCTTACATATGAAGTGCATTGCTGCACAGTAGTGAGATGTGGGCCTTAGGGCAGAAGATATGCAAAGTCTTGAAAAAAGTTAGATGAGCATGCTTTACTGGATATACCATGTTAGTATATATGTATTTCTAAATACTTTAATTAGCTTTATGAAAGTTCAGGCTGAAAAGAAGCCAGGTGTGTCTAGTAAACTGCACATCTGTAGTTTTCTGACATTAGGGAGATTGAAGTTTCCTAAAAGAAGTGTGTGAAGGCTGTCATCAAGGTTTGTTAATACTTTTTACATCTTTTTTAGGTTCTCTACAGAATTTCCAGTTGTCATCAATACTACAACTATTTAAATCTTTCTCCCTAGAGTCAGTCATATGTGTCACTTAGACTTGCTCTAAACTTAATCAAAACTATGGGATCTTTTAGTTTTTATATCTTCCCTCATATTGTCTTCTGTTTCCGTGTCTGCCTAGTCCTGACTCTAAAGTCCCTAGCAATTAATCTTTGTTGTGGGTGTATTCTTTGCCAGGAAAGGTTTTGGCATTAGCAATAGCCTTTCTATGCCATTTCCAAGTGAGGATGTGATATGAGTTGTGTGTATGCCACATTGGTTGGTAATGTGGAGGTTGGCTGGTTTCTTGAAGTGTGTGTTGCAAAGTTTCATCACAGAACACCTTACATCTTCCTCATTTCTTGAACCATATTCATGGCTTCCATGTATGACATGGAAACCAACAACATGTTGACCAACTTGTCTGATGAAACTAGCAGTCATGAGAATAAAGTTTCTGCAAATGGGCCTCATAAGAGGCTTGTTTCAGTAAAATGCATAATTATCTGCTTCCTGACAATAAAAACTTAAAATATAGTTCATTCACTGCTAAACAATAGTTTATCCCCTTGTCTGTCTTCTGCCTTTGACCTCTCCTTTTCTTTTTTTTCTTTTTTTTTTTTGCATGTATGTGTTTTGCACATTCTTTCACTCACATATTCTTAATTCTATGTCTATAAATAAACTCGTACATAGACACATACATCTGCATACACACACACACACACACACACACACACACACACACACATATATATATAATCAGATAGAGATGAGATGCAGTTTGGGTTCGTGCCAGATAAAAGCACCACTGATGCCATATTTCTAGTAAGACAGCTGCAGGAGAAATACCTAGCCAAGGATAAGCCTCTGTACTTGGCTTTCGTTGACATGGAGAAAGCCTTTGACAGGGTCCCCCGATCCCTTATCTGGTGGTCAATGAGGAAACTTGGGATAGAAGAATGGTTAGTGAGAGCTGTGCGAGCCATGTACAGAGATGCTGTCAGTAAGGTGAGGGTTGGAAATGAGTACAGTAATGAATTACGGGTAGAGGTAGAGGTCCACCAAGGT
>NC_068993.1:28704610-28705613 GCF_001194135.2 Octopus bimaculoides
TATCAGAACTAGAGGAGAAGTTTCATGTGTGGAAGCAAGGACAAGAATCGAAGGGCCTTAGAGTCAACCTAGCTAAAACCAAAATCCTAATAAGTAGGAAGGTAGATAAAACACAAACCTCTTCAGGTAGATGGCCCTGCTCAGTATGTAGAAAAGGAGTAGGTAGTAACTCTATAAGATGTACCCGGTACAAGCTATGGACACATAAGAGGTGCAACAATATCAAAGGCAGGTTAACTAGGAAGTTAGTTTTTGTATGTGGCAGATGTTCAGGCACAATAAACACTGTAAACAAACAGGAAACAACTTCTGCCTCATTCCAGGGAGAAAAACTAGAGGTAGTTGACAGCTTCCGCTATCTGGGTGACCAAGTTAGTAGTGGGGGTGGGTGCGCTGAAAGTGTAGCTGCTAGAATAAGAATAGCCTGGGCAAAGTTCAGAGAGCTCTTACCTCTGCTGGCGACAAAGGGACTCTCACTCAGAGTAAAAGGTAGACTGTATGATGCATGTGTACGAACAGCCATGCTACATGGCAGTGAAACATGGGCTGTGACTGCTGAGGACATGCGTAAGCTCGCAAGGAATGAAGCCGGTGTGCTCCGCTGGGTGTGTAATGTCAGTGTGCATACCCGACAGAGTGTAAGTATCTTGAACATTAGAAGCATCAGTTGTGGCGTGCAAGAGAGACGATTGCACTGGTATGGACATGTGGTGAGAATGGATGAGGATAGCTGTGTGAAAAAGTGCCATACCCTAACAGTTGAGGGAACCCGTGGAAGAGGTAGGCCCAGGAAGACCTGGGCTGAGGTGGTGAGGCAAGACCTTCGAACATTGGGCCTCACCGAGGCGATGACTACTGACCAAGACCTTTGGAAATGTGCTGTGCGTGAGAAGACCTGGCAAGCCAAGTGAGACCTAAATCCAAGGCCTCTGCCAGGGGTGTAGCCAGCCCACTTATGCGTACCTTTCCTACATTGGACACTAAACTCCGTTTGCGAAGACTT
>NC_068993.1:28705951-28719498 GCF_001194135.2 Octopus bimaculoides
CTCGTGCGGGTGGCACATAAAATACACCATTTTGAGCGTGGCCTTTGCCAGTACCGCCTGACTGGCCTTCGTAGGATTTTCGAGCGAGATCATTGCCAGTGCCCCTGGACTGGCTCTTGTGCGGGTGGCACATAAAATACACCATTTTGAGCGTGGCCATTTCTAGTAGTGCCTGACTGGCCTTCGTGCGAGTGGCACGTAAAAGCACCCACTACACTCTCTGAGTGGTTGGCGTTAGGAAGGGCATTCAGCTCTAGAAACTCTGCCAAATCAGATTGGAGCCTGGTGTTGCCATCCGGTTTCACCAGTCCTCAGTCAAATCGTCCAACCCATGCTAGCATGGAAAGCAGACGTTAAACGATGATGATGATGATGATGAAGGGAGAATAACTCCCTGTACAGAACAATGAATTAGCACTCTAATTAATAGAGCAATATGGAATATAAAGATTAATGAGAACAGATTGCAGGAGTTATAATTCATTATGTCAGAATATTTCTCAACATCAGAATACTTCATAAAAATATATGTGAATAGGAACTTGATGATACAATATAAAATGTAGAATATAAAATATAAAACATAAATCTACTAGCATGACATTGTATGAAATTGTATGTCCGTGTTAGGAATTGATGAGAAAATTATTATGCATGCATGGTCAATATTGCATTAGTCGAAATCATCAAATGGATGGCTCAGGATGACTTTAAGAGGAATCAATGGATAAATTCAGTAAAGGTTTCAAATTCTTACAGCTGTTTCAAGAACATGTGGTATGAAATAGGTGAACCATTTCCATCCATCTCAGTTATCCACATTTGTTGTTTATACTTCATAGATTTATATCTCAGTTTTTCAGTTGTAGATGTGAGTTGTTGTTTCAGCTGGTGCAGTTTAGAGTTCTGATTTTTGAATCCTGTATCACCAAATCACCTCTCCAGTTTTTTCTGACGTCTTCTTGATGTTGTGTGAAGTTGTTCTCTCTGTTATATTTCATAACTACAACGATCTGTGAGATACCTCTTTGCAGGAATAAAATTTCATTTTTTAATATAATTTTATCTCCCATGTACTTTCGTTAAGATAATTACTCGCTTCTCAGTCTGTTTAATTTCATTATTATTAGTGTTATTTTCATCCCTCGTACCATGTCCCCAAACCAAACTTGCTTCCATTTGCAGCTTATCTATTTAAAAATCTTTGTCTCATGTGTTTCACTTCCATTCCATTCCTTTGACATCCAATGATGCATTGCTAAAGCTAAGATTTTCTCATTTTTTCGATCTTTCGTACATTCATTCGCCATTAATACTTACTAACAGCTAGTTTTCATGAGCTAACCATTGAAAATGTCCTCTCAAAATATAATTTTGTCTCTCACGTAATTTCATTAAGATAATTACTCGTTTCTTGGTCTATTTAATTTCATTATTATTACCATTATTTTCGTCCCTCTTACTATGTCCCCTAACTAAACGTTGTTCCCTAACCTTTGAAAATGTCCCCTCAAAATATAATTTTATCTCTCATGTACTTTCGTTAAGATAATTACTCACTTCTCGGCCTGTTTAATTTCATTATTATTACCATTATTTTCATCCCTCTTACTATGTCCCCTAACTAGACTTTGTTTGTGGTGTGCCCGTCCTTTCCCGCCCCACCACCAATACCGGATATCTCTATCTTCCTACCATCTACACCGGATATCTCTCTCCTCCTACCCCCATTACCTGATGTCTATTCTCCCAACCCCTCCTCCTCACTGGGCTGTTCTCTATATATTACCTACACTTTCTCTTTCTCCTGGGACAAATGCAACTAGCCCAACTACCCACTCACCTACTTAACTGGCTATCTTTCGTTCTGTCTAGAAATTTGTCACCACCATTACAAGATGTCTCTTCTCTTAATTCCCCCTCCTCACTGGTGCGGTTCCCTATATTACCTGCACTCTCTCTTTCTCTCTATCTCTCTACTGGGACAAATGCAACCAGGTTATCTGCCCACCTACTTAACCGGCTATCTTTTGTTTCATTTTCATTCCATCTAGAAACATGCCAATAACTACAAAGGAATTTTCCTTGGCCTTATCAAGTGAAAGAGAAAGTTATCCGGCTGCCCTGTGTGCTTGTTCCTGTGTGTGGGTGCACTTGTGTGTATGTAGGGTTGAGCTTGTTTCCTCTCTCTCTATCTGAACCCTCCCCTGCTGGTGATACCCTCCATCATACCTGCAATCCCCCTCTTCCTGGACAAATGCAACCAGTTTAAGCTGACTCCCTACCTAATCTAACATTGGAATATCCATATTTTGCTTCACCACTTAAATTTACATTATTCGATGACCATAATGCTTATGCTTACAACGCCGCTAACACCTGCTCCTACCTCCAGTAGGGACAACAATCTTAACACACTTGAATGTTTGAATGCTGTCAGGTGAGAAGTGAGAACAGGTGAAGTATACCTAAAAAACAAACACGACAACCTCCCTCTTCTTTTCAGGCACTGAATAACATCTCTTCTCCTCAAGCCTCACCCCACACCCCACATTCACTAAAAGGTAGGTCTAGTGAGATTGTAGAGATGCCTGAAAGGAGACGGGTTGATGTATGCTGCATAAAAGAGGTAAGATGGAGAGGAGCTTCAGCCAGGGTCCTCACATGCAAAGCATATAGGTATAAAGTCTCCTGGCAAGGTAACATGGATGGAGTTGGGGTGTAAACATACTCCTTGTGGAGAAATAAGGTGGATAAGGTCATAGAGGCTGTCAGGGTATGTGACAGAGTGCTTAAGCTTGGGCTAGTCCTGCAGAATAGCATAGCTACAATTATCTCTGCCTACGCCCCACAAGCAGGGATACCAAATGATCAGAAGGACCATTTTTATGTTACCCTTCTACAGGATACCTCAAAGATAAGTGGCAATGACCTCATCTTTGTGGCTGGAGATTTTAATGGGCATGTTGGATGGCAATCCGGTATCTTCACTGGTGTGCACGGCGGCCATGGTATTGGTTTCTGGAATGATGAGAGAACTAGGCTACTGAAGATCTGTGATGCATGTAACCTTTTAATCTGCAACACTAAGTTCAGGAAGCAAGACAGCCACCCGATAACCTATCAATCAGGGGACTCTGCTAGCCAGATTGATTTCATCCTCACCAGACAGCAGGGCGCAGGGTTGCTCTTAAATACAAAGACCCTCCCAGGTGAGGAATGCACCCCGCCTCCATCATAGTCATTAGTGACTTTCGACTCGAGACCAGGAGGATGCCAAGAAGCAGGCCAATCCAGAAGAGAAGGATTTGGAAGCTAATGAACCCTTCACATGGTCAGAGATTTAGGGACATCCTCATCAAGAAGTTTGATGTGAGGGAGGAGGAACTACAGTCCTCAGACATAGAAGGTAGCTGGAAATTCTTACGTGACAGCTTACTGATTGCCACAGACCAAGTCTGCGGATGGTGCAAAGTCCCTTCCAGACCTAGAGTAACATGGTGGTGGAATAATACGGTAGACAAAGCCATCAGAGCAAAGAAACAAGTCTGGAAAGCCTGGAAGTGTGGGGGTAGCAGGGAACCGTACCAGATAGCCAAAAGGGAGGCTGGGCAACAGGTATACATAGCCAAGGGTGAAGCAGGAAAGAAGCTTGTCAATGTCCAGTGCCGTGAGGACCAAAGAACTGAAGGCGGTGAGCTGGCAGAAATGTTAGCATGCCGGGCGAAATGCTTAGTGGTATTTCGTCTGCTGTTACGTTCTGAGTTCAAATTCCATCGAGGAATTTTGGGGTCGATAAATTAAGTATCAGTTATACACTGGGGTCGACTTAATCCCTTTGTCAGTCCTTGTTTGTTCCCTCTATGTTTAGCCCCTAGTGGGCAATAAAGAAATAAAGAACTGAAGTATTCCAGATTGCAAGACAGTGTGTGAGAAAAAATTGTGATGTCGCAGTAGAGAAATGTGTCTGCATGGATGATGGTGCACTTGCTTTTAATGATTCGGAAAAGTAAAAGGTTTGGAGGGGGCCATTATGAAAGACTGGTGAACATAGAGAATGAATGGGAGAAGAGGAGCTTCCAAATGTTGATCCAGTAGAGGGACCAGCTATCCGAAAAGACAGCACTCTGGTAGATAAAGCAATTAAGGATATGAAGCCAGGAAAATCCCCCGGCCCATCAGGAATCACCATTGAGATGCTTAAAACATCTGGTGGTGTGGGTTATGGCCTAGTCACTCATATTGTAAACCAAATAGTTCATGATGGAGTCATACCCAATGATTGGTATAGCAGCACCATAGTCAACTGCTACAAAGGTAAAGGTGATGCTTAAGATAGAAAAACTACAGGGGTATCAAACTCCTGGATCAAGGGATGAAGGTCACAGTGAGGGTCATAGCCCAACTAATTAGGGAGAGAGTCTGCTTAGATGAGATGCAGTTCAGTTTTGTGCCTGGTAGAAGCACCACTAATGCTATATTCCTGGAATGGCAACTGCAGGAGAAATACCTACCCAAAGATAAGCCCCTATATTTGGCTTTTGTGAACTTGAAGAAAGCCTTTGACAGGGTCCTCCGATCCCTTATCTGGTGAGCAATGCAGAAACTGGGGATTGACGAACGGTTAATAAGGGCTGTACAGGCCCTATACAGAGATGCCGTTAGTAAGGTTAGGATTGGAAATGAGTATAGTGAAGAATTCCAGGTAGAAGTAGGGGTCCACCAAGGATCAGCCCTCACCCCACTCTTTTTCATCATAGGCCTCCAGGCAATAACAGAGGAATTCAAGACAGGTTGCCCCTGAGAACTCCTTTATGCTGATGACCTGGCTCTCATAGCAGAATCCCTGCCAGAACTAGAGAAGAAATTTCAGGTGTGCAAGCAAGGTTTAGAAATGAAGGGTCTTAGAGTCAATGTTGCAAAGACCAAAGTTTTAGTAAGTAGGAAGGCAAGCACATCATACATTCCTTCAGATAGGTGGCCCTGCTCAATCTGTAGAAAAGGTGTAGGCAGAAACTCCATAAGATGTACTCAGTATAAGCTATGGACACATAAGAGGTGCAACAACATCAAAGGAAGATTAACCGGGAAGATAGCTTTCCTGTGCAGCAGATGCACAGGGGCAATAAACACCACAGATGCTCAGAAAACAGACTCCATCACATGCCAGGCAGAGAAACTAGAAGTAGTTCGTAGCTTCTGCTACCTAGGTGACCATGTCTATAGTGGGGGTGGATGCTCAGAGAGTGTTACCACTAGAATAAGAATAGCCTGGACAAAGTTCAGAAAGCTTCTACCCCTACTGGTGACAAAGGGCCTCTTGCACAAAGTGAAAGATAGATTGTACGAGGCATGTATGCAAACTGCAGTGAAACATGGCCCGTGGCTGCTGAAGATATGCATAAGCTCGAAAGAAATGAAGTTAGCATGATCCGCTGGATGTGTAATGTCAGTGTGCACACATGACAGAGTGTAACCGCCCTGAGAGAAATGTTAGACATAAGAAGCATTGGATGTGGTGTGCAAGAGAGACGTTTGTGTTGGTATGGTCATGTACTGTGGCTGGACAAGGAGAGCTGTGTGAAGAATTGCCACTCCCAAACAGTGGAAGGAGTCCAGAGTAGAGGGAGACCTAGGAAGACATGAGATGAGGTGGTGAAGCATGACCTTCGAACATTGGGCCTCACAGAGGCAATGACAAAAGACCAAGACCTCTGGAGGTATGCTGTGAGTGAGAAGACTCAGCAAATAAAGTGAGTCCACAGCTGTAACCTACACCAGTGTCGCATAACTAGTCCATTCAAAAGTGCCTTGAATCGTAGGGTGACATGCCGTGCTTGAGGAGACTTACTGAGTCAAGTACATCAACACCAGCAATATCAAAATCAAATCAAATGGAAATTATAGTTGTGAGCCCCATGCTGGTAGCATGTAAAAAGCACCATCTGAATGTGACCGATGCCAGTGCCACTTTGACTGGCTTCCATGCTGGTGGCATGTAAAAAGCACCATCTAATCATAGTTGATGCCAGCTCGTCTGGCCCCTGTGCAAGTGGTATGTAAAAAGCACCTACTACACTCTTGGAGTGGTTAGCATTAGGAAGGGCATCCAGCTGTAGAAACACTGCCAGATCAGATTGGGACCTGGTGCAGCCTCCTGGCTTTCCAGAATCCAGTCGAACTGTCCAACCCATGCCAGCATAGAAAACGGACGTTAAACGATGATGATGATGATGTGCCTATGTTGGTTCAGGTTTTCTGCTCGAATCTCAATTGTATGGCTTCAACTCTTTGCGATATGCTAGTAATCTAATGGCTGAGACATACATCAAGAGACTGATGATTTCATAGGTTGTTTTCATACATCTGGACTGTGTGGTTTTTAAATATTTGTTAGTGATTTTATTTATTGTTGCTAATTCTAATTTACTGGGTTTGTGACTTAAACTGGTGTTGTATAGCCTGTCATTCAAATTAAGCTTGTAAACCTGTTGAAACATACCATCCCAGATCACTTGTAAGGTGTCCACAAGCTTTTGGTGTTCTGTTTGTACAGTATAGGTATTTATTTCAGCTAAATTGTTGGTGTGTTGCTTACTGTTAGATCCAGCTGAATGTTTTGTCTGTTCATCAGTGGAGAGGGGATGAACTTCAACTGAATTGTTGATGTGATTACTACTAAATTCAGCTGACCATTCTGTCTGTCCATCAGTGGAAGTGGGTCGATTAAATTCAATGGCTGGCTGCTTTGAATTAGATATGTCCATTAGACATATCAATTTACACCTAATGATATATTTCATTTATCAATTTGTGTTGCAAGATTCCCGATCTGAAATTGTGTGTTAAAACAGATATTGTTGTATTTTGGGATACTCTTTTATTCTTTTACTTGTTTCAGTCATTTGACTATGGCCATGCTGGAGCACTACCTTTAGTTGAACAAATCGAATCCAGAACTTATTCTTTATAAGCCTAGTACTTGTTCTATCGGTCTCTTTTGCAGAACCGCTAATTTATGGGGGATGTAAACACACCAGCATCGGTTTTCAAGCGATGGTGAGGAGACAAACACAGACACACATATACATACATTACATATATATATGACAGGCTTCTTTCAGTTTCTGTCTACCAAATCCACTCGGTCCCAGGCTATTGGAGAAGACACTTGCCCAATGTGCCATGCAGTGGGACTGAACCCAGAACCATGTGGTTGGGAAGTTAGCTTCTTACCACACAGCCACCCATGGTCATTTTTATTTATATATTTATTTTTTGCTAAATAAACACGTGCACTAAATATTTGTTCTTCATTCCTTTATTACTGTTCTTATTCTTTAAAATTTTAACTCATGTCCATTGTCTGGAAATCTTTCTCTAATAGAGTAAGTGGAGTAACAGCACACATGAAAATGAAAAGTGTTGCTGAAGAGGTCACAGATGTGTGATAAAAGAATTCTGGACAATGGACATGAGCTAAAATTAAAAAAAAAGAACAGTAATAAACGAGTGACAAACAAGTATATAGTGCATGTGTTTATTTGGTAAAAAAAAAAAAAGACTATCCTGAAATACAACAAGATATGAAGAGAAGCTATTTAAGAAAGAAAGCATGATTTGTATTTTATTTTTATTCTGCTAAGTTATTTCATTTCCAGTTACAATAATATATTAAATAGTTTTTAAATTGCTCTCTGCTAAACGTTTTATATTTCTCTCTTTCTCTTTACCTCTTCCACAAACTTTTTAACTATGTAATTCTTCTCTTCATGTCTTTAATATTTCTCTTTCTCTTCACCTTTCATTTCCACTAACCATATGAGTGACAGCATAATGCATCAGTTGGCTATCTGCTCTCTCACATTCCCTCTTCCTCTCTCCCATTCCACCTCCTCCTCTCTAACAAACTAAAGCATAAAGTGTGAATGAACAGATAGAAAAATAACATTATAAAAAAATACTTTTCACTATCAACACACCACTACCACCACCATCATCATCACTATAGTTTTTTGTAACAAAGCTCATTTCAGTTCAGTTCAGTTCAACTGTTTGATTATTTCTACTTTTGCTTGCTGTCAATGTATCTCTACTCTGACAATACAAATGTTATCTGACTCTGTCTGTCTGTCTGTCTCTTAATGTGACTGCCTCCCCTGTCCATCTCTTTCTATTTGTTTTCCTTTAAATTCACCACCAGAAATTACCCTCTGCTAAATATTATATCTTAAACATATCTCTTCCCTTTTATCTTTCCCTCCTCACCCTATAGAACATCATTAACACTTCTTTCTCCCTCTTTTCTTTTACCATCTTTTTCTCTTGCTCTTCATCTCTCTCTTGAACTAATAACAAGATGCATTTAGCCTTATGATACATCTTCCTCTACTTCTTCCTCACTTCTTTCTTTTCTACTCACACTCCTCCCCTCTTTCTCTCTCTCACTTTTATTTCACCTCTTACTCACCCCATCTCCACCTCTCTAACTAACTAAAGTATAACGGGCAGATGAACAAGCAGATTATTATATAAATGTATTGTTTATATTGATATGTTGCAATATATGTAATGTTTGAAATACTAATGTTGAAATATTCATCTGTAATCTTTCTGCACTCTAACTCAACTTTTCCTGTATCTGGTATGCTGTCTTCATAGGAGCAGTAATTACACAAGTGAAAGTATTGGACTGATCATTATGCATGTATGTATGTATGTATGTATGTATGTATGTATGTATGTATGTATGTATGTATGAACAGGGTGTCCACAAAGTCTGGGTACATGGGGATTAACACATACTTTAAGAAATTATTTCTTATATTTAATTGTTTATGTTATGATTTTATTTACTCCATGAACCCAGACCCTGTGGACACCCTGTATATATGTATGTATGTATGTATGTATGTATGTATGTATGTATGTATGTATGCATGTATGTATGTTTGTATGCATGTATGTTTGCATGTATGTACGTACCTACATACAAACATTGCTCTAAATTAAAAAGAGAAAGAGAACAAACATACAAGCATGCAGGCATTTATATTTGTTCTCTTTCTCTTCTTAATTTAGAGTAAATTTTGACCATGTATGTGTGTATGTACGTATGTAATGTACACATGTAATTATTATGGGGATAATAGTAATAATGGAACACCCCTCCCACATGATGAGTAGTATGTACTAGTTGCTATAAATATTGTGATGTAGAAAGTCAAGAAGAGTGTCAGTCAGGTAGACAGTCATTAAATAGTTATGTCTTACTTGTCTAACCAACTATACTACTATACCGGAATGGACATTATAACAGCCCAACGGAGGATTACAACAGTGGCAACAAGGAATTAACAAACTCATGAGGATTAAATAAACTCACAAGGCATTGCGAAACTCACAAAAGTTTTTTTTTACAGCATATAAAAACATAAAATTATAGTAAAATTTGTTGGCCGGTTTACTCAAGTCACAAAAACAACAACTGCAAGAACAACAACAAAAATTACTATTACAGCAACAAATGCTACAATTAATGCATAGTAACTCATCAAAGAAAGCTGAAAAGATGTTCTCATCAGGTTATGTTGCAAAGTCAGTAACGGAATTCAAGTTTGAACCAAGCGAAAGAGTTACCTTCGAGGTGTACTATAGAAGATATGAACAGATCTTCAATAAAGAGTGCAAAGATTGGGACAATGATATGAAAATGCATCTAATTCTAAGGAAACTGGCAGCAGGAGAACATGAATGTGACAGTAGTTATGTACTCCTGAAAAAACCTGACATAAACTTTAAAAATACAATAGACATATTGTGTAAAATTTTTAGTGAGAAAAGCTCATTGTTCAATACAAGCTGGAAATGTTTGAGCCTAGAAAAGAATGAGAAGGACCACATCAAATATGCTGGTAGAGTTAACAGAGAATGTGAAAAGTTCAAACTGGACAAATTAACACCAAAGATATTCAAGTGTCTGATATTTACTCAAAATGACGCAAAAGTAAGAACAAGAATTCTCGCTAAGCTGTAACAAAACCTAGTTGTACCCTTACAACAAGTGTCAGAACAGGGCGAAAGAATAGTAAATTTAAGACACAACACAGAGAAAATTGAACATAAAGATTGCTCCCAAGTGAAACAAGTGTGAAACAAGTGTGAAACAAGCAGAAGAGAAATCAAATGTATACTAAAATACAGTACAAAGAGGACAAAAAGCAGGAGACAAACCCATGCTTTGCATATGGAGGTCTATACCCAAGAAAGAACTGCCCATTTAAGAAAGTGGAGTGTTTCTGTTGTGGAAAAATTGGACATTGTAAAAGTGCTCTATAAAACCAAGATGACAAAATGTTGGGACAAAGAAAAAAGAATAAACATAATGTCGTCGAAAGAAAACAGTAATGTGACAAAGAGAAAATTCATAAATGTGAAAATCAAAAATATAAGAGTAAAAATGCAGTTAGACACTGGAAGTGATATTACTGTTGTGAGTGAAGAAACTTGGAAGTATAGTGGTAAATTAAAATTAAGTAAATCTAAAAAAGTAGGACACATTGTTATGGGTAAATGATTATATTTTGTAGGCAAATTTGCGTGTAACATGACATTTCATGACCAAATGAAAACAGCAAAAGTATATGTTAAAAAATTCAGTAAAACTATTCAGCACAGAGTGGATGGAACTGTTCAAATTGTGAATATGCTGATAAGTGTTTTGTGTGGAAATATAGTCAGTTCAGTCGAAGGTTCAAATGCAGCTGGGGGATTGAAACGAAAAATAAAACATTTATTTCCAGATGTTTTCTTGGAGGAACTGGACTGCTGGATGAAAACGAAGGCAAAAATTGTAGTAAAACAAAGTGCACCGCCTGTATTTAAGCCAAGATGGAATGTACCATTTGCGGCAATAGAGTAAGCAAATAAGGAACTTAAAAGACTTGAAAGCCTAGAAATAATTGAGAAGATGGACCACTCAGACTGGGTAGCACCTACAGTCTACATAAAAAAGAAAAATAATAAGTTAAAAGTTTGTGCAGATCTTTCAACAGGGTTGAATGATTGCTTAATCTCACATAACTACCCATTGCCGAGTTCTGAGGAAGTATTCGCAAAATTGAATGGAGGGAAATTCTTCTCAAAATTAGACCTCTCAGAGGTATATTTACAAATTAAGCATTAATACACATCGTGGTTTATTTAGATTTAAGCAGCTTCACATGAACAGCATGTAGAACACGTTAAAAGGGTATTCAAAAAGATAAGAGAATATGGCTTTGAGATTAGTGAAGATAAAATGCAAGAGTCTTTCTGAAAAAAATTAAATGCTTGGGCCAGATAATAGATAAAAAAACAGATGCAAACCGGATCCATCCAGTGCAACTGCAATAAAAAATACATCCACATCGAATAATTCTTGGGTTTTGTGAATTACAATCAAATTTACATTCCTAATATACACAATGAAAGGGCCCCACTCAATGATTTGTTTAAGGAAAATGCAAAATGGTGTTGAACTGATAAGTGCCAGAAGGCATTTGACAAATTAAGAATACATTTTAACATCGAACTTATTGTTAACGCATGTTCATTCAAAGTTGGAAATTATATCGGTTACAGATGTGATTATGATGATGGGAGTAAAAAGACTATAGCCCATGTGTCACAATCATTATTACCAGCTAAAGGAACTATAGCCAATTAGAAAAGGAAGCATTAGCAATCATATTTAGTGTGAAAAAATTCCATAGATTTATTCATGGAAGAAGTTTCTATCTACAAACAGATCATCATCCACTACTGTCAATATACAGTGCTAAAAAAGGAATACCAACACACACAGTGAATAGACCACAGCAATGGGGCACTACATTATTGAATCATGATTACAGAATGGAATATTTACCGTCAACGAAACTAGGGCATATGGATGGTTTGTCCAGACTGATACCGAAACACTGCAAGCCATTCAAAGATACGATAATCACACCATTAAGGTCAGAAGCAGAAATAAAAATCGTAATGTGGAATGTGGTATATGAATTACTGGTGACCCTAGAAGACATAAAATGAAATGCAGGAAAGGGAAAATTCATAACAGAAATGAAAAGAATATTATGGACAGGAAAACTAAATAGGAATAGGATTGGTGTGAAACGAAACCATGACATGAACCTATACTCAATTTGTAAAGGTGTACTGATGTATGCACAGGGAATAGTAACACCTGAAACATTGCAAAAGAAACTGTTGAGGGAGTTCCATGTTGGACAGCCTGATATTTCAAGGAAGAAAACTTTAATGTGTAGTTACTGGCCAAAAATGGATAGAGAAATTGAAAACTTAGTGAAAGATTGCAGAGAATGTGCACTAGCAGCTAAGTTACAGATGATAAAAAGTGAACCTTTCCCAAAAATAGACGTTCCATGGTTGAGACTACACATTGATTTCACTAGTCCCTTAAATGGTTCATACTACTAAGTAATAATAGATAGTTTCTCTAAATGTCCAGAAATTTGTAAGTGTAAAAAGCCAACCTCCTCAACTATGACAAACTTTCTACATGAGTTGTTGCAACATTAGGTATCCCAGATGTGATAGTGTCTGGCAATGGAATGCAATTTGTGTCTTTTGAGTTTAAAAAGTATTGTAAAATGTTCACTGTAGAACATGTAACTATGACGTCATACCATCCCAGATCTTATGGACAAGCAGAACACTTTGTCAATGCATTCAAAAGAGCCCTAATAAAGTCAAATAAGGAAGTCATGGATAAGGTAGCTCTACAACAATTCTTAAGAGTATATCATGTGACACCTAATCCAAATACACCAGCAAGTATGTTACCAGCGGAGCTGATGCTTGCGAGGAAAATAAAATCAGTCTTCAACAAATTACTACCTGGTAAGAAAAGAAAAATTGCAATGGATAATGCAGCAAGATATTTCAAAATTAGTGAAAATGAATTTGTGAGAGCATATAAGAATGGAAAACAAAGTTGGGAAGATGACTTGATTACCAAACACACAGGAAAAAAGCTATACTTGGTAAAAGGAAGAAAAGGGGCATACAAGAGAAACATGAACCAGCTAAAAAAAAGATTTGTTGAAAGTGAACCCAAAAGAATGGAAGAACTAATGGAATGATTATATGATACTTTTCAAGTACCAACACTGCTACAGATAATTGCACCCAGACACACAAGTGAAAGAAAAAGAAAATGTATGGAGTTCCTGGAAGTGAATGCCAAACAGAAAAATATTAAATGTGTAACTGTGTGAAAAAAGAAAGAAAAAAACTCAAAAAAGGGAGGAGGTGGGGTGATATAAAAATTATTGCTAATAGAAGAAATAAAATTACACTCCCTAGGAAAAAAGAAAAACTTAAAAGGGGAGATGTTATGGGGATAATAGTCATAATGGAACACCCTCTTATGTGATGAGTAGTATGTGCTAGTCACTATAAACACTGTGACGTAGGAAATCGAGAAGAGTATCAGTTGGGTAGATGGTCATTAGATAGTCATGTCCTACTTGTCTGACTAT
>NC_068993.1:28720199-28721535 GCF_001194135.2 Octopus bimaculoides
GTAGGTAGGTAGGTAGGTAGGTAGGTAGGTAGGTAGGTAGGTAGGTAGGTAGGTACATAGGTAGGAAAGTATGATCCCATCGAAGTCTAAGTCCTCTCCATGAAGCAGAATTAATCAAGACATCAGTAAAATGTGTATATCTCTGATCTTGACAATGTTGATGATCTTTCACTTGCAGCTCATTATCTGTATGATGCACAAGTCCTGTAAACATTTCTTGAAAATGTTGCAGCAAAAGTTAGTCTGTTTCATAATACAAAGAAAACAGAAATTACTATTATTGAAGATGAAAGTCACTACCAATTTGTTCTAATGATGGCACACAACTCAAAGTGGTCAATAGCTTTAAGTACCTAGGGTCCTACATTGCTGACAGTAAGGAAGACTTTATTACATATAAAGGAAAATCTGAAGTGATCTGGCAATCAAATATTTCAGAGTCAACAAGACTTGATACTTTATGGCATGTACTGAAACTTGCACTATGAAGAAGGAGCTTCAGGACTGACTTGATGGTACATACACCTGTCTTCTCAGAAACATGCAACATAAAACTGAGAACAGGCCAAAGATAACTGGGACTGAGATTTCTGATGCAGTCTTGTCAGATGCAACCCAGTTGTGGATGCTTGAAAAAAGTATATATATTGTTCATATGTACATATATGTACATGCACATATACATATGTACAAGACAAATGGATTGATATTATAGACTGTACGCATGTTTACTACAACTCACTCATTCACAAAACCCAAGCACTCATACATGTGCTTGCATACACACACACACACACACACATGCACGCACACACATCACACACATCACACACACACTAACATATAACATGTAAAACTAAAAAGAACGATGAACCAAAATATCATTTGTTGAGGGAAGTCTCTACAGTTTCTGCCCCTCCCTCTATCTTTCTCTCTCTCATTCTGTCATCTTAATTTGTCCCTTTATCTCACTTTTCTGAGAACATTAAAAATTAGAAGACAGTAAGCTCTAAATGTCAACAGTAGTACCATAGAAATATCACCAGGAGTACACACCTAGCAACAAGACAAACAGTTATACTGAACCTAAACACCTTTCCTCACTATCTACATACCCACACAACCACTCCACCACACATACACTCATATATAGGTAAATAAATACATACACAAACACACATGCATGTGCACATGCGCACACACACACACACAAATAATTACAAACTTTTGAATTATGACATACTAGAAGACTCTCTCTCTTTTTCTCTCTCTCTATACACACACACACACACACACACACACACACACACACACACATACATACATACATATATAT
>NC_068993.1:28721582-28723496 GCF_001194135.2 Octopus bimaculoides
TATACACATTTATCTCTCTCTCTATATATATATAAATATATATATATATATGTGTGTGTGTGTGTGTGAGAGAGAGAGAGAGAGAGAGAGAGAGAGAGAATGTGTATATACACTCATACATGTGCATACATATTCATTTACACCTATGCATATGCACACATATATATATGTGTATGTGGATACTTGTTTGCATTCAATGTAATCTGCAAAATATGTTATGTTTGGAAAAGGAAATATTTTGAAAGCAGATAAGTTTAATATTTAATTTCATATATATGTGTGTGTGTGCATGTGTGAAAATGATAAACTAAATTCAATTTACAGTAAAAATTTACAGTTTTATTTTGATTATACCAGCAGTGACTTCAGAACAAAACCTTTTACTACAGTTTGCCTGCATTTAGCATCAGTAATTGGCATTCACTTCCATTCTGTTTGTTGTTTTAGTCTCCTTTTCGCATGAGACACAACTTCAACACTTCCAAACTTCAAATTGTAAAGGTAGTGATTTATTCACCACAGTCCACCTCATTTAAAAAATATGTCCATAGTGAGCATGATAAGAGCTCAGATTAGTTGAAAACACAAAAAATCTAACTTACTACCAATTTTATTTTGTGAAAATAGCAGTCAACATACAAACTTTGATTTTTATAAGTATATGCATGCACACAGGGAGTTCACAAAGGACATATGCATTCACTGAATGATTTGAAAGTCAGTGATTATAAAAGTACATTTCATTTTCAAAATTTAAGGAATATACACAAGAATGCCTATTTTCAAACTGATAACCATCCTGGTTCAGACACTACTCATAACAGAAGCAATGGAATTACAAATATCAAGAAATGCTTTATTAAGCATTTGTGCACATTCTCATTCAATGGTTGTCTTCAATCCATTGACTGTTGCCATTTTGTGCCATAAATTTTATCTTTTAAGTATCCTCAGAAAAAAAGTTTAGTAGAGTGAAAACCAGCCCCCCCCCCCTATCAAAATCTCCTCAAGACAAGCTCCTACATTATTATGGTAGTGTGGGGGTGCCCAATCTTGCCAAAAATAAAATTCCACATCTTCAAAGTTCTCTTGAAGACTTGGCATGACAGATTGTCACAACAAGCTCAAGTAAATGGGGTCAGTTAGGAGAAATAAACATCAGAGACCCTTTGCTCCATGCAGAAACTGCAAGTGCTACTCAAGTAAATGGGACCAGTAACAGTAACATCAAAAAAGAATGGATGAACTTGCTTTTTCATCACACATCCTCTGGCCTACCTGTACAACTCTCTTTCCCCCAATGACTTTCTCAGGATTCATCTCCACCCTAGTCTATCACTCCCTTAATGTCCTCCTTCTCTTACACCTTCTGTCAATATATGCCCCCTTATTATATTGGATAGCCCTCAACCCCCACCCACCACACAATCAATGCTTTAACATTTTCAACTCTATCTTTTCTTTCCTTTCAACTGTGTAAGTAGTTCCTTTCTTCTCTCTTGTTCCCTGCTATATTTACTCATCTTCTTTTACTTACCATCTCTCATCTCTTTGCCATGGAACATAGCTCAATCTCTCTTCAATGCTTCCTCAGTTATACAGGCCATTTTAGGATCTTAGCCTTGCAAATTACAAGGTGATCATTGTAAGCACTTTTGCAATGAAAAGTACCCAGTAAATTATGTAAAGTGAGTGGTATCAAGAAGGCCATCCAGTCACAGAAACTATACCAAAGTAGACATTGGTGCATAACACAATTTAACTCATCAAACTCTGTCAAACTATCCAACGCATGCCTTTATGGAAGCCAGATATCAAATGATGATGATGATGATTGAATGCATATAAAATATATGTATGTATATGTGTATATGTATGTATATACATATACATACATATATATATATACATCTA
>NC_068993.1:28724147-28736466 GCF_001194135.2 Octopus bimaculoides
TATATATACACATACATATACATACATATATATATATATATATATATACAGAAAAAAACAAGGAGAGAAACAAGGAGAGAAAAAAAGGAGAGAAAAAAAGGAGAGAAAAAAAGGAGAGAAACAAGGAGAGAGAAAATAGGAGAGAAAAAAGGAGAGAATCTATATATACCAAGGTGGTTCTCCAGCATGGCCACAGTCAAATGACTGAAACAAATAAAAGAATAAAAGAATACAAGGCCTAACTTCCCTATAGGAGGGGGTTACCATGACAAGACACACACCATGCATTCCATTCATTTCCCAGCTCAAATAGGCGAACCCCATCCTTTGCTCAGGTCAAGGCATAGAAAGCAACATACACTATATCAATAAAAGAGGAGTGTTCAATACATGTTGTAAAAAATATAGTTCTTTATTGAAACTGAAACAAAGAGTTAGTCTTGTGACTTAAGTTTTAAGTCAGTGTGATTTTCAAGTGTTCTAACATCACAAGACAAACTTGCAGTTCGATTTTTAATAAAATAACAAAACATATGCACATGTTTTCTGTAGTGATGGCAACCATTACAAGAGAGATGAGTATTTCTTCCTAATGTAAGGTGAGATAAGAAATTTGAATTAGAAATTCAGGAATTAAGAGGTAAAAGATAGAATTCACACACACATATGATGATATATAGAGGAGGAGAGGGAGAGAGGGAGAGATAGAGCAAAATGTACCTGTGTGTGTGTGCGTGCGGGCGGGCACGCACGCGTGTGCATACGTGTGTGTGTGTGTATGCGCGCACGCACACACACAAAGAGGGAGAGAGGAAATGTGAAATATTTCACATACCTGTGGTCAGAAGATCTAGGTCAATTATGCTTTGAAACATTATACTAAGGTATTATTGCTAGTGATTGTAGTGCTGGTGATAGTAGGATGGTGACAAAGAAAGCAGACAAATAATAACAATAACTGCAACAACTGACTGGATTGGCTGACTGGTTGTCTACTTAGATGAAAGTGGTGCTGGTATTGTTCTTTAGCTCTTTGTCAGCACTGATTGAACAAGGCCAAGGACATTCCAGCTGTCACAATCCCATCTTTTTCCTATATGCAGGGAACCCTGGACCACATACAAGGTTTTTAATGGTCAAGTGCAATTTGAGGGAGATTTGATTGCTATTCTTAGCAGATTGAACAACTGTGTAAGCAGTACCTTTAGTTGATTTCATCATCATAAATATTAGGGGTGGTAGGATTTAACCCCAGGCCAGACCTTTGGTCGAAAACATTCCAGTCATAACTATTGAATCTTTTTAAATCTAGTGTATTTATCAGGTCATCCCATAAATTCTGTCCTAATTTTGAATAAAGAAAACAAGTGATCAAATGTTATATTTAATTGAAATTTAATCATCAATGTACTTTCCCTGATTATCTAAGGCTTCCTTCCATCTATTTACAAGCTTTTTAATCCCATCAATGTAAAACTCTTTTGGTTTCAAAGCGAAGAACTCTGAAATGTCAATTTCGACCTCCTCCTGGCTTGCGAAAGCTATGTCTCCCAAATGATTTTGTAAACTACGAAACAAATGGTAGTCTGAAGGGGCAAGGTCAGGAGAATAAGGTGGATGAGGAATTTTTTCCCAAGCAAGCTTTTCAATCTTCTGTGATGTGATCTTTGCAGTGTGGGGTCGTGCATTGTCTTGATGAAACATCACTCCTTTTTGATTCACTAAAGTGTGTCTATTTTTCTTCAAAGCTTGGTTCAAACACTCTAATTGCTGACAGTAGACTTGAGCATTGATTGTTGCATTAGGTGGTAACAATTCAAAGTGAATTACTCTTTTGCAATCCCACCAGATAGAGAGAAGAACTTTTTTCCCCATGAAGTTCCATTCTCAGTTGTGGTTGAGCTTTTTCCCTTTTACCAAGCCACTGTTTACGACATTTAACATTTTGATAGAAGATCCATTTTTGTCACAATCACAAGTCTATCATAAAAAAGGAGGGTGAAATGAGTTTGCGAGAATGGAGAGAAAAGCAGATGTCAACTCAGGATTTGTGGTTGCTTTCAGACAATTCATGAGGCACCCATTTTCCATGTTTAGGAACCTTTCCAAGTTGTTGAAGATGACAATGAACAGTTGTATACTTTGAACTAAGCTTTATTGCTAATTCTTCAAATGATAATGCAGGATTTTCTTCAAGTAATGCCTCAAGGAACTTATCATCAAACTCAACTGGACATCCTGTTCAATCTTCATCTTCAAGGCTGAAATCTCCACTTCTGAATTTTGCAAACCATCTTCTGCAACTTCTTTCATTCAAGCATTCTTTCCCATAAACTGAGTGTATGTTTTGAGTTATTTCGGCTGCAGAGTTTCCTTTTTTGTACTCATAAAGCATTATGTGCCTCAAATGCTCTTTGGATACTTCTATGTTAGAAAGAGTTTTAATCAAAGAAATTTTAATTCTATTATTCTGTGAAATAATATTTAATTAGTTTAAATGTACACAAATGCATAAAAATAGTTTTTCAATTCCATTAGACGTTCTAAAATACTATTAAATTTCATTCAATTTATAAAAAGGTAAAATCAGACAGAACTTATGTGATGACCTGATATATGTGTGTAATAGAATGTATCCTTTTTAAGATAGTATGATGTGATGTGAAGATTTGGTTACTATATTTCATAATTCAAGCAATCATATACAGGCCGCCATTGTATGAGTACTGTACAGAACCATTAAGTACCTTCTATTTAGTCACTCAAACTACTAGCAATAGCAGCCAAATGTCTCAAAATTTCACATCCTGCTATCTTGGAAAAAAGTAGGGTATTTTGAAATAATATAAATCTAAGTATACTGTTTGAAAACAACAAAAGGTGCTCATCACTGGAATGTCTTTGTTCTTCTCCCATAATTCTTATTTTTATAGTTATTCACACCTATAGACGTCTTGTCATCATTGTCGTCATCCTCCTTCTTCTTCTTCTTCTTCTTCTTCTTCTTATCATTATCATTATTATTATTGTTTTTTTTTCTTCTTTCTTCAAATTTTCTTCCATTTCTTGCCAAGTGTTTTCTGTACACCTAGGGCAGAGAAGCTCATTGTATGCATTCCCAGTTTACATACGCAAATTCACAGGTAAAATATGTATTTAAAAAAAAATTAATAAATAAATAAATTCATGAATGGATGTTATTTTCACAGTGATGATGCTCTTCTCAGTACATAAGTTGTTCCAGTTAACATGATTTTTTGCACTTCCTGTAGGGATGGTAAGCCTGGTATCATTTTCAAATAGGTTTCAGTACCTTTTTTTATCATTCCTAGAGATCCTACAATCACTGGTACAGTAGTCGCCTTGAGGTGCCACATTTTTTCAATTTCTATTAGCAATTCTTTATATTTACTGATCTTGTCAAATTCTTTCGCTGCTATGTTATGATCGCAGGGAATACTCATGTCAATTAATAAACACATCTGCTTTGTCTGATCTTTTATAATAATATCCAGTTTATTAGCTTTTATAGCCTTGTCAGTATGTATGGGGAAGTCTCAGAGAATCGATACATTTTCTCCCTTAGTCACAGCTTCAGGATGGTGTTTATACCATCTGTCAGCGGTTTTGACTTTATAATGTCGACATATTGTCCAGTGTAAATACTGGCCGACTCTGTCATGTCTTGCTTTATATTCTACAGGTACTAAGACTCTACACCGTCAGATTAGGTGGTCTATAGTTTCAATCGCATTGTTACAGAATCGGCATTTTAGGTCAGCTCCATTTTTTATCACATTGGCTTGGTAGTTCTGGGTTAATAAGCTAATATGAAACCTTCACTCTCTGCTTTTAGCCCTGAGCTTCATAACCATTGATGCATGTACTTCTGGTCGACATCAGCTTGTTTGCTACGAGCCACATACTTGCCATGCAGAGGTTTCTGTTCCCATCTGCTAGCTAATTTTTCATGTGCTTTTGTCTTTGCAATTAATTTTATTTTCTTTGCAGCAGCAGTTGGCACATTTCCTTCAACCTGATCAAGCTGGTGGGTATCTAAGAGATTATTATTATTATCATTATTATTATTATTATTCTATTGTCTTTACACAACTTCTCAGCTTTTAATGCTGGAGATGTACTATAATATCAGCTGTTCACGACCAGTGAACTAAGGTAACACCTCTTATTTTTCGAGCACCATCTGGAATATTCGAGCAGTTCCAAGCAGTGCTGTTTTCTGAGAGTGCTCCACCCTTATTACAGCCCCTATTTGTTCCATGCACTTCTCAAGATTTTTACTCACTGTTCTCAGGGCTCTGACAATTATTGGTACTACTACTGCCTTTTTCAGCGCCCACAACTGCTTAACCTCCCATCATCTTATCGCATACCTTGTTGTCAGCTGGGCATGCTATATCTATGACCCAGCATCATTGCTTTCTTTCTCAATTAACACTATGTCAGGTTTCCTATTCTCTATCTCATGGTCATACTAAATCACAAAATCTCATAGGATCTTTGCATTATCATTTTCGATGATGCCTTCAGGTTTATGTTCATACCACTTTTTTGCTCTACCAAGTCCATACTTTTTGCAGAGTGTCCAATGGACAATCCTTGCTATGTTGTCATGATGTCTCTTATATTCTTTCTGGGCTAGTGGCATACATTGACTGGTAATATGCCATACGGCTTCACTATTTTGTCCACAAATTCTGCATTTATCATTTTCTGATGTGTTGTCTATTCTGTATTTGATGTAATTTGTTCTTAATGCTTGCTCTTGGGCACCACATATTAGAGTCTCCATATCCTGTTTTAAATCACTTTTAGTCATCCATAGCCATCTTTTTTCTCAGTCTGTCTTATCTTCATCCTCCCTATGAAATTGTCCATGCATTCTTTTCTTTATTCACCTATTTTCAGTTTCATTCATTCTCAAGTGCTTGTACAGTGCTTTATCTTTGCAAGCCTGATCTCCTTACATCCAATAATAGCAGTTCTGTGGAATATTTTACATACCATGCTGTTGTTTTCTTCTGCGCTAATGCTGCGTTCACATCCAATCAGTCCTCTTCCCCCTCTTTTTCTTGGTACATACAGTCTGTCTGTGTCACTTTTTGGGTAGAGTATCTCATATCTAGTCAGTAGCTTTCTTGTCTTTCTGTCAAAGCTGTTTAGTTCGTCTACTGTTCATGTGATTACCCCTGCTTCATATCTAAGGAGTGAGACTGCCTAGGTGCTAATAGCTTCAATCTTATTCCGTCTGTTTAATTTCGACTTAAGGATCAGTCTCAGTCTGTGCAATTACTCCACCTTAAATTTTTCTGTTATTTCTTTCTCCATCAATTTATCCATTTCCAATATTCCCAAGTACTTATAGCTCGTCTCTTCTACCTGCTCGTCTCTTCTACCTGCTCGTCTCTTCTACCTGCTCATCTCTTCTACGTCCTGAGATGGGAGGAGGTTGCAAATGATCACCCACACTGGAGGCAAATACTGTGAAAGGGAATGAAGAGAGTGGAAGAAAAACAGATACTCGCCATCAAAGAAAAGCACACTTGATGGAAGGAAAGATCATCAGCACCAGCAGAGAGCTCTTCCAAATGCAGTTGCTATATGTGTGACTACCACTCCCAGGTGGGCCAGTACAGAGACACAGCACCACCATCAGCAGCTGACACAATTTCTTTGGGCACAGATCTATGGCCTCTTGAGACTGACAGACGCCTACTGCTAATGAATTGCACAATCTTATGGATGTCATAAGTCTTACATAAGTGAATGTATGATGTTAAATCACAATAAAATCTTTTAATGAAACATTCTACCAAGTATATAAAATCCAGTCATCTGTTTTTGTGTGTGTGTGTGTGTGTGTGTGTGTGTGTGTGTGTGTGTGTATGTGCACACACGCATGTGTGTGTGTGTGTGTTTGGGTGGTGTCAGTGTGTATGTGGGTTTGTAGGTGTTTTAACACCCAGTGTAATGAGTGGGTTGTTGCCCAGATGCTACCTGCAGCAACTAGTGAACAAACAAAATACATACACTGAATATGTGTAGTTGATAAGGTTTACAACACTAGTGCTGCTTTTAATTTGTTATTGAATTTAATTTTGTGTATGCAACACCTTTCACATCATGGACTGGCAATCTGATTGTCCCCAGTTTCAAGTTTCTTTTTCTTCTTGTTCTGTTCTTTTCCAGGCTTAATTACTGCTTGTTATGCACTTTTCCCGGTTCAATGCTTAGGAATATTCTAGGATTCTGCATGCACATTTTTCATTGTAGAACACTTTTCTCCAAGCAAAAGTTCTATTATAATTAATTATATTTACCCATCCTCATCATCATCACCACCACCACCATCATCATCATCACCATCTCCATTATCACCATCATCATCACCATCATCACCATCACCACTACCATCATCATCATCATTCCCACCACCACCACCACCACCACCACCACCTTCATCACCATTTAATGTCCGCTCTCCTTGCTGGGATAGGTTAGATGGTTTGACTGGAGCTGATGAGCTAGAGAGCTGCACCAGGTTCCAATCTGATTTGGCATGGCTTCTACAGCTGGATGTCCTTCCTTATACTGACCACTCAAGGAGTGTAATGGGTGTTTTTACATGCCACCAGCATGGGTGCTATTTATGACACCAGCAATGACCACAACTGCAATTCACCAGTAGGTGCCATTTACATGGCACCAGCAACGACTATGACTACAATACACAGGTGTCATTTACATGGCACCAGCAGCAACTATGATGATTCATGGGTGCCACTTCCATGGCACTGATAATGACTATGGTTCATGGGTGCCATTTACACAGCACCAATAATGACTACAATTCCTGGATGCCAATTTACATGGCACTGATATCGACTACGATGATTCACAGGTGCCATTTACATGGTATCATCAATGACCGTGACTATGATGCATGGGTGTCATTTATATGGCACCAGCAGTGAACGACCATGACTACAATCCATGGGTGCCATTAACATGGCACCAGCTACAACCATGATTGTGATGCATGGGTGCCATTTACGTGGCATTGGCATGGCCACAACTACAGTCTCAGTCTGTGCAATTACTCCACCTTAAATTTTTCACTTGGCCTGATGAGTCTTCTCCTGCACAGCATATTACCAGAGCTCTTGGTCACTTGTCATCACTTCCATGAGGCCCAACATTTGAAGATCATGCTTCACCACCACGTTCCACATCTTCCTGGGTCTACCTCTTCCACAGGTTTCCTCCACAGTTAGAGATTGGTACTTCTTTACAGAGCTGTCCTCATCCATATGCATCACATGACCATACCAACAGTCATCTCTCTTGCACACCACATCTGATACCTTTATGCCCAGCTTTTCTCTCCAGACAGTTACACTCTGTTGTACTAACATTGCACATCAAGCTAAGCATGCTAGCTTCATTTCTTTCAAGCCTACGCATGTCCTCAGTGGATACAGCCCATGTTTCACTGCCATGTAGCATAGCTGTTCAGTCACAGGCATCGTACAGTCTGTCTTTCACTCTAAGGGAGAGGCCCTTTGTTACCAACAGAGGTAGGAGCTCTCTGAACTTTGCCCATCCTATTCTTATTCTCACAGCTACACACTTGGATCAACCACCTCCACTACTGACTTCGTCACCTATCAACTGCCTCTAGCTTACCCCACTGGCATTTGATGCCTATTTTCTGTACATTTCTAGTGTTTATTTTATCTGTGCACCTTCCACACAAAAACTATTTTCCCTGTTAACCTTCCTCTGATATTGTTGCACCTCTTATGTTTCCATAGCTTACATTGGGTACATCTTATGGAGTTTCTACTTATGCCTTTTCTACAGATCAAGAGGATTTGTGATTTGTCCACTTTCCTACTTACTGAGACTTTGGTTTTTGCTAGATTAACTTTAAGGGCCTTTGATTCTAGACCCTGCTTCCACACCTGAAATTTCTTCTCTAGTTCTAGAAATGATTCAGCTATGATAACAAGGTCATCAGCGTAGAGGAGCTCCAGGGGCAGCCCATATTAAATTCCTGTTATTGCCTGGAGGACTATGGTGAACAGGAAGGGGCTGAGGACTGACACTTGGTGAACCCCTTCTTGTACTCTGAATTCATCACTATACCGACCCTCACCTTACTGACAGCATCCCTCTACGTCTTGTATCACTCTCACCAACCACATGTTCATCCCAAGTTTTTAAATTGACCAGCAGATAAGAAATCAAGAGATCCTGTCAACAGCTTTCTCCATGTCAACAAAAGTCAAGTACAAAAGTTTATTTTTGGCTAGGTACTTCTCCTGCAGCTGTCTTACCAGAAATCTAGCAACAGTGGTGCTTCTCCCTGGCACAAAACCAAACTGAATCTCATCTAGACTAACGCTCATCCTAATTAGTTGGGCTATGACCCTCTCCATAACTTTCATCACCTGATATAACAGTTTGATACCTCTGTAATTATTTCTGTTCAAGACATTAGCTTTACCGTTGTAGCAGTTGATTATGATGCTGCTACACCAGTCATTGGGTATGACTCCCTCATGTACAACTTGATTTACTATATGGGTAACTAGTCCATACCCATACCGTCAGATTTTTTAAACATCTCAGCAGTGATTCCTAATGGGCCAGGAGCTTTCCTGGTCTTCATATCCTTCATGGCTTTATATACCATGCCACTGTCTATTTGGATAGCTGGTCCCTCTATTGGATCCAATTTAGGCAGACTCTCCTTCTCCCATGCATTCTCTACATTTAGTAGCCTTTCATAGTGACATTTCCAAGCCTCTTTTTTTGAAGTGTCACTAACTGCAAGTGAACCATCATCCATGTGAACTGACTTCTCTCCTACAGCACCACAATTTTTCCTGGCACACTGTCTTGCAAGCCGAAACACTTCAAACTTCTGGTTCTCATGCTGTAAGACATTAGCAAACTTCTCCCTTTCTGCTTCACTCCTGGCTAAGTATATTTGTTTCCTAGCTTCCCTTCTAACTACTTGATATAACTCCTTGCAGCCATCACCCTTCCAGTCCTTCCAAGCCTGTTTCTTTACTCTAATGACCCTATTCCACCACCACATCACCCTAGGCCTGGTTGGGACTTTGCACCAGCCACAAATTAGGTCTGTAGCACTCCAGTTGTCTCAAAGGAACTTCCACTTATCCTCTATGCTACAAGTTTGTAACTCCTCCTTACCACATGCTTCGTTTAGGACTCTATATCTCTAAACCTCTGACTAATCAAAAGAACCTTAAGCTTCCATACCCTTCTTTTCTAAACTGGCTTGCTTCATGGAATCTTACGAGCCAGTAGTTTGAAATCCCCAATAAGTAAACTATGCTGTTGGATATATTCTTCTCCAGGAAAGGCTTTTGCATAAATGAGCAGCCATGAATTCCGCTTTCTGGTGAAAATGTAGTCAATCTCGCTAGCATGGTCACTGGATTTATAGGTTATCAAGTGACTGGCTGGATTGATCTCTCTTACTCCCATCTGTTAGTGCACTGTTACTGCAGTACAATATAGCAGGACATTTATTGTTCAAAAGTTGGGAGTTTGGATTTGAGCTACATAATGAATGAATGAATGAATGAATGAATGAATGTATGTATGTATGTATGTATGTATGTATGTGTTTATGTATGTATGTATTTATGTATGCATGCATGCATGCATGCATGTATGTATGAATGCATGTATGTATGTATGTATGAAATAAGTAAGTAAGATATTATACATATAAATGTTAAATATAGCACATTCTAGCTGGTCTAATACCAGGTGTAGAATAAAAGAAGTGCTCAACAATGAGTTAAAATATAAGAAGCTTCAAGATTAGACTACATGAAAACTATGGAAAAGATTTGAAAGAATTTTGAAAATCACATCAACATCATCATTTAACATCCGCTTTCCATGCTGGAGGATTGACAGGAGCTGACTAGGTAGAAGACTGCATCATACTTTGCTGTCTGTCTTGGCATGGTTTTTATGGTTGGATGCCCTCTCTAACACCAACCACCATTCAGAGTGGACTGAGTACTTTTTATGTGGGTGGCACCAGCA
Source organism: Octopus bimaculoides (assembly GCF_001194135.2). Classification (NCBI taxonomy): domain Eukaryota; kingdom Metazoa; phylum Mollusca; class Cephalopoda; order Octopoda; family Octopodidae; genus Octopus; species Octopus bimaculoides. The sequence goes on from NC_068993.1 coordinate 28,734,261, forward strand.
CAAGCAATGTCAGTTTTGGCATGTTTTTTTTTTACAGTTGGATGCCCTCCCAAACACCAACTATTTTACAGTGTGGACTGGATGATTTTTACATGGCACCAGCATTGGCAGAGTCACCAAGTAAGTTGCAAGACAGAGATTCTTTGAGAAGAGATGTGGCATTGGAGGTGATCTTGTGCCAGATGATGAAAGGTTAGAGTGAGACAGAGAGACAGAAACATGTCTTGCTGTAGAGGTTACTTGATGAGAGAGAGAGAGAGAGAGAGAGAGAGAGAGAGAGAGAGAGAGAGAGAGAGAGAGAGAGAGAGAGAGAGAGAGAGAGAGAGAGAGAGAGAGAGAGAAAGAGGGAGAAGTGTTCAAGTTTGAGGCCAGTAACAGGTGTTGATGTAGAGGAGAAACATGGTTAACCAGTTTGAGCAAGAGGAAGAGAGTGGAAGAGAGCAAGAGAAAGAGGGAGAGTGGGAGAGTGCAAGACAGCAGGAGAGAGATGGTGGCGAATTGCCAGGGCATGTTCATAAGTAACAAGGATCAGAATATAAATGGGATGGTAGAGAAGAGCCTGGGAGAAATAAGTGGTGGCAAGGTGGATGGGTATGCCTTCAAGACACAGGGTCAGAATATAAATGATAGGGTATTGCCAAGATGCATGAATATGAAGTAGAGACTTCACATGAGCACAATGAGTGTGGGGGTGGGGGGGACAACAGGATAGCAATGATACAGTGAGCAGGGTAGTGAGGACAGGATTAGGGAGCAAGAGATAAGCATAAGCATAGTGCATGAAAAGAGGAAATCTGAGGAAGAAGAAAGATGTAGTTTGGTTTGTTGGGGTAGGGTGTGGAAAAAGTTTTATTATTGTTATATGTGGATGGAACCAGCAGTGCTTCTAGAGCTCAGTTTCACTGAGGTGAGCAGGTCTACTCAAGAATCTCACATTGCCAGATATCTCAGTCCATTGTCATCTCTGTGAGGCCCAACAGCTATCCTTCTGGGTCTCCCTCTTCCATAGGTGCCATTCACTCTCAGTGATCAGCACCTCCTTATACAGCTGTCTTCATTCATATGTATCACGTGTTCAAACCAACATAGTCTTCTCTCATGCATGCTGCATCTGATTCCTCTTACACCTGACTTTTCTCTCAACACATTTGCACTTTGCCGTATGTGCACACTGATGTTGCACATCCAATGGAAAACAAAAACGTGTATGTGCATGATGTGAGAAGAAAGCATGAAGATCATTAAATTCCATCCAACTCCACTATATTTTTTGTAAACCCACCTTCAACTCCATCTGTTATAAATTTGTAAGCATGAGGGCAAGATGATGTTTTACAATGTCCAATTTAATATCTCTTGCCCACCATCTCAGAGATCAAATCCTGTCAATGTTGATAATCACACTCAGGTTAACACAGGTTACCATTATGACAGCATTAAATACTGTTAAATATTGGCAATGAATTAATGCATCAACTTCTACCACTGGGAAAACATATTTTTGTAACTAATAGAAAAACTCATTGTACATGTATGTGTGCATAATTGTGTGTGTGTGTAGGTATGTGTTTAATTGGGATACTGGTATTTCATTTAGTATTTCACGTCACAATAATGACAAAACAGTGAGAATGTGTGTGAGTGTGTGTGAATATCACACATTCATGCACATCCCAACCTATGCCAGAGTTTTGCAGTCTCTCTCTCTCTCTCTCTTCTCATTCTCTCTCTCTCTTCTCATTCTCTCTCTCTCTTCTCATTCTCTCTCTCTCTTCTCATTATCTCTCTCTCTTCTCATTCTCTCTCTCTCTTCTCATTCTCTCTCTCTCTTCTCATTCTCTCTCTCTCTTCTCATTCTCTCTCTCACCAATCTCATTCTCTTTCACTCTCTTTCTTTGTCTCTACTTCTCTCTCTTCCCAATTCTCTTCCTTGTTTTTTTCTCTACTTCTCTTCTGTACATACATAACATACACATACATAACATACATAACACATACATAACATACACACACTTACAAGCACATACATATTAACTCCCCCACACGCACACATTCACACACATATACACATGCAGACACATACATATGCACACAGTAATACACACTCACATACACACACATATACTTACTTGCACACACACATATGCATACATACACACACACACATACATACTATCATCCCACCAACTTAGCACTCCTTAATATA
>NC_068993.1:28736476-28737818 GCF_001194135.2 Octopus bimaculoides
ACACATATACTTACTTGCACACACACATATGCATACATACACACACACACATACATACTATCATCCCACCAACTTAGCACTCCTTAATATATATACCAACATGCTACTTACAACCCTTAAACATAGACACACACACACACACACATAACAAGCATATATATACATATGCACTATGCACACATGTAACCACAGACATATATGCTTACACATGCATATTCACACACACACACACACACACACACACACACACAAAAATAAAGCACTCTTCTGCCTTAAAAAACATTTTTCTCTCTCAACTTCCTGTCTGTTATTTTTCAAACATGTAGTCACACACATGGTTTTTTTTCTGACTCTCCATTCCCGTCTAAATTCTACTCTGCATATCAAATAAAGGGCTGTACCCAAAATGTCATACATTTACACAACTTTTCTTTTATATCTTTCTTCAAATACCATACTAATATTGTTCACTGCAAACACTCTTTGGACTTTTCTTACTTTTTGTGCTTGACTTTATTGTTTATCATTGATTTGTGTGTGTGTACCTCTCTCTCCCTTTCTGTACACACACACACACACACACACACACACATATATAATAACATAAATAATATATAAATATATGCATATATCCATACATATGTACATACCTACATCTATATGTATACATACATGCATATATGGGTACAGGACATCACAAAAAATGTTAAACACAATGAGAAACGAAAACATAGACGAAGACAGAAAGCAAACTTTTTTCCGATATATATATGTGTGTGTGTGTGTGTATACACACATATACATACATATATATATATATATATCCAAAAATTAGGGATGGAGTAGATAAAATTCAGGCTACATATGTTTCATAGCTACCAGAACCTTGGAAGTAGTAATTATCCAAAACAAGAGGTTAGCATAGGATCTCCTAACAGCAATGTAAACTTCATGTAATCAAAGTATCTTTGGCTTGAAGTGGAGCTTGCAGTCTACCTCTTGTTTTGAATAATTACTACTTCCCAGGTGAGGTTCCATGAGCTATGAAACATATGTAACCTGGATTTTATCTACTCCATTCCCTAAGTTTTGGATATCTATTTGCATATACAACAACCCCAGTTGCTAACTGTGAACTATAAAATAACCTTTTTTCAGTTTATCATTCTTCAATATGGAAAAAATTCACAAACTTCTGCACCAATAAACCACTATTGTCCCTGAAAGTTGTTTTTTATATCTTCTACGGATTGCTTGAAGCTCACTATCTTCCTACACCTTGATCCTTGGATCTTACCTACACACACACACACACACACACACACACACACACACACACACA
>NC_068993.1:28737828-28739080 GCF_001194135.2 Octopus bimaculoides
CACACACACACACACACACACACACACACACATACACACACACATTTACGAGGTGGTATTAAAAGGTTCCCGGACTAGTTATATTTAATAAAAAAATAACTTATTTACCAAAGTTTTAACATCAACTCCTTCGAAATAGTTACCTTGCACTGCAATACACCAATCCCAGAATTCCTACCACTTTTGGAACCCAGCCTGGAAGTTGCTTTCCATAGTCAAGTCAAGGACCTTCTGCAATTTGCTCTTGATCTCAACAACAGTGTTAAAATGGTGACCTTTGAGCTGCATTTTCATCCTGGGGAAGAGATGGAAGTCTGTAAATGCTAAATCTGGCGAACAGGGTGGGTGTGGAAGCAATACCATTTAGTTTTTGGTGAGAAACTCACAAGTGTGGAGAGCTTGGTGACAGTGCATTGTCATGAAGAATTGGATTCTTTGTGCTTCACATATCCAGTCACTTTCGCTAAATGACTTCCCTCAAATGCTTCAAAACATTGCAGTAGAACTCTTGATTGATGGTCTTGTCCTGGGGTGATGAATTCTCAATGTACGATACCACATTTCTGGTGGTGATGCTCATGGCAGGTCTTCCAGATCATTCATTGTCTTCCAGGGATGTTCTTCCACTTTTGAAGTGCCTGTGCCACTCAAAACATTATGTACAACCCATTGCCTCTTCACCATAAGGTTGCTGAAGCATGCTCAATGTCTCTGTAGCACTTCCCAAGTTTAGCACAAAATTTCACATTGACTTTTTGTTCCTGTCCATGGCAAAATGGCAGACTACAGCATACACATGATCACAAAAACATAATTTTCACAACTTGCACAGTAAACACAGTGATGTCTCTTGGCATCATGAAGGTCACTGCTAGCTCTCACTGCACATGCAATCATGTGTTACCATCTGTTGGTGCACTACAGATTTTTCTGCTCTGTAAGGATTTTATCCTATATATGCTGTTATATATACATGTATTTACATGTTGAAAAATATATCTATCTAATTGTGCAAAAATACATTTCAGTGCTTCAAAAACAAGCTTATGTTTGTTTACATATGACATAATCTACACATTTTCTGTTTTAAAAGCCTTAAGAAATTATTTTGAGTGGTTTTGTGGGGGCTGGAATGGATTAATTATATTTTAGTTAATTTCAATGGTGAAAATTGATTTGTAAAATGAATAAATCCAAAGATGAGCTCAGTCATGGAACAAATTAAACTCATACTGCAAGGCATTACTATATA
>NC_068993.1:28739105-28740690 GCF_001194135.2 Octopus bimaculoides
TATTATCATGTATATATATATATATATATATAAATTTAGTAAATGGAGTAAAACGCATATGTTAACTGAATACTTTTATTTCCAACATATGTTTCGAAGATTACAAATTATACCTTCCATAGGAATAGGTGATGTTGATAAGGATGTAATCTTCTCTTCAGGGAAATGCATGGGAACCAGCTTAAACGTAATACATTTTAACTAAATATCAGTTAAAATGTCTTACATTTAAGCTGGTTCGCATGCATTTCCCTGAAGAGAAGATTACATTCTTATCAACATCACCTATTCCTATGGAAGGTATAATTTGTAATCTTCGAAACATATGTTGGAAATAAAAGTATTCAGTTAACATATGCGTTTTACTCCATTTACTAAATTTATATATTTACTCAAGTACCCAAAATAACAAGGAGTTTCTACCTCATAAACAGGAGTTACACCATGGTCATTTTGTGATCTTTGCTACCCTGGTATCTATTAACCAATTTATTTTGTCCGAGTTAATTATTAACTAGGAGAAAATAAATACATATAATATAATATATATATATATATACATACACACACACATACATATGGATGGACGGAATGGTGGCAAAATGTGAAAATGTGCATACATAAGTTGAGAATGACAATGAAATAACTTTCACAGGCAACAAAAAATGATTAACTGTTTAATGAACAAGTTAAACAAACGATCAATTAGTTAGCTAGATAGATATTAAACTAATTGACTAATAATAAAGAAGTGAAATTGAACCTGTGCATGTGTTATTATTATTGGTGTAATAACTCTTCCAAGACATCAAAACATATATATGGTGATGTGTCTTGGGACAATATCTATAATAATAAATGCCAAAACGAATTTCTGTGTCAGTGTGTCACACTTTGACTCCCTCTCTCACTATTCAATGACACTTCTTCTACTCCTCTTGCTGGGGTGAGAGTAACAGTAGACATAGAGGTGGTAGTAGATTGACAGTTGAGATGGCATTGGGGTGATAGTAATAATATGAGCTGTAGTTGTGATAGAGGCAGAGGTGATGGTAATGATGGTGGTAGCTGAGGCGGTCAAACATGACAGTGATAGTAAGGGATGTGAAAGATAGTGGTGATGGTGGTGGAGGGGAAGGCAGCAAAGTCAAAGGTGTTCATGGTGGTGGCGTCTGAAGTCTGAATGGTGTGTGTATGGCAGCTGTGGTGGCGATGGTGGGGGTACTGGTGATGGTGATGGTTGAAAACAATCAACAGAAAGAGAGAGAGAAAGAAAGAGGTAAGACAGAAAAAAACAATTGTACTGACCCCTGAATGGGAACACAAAAAATGTTGTTTATCATGAAGCTTTGCAATAAGTTCCAAGTCGACATATTATATCATTGTTTTGACGAAAATTGTTCATTGCTTGAAAAATATTGGTAAAGTTTAATAAAATTTAATATGTACTCAATGCATGAAGTGTCATTGTTAGGCCCAAGGCCCAATGAAGAGCCCTCCTCAGGAGCTAGCTTAAAGGCCACTTGATAGGGCAGCTTTTAAGCTAATATATATATATGCATCAATGTATGTATATATGTATCTC
>NC_068993.1:28741698-28745991 GCF_001194135.2 Octopus bimaculoides
TATATATATATATATATGTATGTATATTTATCTATATATCATTCACTACAACATCTGTCTGTGTTTGGATTGTCTTTGCATAGGAGCCATCCAGACCCCCACCTTCACTGTGAACAGGAATTAATCTTCTCTCTTCGCTCCTTTGCACCATATGAGCTCAACTCTCTTCCTCTCCTTTCTTCATCTGACACCTACTTCGTCTCTTCACTCCTACCCGCATCTCCTCCTCTGATACCTACTTCCTCTCTTCATTCCTACCCACCTTCTCACCTCATTGATACCTCTCCACCTACACCCCTGCCCCACACCTCTTCACACACACTAGCACTGACCACTCCCCAGCATCCACACCACACACCATCATCTGCACTCACACACGCACACATTAGACGCACACACATAAAGTCACTAGCCCCTATCTACACACACACATGCATGTGCACCTTCGTTTTGGGATCACCAATACTTTATTATCTCTCCTTCTTTCTACCTCTCCTGTCGAACCTTTTTTTCCCAACCATTCACCATGCTTGATCACTAAATCGACACGTTTTTTTTTTATTCTCTCTCTCTTTTACTCTTTTACTCGTTTCAGTCATTTGACTGTGGCCATGCTGGAGCACCACCTTTAGTCGAGCAAATCGACCCCAGGACTTATTCTTTGGAAGCCTAGTACTTATTCTATCAGTCTTTTTTGCCGAACTGCTAAGTTACGGGGGCATAAACACACCAGCATCGGTTGTCAAGCGATGTTGGGGGGACAAATACAGACACACAAACATATACACAAACATACATATATATACATATATACGACGGGCTTCTTTCAGTTTCTGCCTACCAAATCCACTCACAAGGCTTTGGTCAGCCCGAGACTATAGTAGAAGACACTTGCCCAAGGTGCCATACAGTGGGACTGAACCCGGAACCATGTGGTTGGTAAGCAAGCTACTTACCACACAGCCACTCCTATTTTCTCTTATTCCTTTCTGTTGAAGAGCGTAAGCTTGAAACATAAAAGACTTTCTCACTTTCTCGAGTATCAAACTAATATACTGCTTGTTGTTTATACACCTGTGTTTGTCTTTTGTTTTTCTGTAAATTTTAACTATATATATATATATACATATATATTAGATAATAAAACGAATGGTTTATACCCGGTAGCTTACTAGTAAAGCACAATCACTTTTACTGTGTTTGTTATGAATCTGGTTAATGAGAGATGGAAGATGGAAAATACAAGAGTTTTTTTATTAATCACTACAGTTGTTTCAACACATCTAGCATTGATCCCAACTGGTGGGATACTTAACAACTGGTTCAGGAGCATCTGATGGTTCAAATGTGTCTCTTTGGGTGATAAACAGATACAATTCGTTAAAATAAGAGTTCAGCACTGTATCTTCTCAGGTCTTGTGAAGAAAAGCTGCAGATTAAAGGATATAGCTTCACTTATATACAAGATCAATAATAAAATAACAGATGTAAAAAAGAAAACAACACGCAAATCAGTAAAAAAAGCATTAAATATAACTGTTAATGGATTTGGATTTATAAACACCTTTGCGTAGCTCGTATGACACACATACACTCACTCATACAAATAACCACAAAGATGTAAACATACGTACACATATGGTTTGGTGTACATACGTTCACATAACGAGTTAAATAGCTATTTGGTATTTATAAGAATGAGGAGATTAAAGCCAAATTTAATTCATTCATACCTTAAGGAGGATTACATTAATAATGGTAGATGTCTTGAAACAATTGTAGTGATTAATAAAAACTCTCATATCATCCATCTTCCATCAAGCAGATATATATATATATATATATATATATATATATATATATATATATATATATATATATATATATGTATGTATGTATGTATAAAAAGGAATTGTAGTTAAAGTGATGGAGGTGTGAGTGGTGATGTTAGACTATTTTGATATTTGAATATGCAGATGTAAGGATGGGTAGTATAATTTTTTGGTTTGATCTTAGTCACAGCAGGCATCCCTTCAATGAATTCAGAAGTATCGGGTCAGCAAGTACAGCTATTCAGTTATTGGAGTTCAATGTCTGAGTTGACAAATGATATTTTCTTAAAATGTCCTTTTAATTACTTTTGTTGATATAATGGTTTAACATATATAACATATGAAAATAGTGATTATTTATATGTTCTTCTCTTGTAAATTAATATGCTAAAGGCAGTTAGTGTTTTTCTGTTTCCTAATGTTTTTTTTTTTTTCAAATTCTAGGAATGATTCCTTGCTTTTATGCTTATATGATATAATAGCTTCAGAGTGTCTGTTAATTATGATTTTTCTAGATGTGATGATCTTCAGGGTTTCATCTAAGCATAAATTGCACATTCATGGTTTCTATTTTGTATCTATCCTTCTATGTGTTGTGGTTCCTTTTTTCCATTTTTGTCCTTCTCATATTTACTGTTTTTCTAGGTCCTGGTATTCTGTGGTTATTTACAGGATTATTTCTACTATTAATAATGTTCCCTGGGTATTGAGCGTTCTCTGTCCTATTCTCTACATATACTATTCTATCCTTATATCCTGCCCTTGCTAGTGCTGATTTGTAGTATTTGGCATGCACTTTGAATATCTGCTCGTCTGCGGATAGTCTAGATATTCTGTTATACATGATTCTCAGTATGTGTTCCAGATGGTTAGATATGTGGCTAGCATATTTTAAGCTTATGAAACAGTTTGAACTTGTCAGTGTGCATACTCGACAGAGTGTAAGTACCTTGAGAGAAAAGTTGGACCTAAGAAGCATCAGTTGTGGTGTGCAAGAGAGACGATTGTGCTGGTATGGTCATGTGGCAAGAATGGATGAGGATAGCTGTGTGAAAAAGTTCCACTCCCTAGCGGTTGAAGGAACCTGTGGAAGAGGTACACCCAGGAAGACCTGGGATGAGGTGGTGAAGCACGACCTTCAAACATTAGGCCTCACCGAGGCAATGACTAGTGACCGAGATCTTTGGAAATATGCAGTGTGGAGAAGACCCGGCAAGCCAGGGGAGACCATAATCCATGGCCTCTGCCAGGAGTGTAGTCAGCTCACTTATTCGTATCTTTACTTCATTGGACACTAAACTCTGCTTGCGAGGACCTGTTGAGGCAAGTGAAATCGAAATCAAACCAAATTCGATGACTGGCACCCATACCAACCTCTCCTTCATTGAACACTAAACTCTGCTTGCGAAGACCTGTTGGGGCAAGTGAAATCGAAATCGTAATTGAACCATATTCGATAACTGGCACCTGTGCCAGTGGAGCACTAACAGCACTATCCAAGCGTGATCATTGCCAGAGCAGCTGTTTGGCTTCCATGCTAGTGGCCCGTAAATAGCACCATTTGAGCATGATCGTTACCAGCGTCGCCTTACTGGCACTTGTGCCGGTGGCATGTTTAGAAATTCATTCGAAGAAGGTCGTTGCCAGTGCCATGTGACTGGCCCTCATGCCGGTGGCACATAAAAGCACCCACTATATTCTCGGAGTGATTGGCGTTAGGAAGGGCATCCAGCTGTAGAAACTCTGCCAGATCAGATTTGAGCTTGGTGTAGCCATGCGGTTCACCAGTCCTCAGTAAAATCGTCCAACCCATGCTACCATGGAAAGTGGGCGTTAAACGATGATAATGAGTGTTGAGGCTAAGCTTTATGTCTAGGAATTTTACCACTCTATGATTATTTTTCTATTTCTGTTTCTAATCCAAAGCTGTTAAAGAATTTTAAAAGATTTTTCTTACATCTTTTTATTTCTATATTACTACTTTTTTGTACTGTAATTAATGCATTTTCTCCATATAATGTGCTATTTCCCCCACTTTGGTATTCTATTTGCAAATAATAAGTATGTTCCCACTCTATCCATTACTTGTGACAAGTCACTAGACCCCATTGTTATATTGAATGAATTTTCCCTGTCCGACCAGGTCAAAAATTTACCTCTCTATTCTATTACAGTGCTTCTAGCCACTAAAATCATATATATTTCGTCTCTAGTGAGGTCAAAGTTACTTTTTGTGACTAATAATTTCTTATTTAATACAATTGGGTTTATGGACTGGTAGTAGTTTAATATTTCTAGGTGCACAAATTTGGTCTTGATTTTGTACCCCAGGTTTGCAAACCATGTAGGAGCTTTTTGTGCATATCCAAATTGCTTCCTGTAAATGAACATAAAGGATCTGTCTGTCTATCTGTCTGTCTCTCGGCATATATACACCCCCACATATATACATACATATATA
>NC_068993.1:28746302-28747660 GCF_001194135.2 Octopus bimaculoides
TATGTTTGTGACATATTTCAACTTCTGAAGGCAAATTCACTGAAGGTTACCATGGAGAAATTTTCTTTCTTATGTTTAAAGGTATAAAAGCACCATATTAGCCCAGTGTTGCCATCTCTCAGATTCCTAGATGCAGTACTTCTAGGTCTTTAGCCTTCCTTAATGAGATTTACGAAAGTAAGGTAACTCTAGACAACTGTTAAGCTGTAGCTTTAGTTTAAAAAAACAGTCATCAACATTGACTGAGTTGCATTAATGGACCACCTGCTCAAGATAAATTCAGTAGTTTCAGTGCCAAGCACTGATTTCCCACTTAGGAAGGCTAAAGAGCCAGAAACATTGCGTCTGGGGAGATATGGTGTTTTTACACTTTTTACCATAAGAGAGAATTTTTCTCCACAACAACTGCAGTGAATTTACCTTTAAAAGTTGAAATGTATAACAAACATATTTTAACTAGCCGAAAGTTTGCTTATGCCCAATCACTGACAAGATCTATGCCCAACAACTGCAAGTGACTTCCACATAAAAAGTGACACCGACAGGATCTATGTTAATCAAAGAAATGGAAGCAGAGGCATAAGGTCAGTCCAAACATCCTTTGAGGGCTGCATCATAATACGTACTGAACAGTAAAAAGAGAAACAAGTACATCATGTGTATCCTCAACAGTAAAGATGATAATACAAGATTAAGCAAAGATCTCTTGAACAGGTACTTTAAGTATACAGCTGTATGGGCATAAAATATGAGATACTTATAGGTGTTTGAGAAATGCTATCTAATTAGGGACAGGAAGCTTCTAGTGATATTTGTTGGGACATCTACAAGAATAGAGGCTTAAACTAGATTACATTTTTCTTTCTAACTCTCTTTAGATTTGGGCTGAGAGGGAAGATTCTACTAACTTTTAGTGAAATCACCCCTTGCTAGTGCATCATTATAATGGAGTGTGTTGAAGATCTCTCTGCCTATAAATTGTCTAATGCAGATGCCAATGACTAGATTTCTAATTACAGCTGGGGTGGAGTTTCTATGAATATAGGTAGCTTCCATGCAAGGAGTGACAAACATATTCACCACCTTAAAAACAAATTTACCAGTCCTATTGCAAAGTCCTATTTGTTACTAAACACAATATCATCGTAAATACTGTTATCCTACCTGAACAAGCAGAATTATAGATAGTATTGACTGTGACTATTCTGATTATAGAATAATGTGTGTGTGTGTGTGTGTGTACATGTGTGTGTACATGTGTGTGTACATGTGTGTATGTGTGTGTACATGGGGTTGTGAGTGTTAGGTATATATGTATATGTATATGTATATGTATATATATATATATATATATATAT
>NC_068993.1:28748483-28748951 GCF_001194135.2 Octopus bimaculoides
TTTTTGTGCGTGCGTGTGTTTGTGTGTATGTGTATGTTGTGTATATGTGCGTTGCTGTGTACGTGTGTGTGGGTGCGTTTGCTATTGTACGTGCGTGTGTTGTTTATGCCCATGTGTGTGTGATTGTATGCGTGTCTGTGTGAGTGTGTTGTGTTGGTGAGAAGTGTGCGTGCGTGTGTATGTGTATGTGGGTGTGTGCGTGTGTATGTGTGTGGATGTGCGTGTGTGTGGGATTGTGATGTGTGTGGGGTTGTGAGTGTTAGGTACGGGAGCGTGTGTGTTTATGTGTGTGTGAGAGCGTAAGGATGTGTGCCAAGTTTGTGTGTTATTTTGTGTGTGCACTCCTGTGTGTGTGTGTGTGCATATGTATGCGGCTGTGTATGTACGTGTATGTAGGCGTGCGCGTATATATGGGTGTGTGTGTGTGTCTGTGTGTGTATAGGGCTGTGTAAGGTGTGTGTCTCTACC
>NC_068993.1:28749590-28750632 GCF_001194135.2 Octopus bimaculoides
ACATACAGGACATCACCAACAAGTGAAAAATACATAAACACACAAGAGATAGGTACAGGACAAAATACCAAAATGCACAATAAGTACAGGACATCACCAACAAATGAAAACTACGTATACACATAATGAGAGAAAAGTATGGGACAAAATACCAAAAGAAGTCTAACTCCTCAGTTGTCAACTATTTATTACTCCCTATTTCGAGCTTTCAGTGACAAGATAGGAGAACTTCATGAGACAGCAGTATCCAGAAATTTTAAGAATATAAAATTTGTGCACAGCTAAGGTTTCAAATGAACACACAACAACAGAGTGGACGTACAGAGTAAACACTTCACGAAGACAAAAATTAAGGGCCGTTAAGCCAAGATGAATTGTAATGGGTAACACCAGGGAGAAATTTTAAAAGGATATAGAATAAATAGAAGAGAAGAAAATAGTAGAAGAGAAAAAATGTTGGGAGGTAAGAGAAATGATGTCTAGCTAGGTGTACGTCTGGTCCAGAAAAGACAGAGGCAAGAGAAAAATGGCCTGTAGTCACATGTGACCAACAGGCAGAGAGGCAGGGGGACAGGAGAGAGGAGAGGGAGTGGGAAAGGAGAAGGAATGAAAGATAGTAGGGAGTGGAAGAAAGACAGAGGACAGTGAAAAAGGACAGGGAGAAACAGAAAATAAAGAGGATTATAGAGGAATAGAGAGAAGGAAAGAAAACAGAGTGTGCGGAGTCACAGAAATCCGTATATATATAAGGCAGGATGTGTGTGTGTGTGTGTGTGTGTGTGTGTGTGTGTGTACGTGATTGTACTTTATGCACGTCCACAAATTCGCACGCATGTCGCTCCAATTTTAGGAGGAGATTCGGAATGACCCTATCTGCATTTTTGTCAACTTTTTCTCTCAGAGGCACCTGCGTATATCTGTAAAAATCGATAAACTTTTACCAATTTTGAAGTTTGTTGACACGGTGAAGTCAAATCTGTGCATACGCGCGTGAAGGAGAGAGAGAGAGAGACAGACAGACAGAAGACAGACAGACAGATAG
>NC_068993.1:28752914-28754271 GCF_001194135.2 Octopus bimaculoides
GGTAAAACAATTTAATTTTTTAATATAAGGAGTGAACAGTTTTACTTTATGAATTTATATATATGAAAATAAAAGCATAAAAATAAATTTTCACATAACAAATGTTTTTGTATTCTTTCTTTTATCATTCTTTCACTCATTTCAGCCACACTGAAAGATTTTTACTTGAATGAATTATCCCCAAGACTTTTTAAAAGCCTGATACATATTCTATGAGTCTCTTTGCCAAACTGCTAAACACACTAAATGGTTGTCAAGGGATGGTGAGGAACAAACACACACACACATACACAGCAGGTTTCTTTCAGTAGTTTCTGCTTACCAAATACACTCAGAAGGCTTTGGTTGACTGGAGACTGTAGTAGAAGATATTAATCCAAGCTGTCACACAGTGGGACTGAATCCAGAGCCATAGGCTTACAAAGCAAGCTTCTTACCACACAGCCACATATTTACAAGGAAATTTGACACACACAACAAAGGTAAAAAGGAAACAAAGAGATAAAAGAATCACATGTGAATTAGTTTTTCATAAGGAAATTTGTATTTTCTGAAAATAAAAACCAACATATACCCTTATTAAATGTACAATAGCAACAAAAAAACAAAAACACGAACCAAAATTATGTCCCTTGTTTTAGAAATGTCGTAAGCAACATACCTGTTCATTTAATACCTCACATGGTCCTTACTATACTTTGAGAAGCTGGACAACAAAGCAAACCAGTTAGTTAAATAGTGATGATGATGATGATGATGATGATGATGATGATGATGATGATGATGATGATGATAATAATAATAATGATCTTATGAGCAAACCTCAGAAGGAGTCACTGAGAATGAAAATTGCAAAATCCTGTAGGATGCAATGATCCAGTGCAATCACCTGACCAAACATTGGAAACTGGACATTGTTGCGGTGAATAAAAAAAAGAAAGAACATGCATGATAATCGACATAGCATGTCCTGGTGACAACAGCATCAAAGGGGAAGAAGAAAAACTGAACAACTACGATGATTTGAAGGCGAAAATACGAAGGTTGTGGTTAATGAGGAGAATAGACATGATACCAATAATAATTGGTGCACTATGGAATAACAACAGAAAAAAGATGGTATAAACACACGCCAGAAAAGGTCACAGAAAACGAGAAAGCAACCATACTCTGGGATATGCCAATACACACAGATAGAGAAATTAAGGCAAATAGACCAGATATAGTTGTCAAAGATCATGAAGAAAAAAAATGCTTTCTAATTGATGTATCAATACCAGCAGATGACAACGTCTCTCTAAAAGAAATGGAAAAACTTTCAAAATACAAAGACCTGGAAATAGAGGTAACTCGAATG
>NC_068993.1:28754994-28761215 GCF_001194135.2 Octopus bimaculoides
ATATATATACATGTGTGTGTGTGTACACACACACATGTGCATGCACATATATAATGCCTCCAATTATACATAGAGGAGGGCAAATGTGTCAGAGCCTACTATATTCACAAAGTAACAAACAAGAAAGTCCTCCGTACAAACATATGAATAACTATAGTTCTATTTGTTTCCAATCAGAGCAGCTACTGGTATTCCTTACACCTTTGTTATCATTTAGTGAAAATTTGTATCTGTGTCACTGACTGGAGGAACATGATGGGTATATAGTCTGTGTTGTGAGTTAATTAAAGCATAACACATTGAGTTTGTTTGTAACATGTATTTGTTTATTGTTCCATTTCTTATTCATCACTGAGTTACCTCACTGATAGAGAGGTTTTATAGAATAGTTAAGTAAAACCTGTCCTCCACAAATATCTATATTTCAAGGGTATTTTGTTATGTAGAGTTTCTTGATTTCTTGGCAGTGTACCATCATTCTTTTTCAGCATGTTATACATGTTTGTCTGATATAGTGTTCTAGGCAACTTTATATGTTATAATGAATATTAGGTTGTCAAGTTGCAGGAGAATTACTTTTAATTTTGAGGGTAAGGCCCTCTTTGAAGTGAAATGCAAGGCCCTCCAATAGATAAATACATACGTAGTTTAGCCAGGTGCATTTTCTGACCTTACGATCTGTTGTCTCACTATGTAGCTTTGCACTGGTCAGTTTCCCTTTTTAATGATTTTGTCTGCCTATTATTTTTTACATTTTGGATGTCTTTTCAACACGCTCTTCATTTCCTTTTTGGTCCTGTAATAGTATTGGTAAATTTAAATAAATGTTGGTGAAAATTTCAATGTTTTTCTTTTTGTATTTTGTTACTTGAAGTTCTGGGTGTTTATTTGGATGTTTATTTGTCTGGCTTTCTGAATTCCAAATTTAAAAGTTTCTTAGGAACTTTCTTATGATGAATACTTTTTTTCATTTTGTCTAATCTTCAGTCACTTTTTTTTTTTTTTTTTGGTTGGGGAAATATGATACAATTGTACATGTTCATTTTGCTAGATTGTATGGAATGCTACTTCAAATACGTTTTGGGTGACATAATGTAAAGAGGAGATATCGTCATGAGTTTGTGGGTTTATAGTATATGTCCATTTCTAGTATAGTGACACTTCTTTCTATTAGAATGTCTAAGAAGAGGAGTCTATTGTTGCTGAATTCCAGGGTAAATTGAATGTGAGGGTTGATATTGTTCTTAAGATTTTGGAATTTTTTCTGTCTGTCAATATTTTCTGTCCATAAAAGGAAAAAAAAATCTAGCAATCTCTTCCCATTTTCTTTCAATTTTGGGCTGAATTCTCTAAAATTCTCCTGAGGATATTTCTTAGATTTTCAGTTCATAGTGTTTCATGACTAAGTTGGCAAATGTTCAGGCAACTTTCGTTCCCATGACTGTTCCTAGCTTTTGTCCATAGGTTATGTTATCAAATATGAAGTAGTTATTTTCCTATTCCGTTCCCTGTTCAGTCCCCATTTAAATTACAAACAGAGTTACAAATACACAGTGATATGAGATAGATTTACAAATACTGGCAAGTGATACACTTGAATCATAAAAGTGATTGATTGTAATGGTAAAGTAATATCAAAGTTGAATTGATGGATGGTTGGAAGATTGAGAGGATTGATAATGTGCAATTATGAAACAATTTATTGATGGGTGATTATTATCAATTTTGCAGAGCTTCTTGATATACTACATTTTTGGTCTTGCCCTCTGGGGCATAAATAAACAAATGTTTTGGATTGCCAACACTTGAGCATCATACATACAGTTGGCCATGGGAAGAAACAGGTTCTACAAGGTTTAGATCTACCACCTCCAAGGACTGTCCCTAGTCTGTGTTTGTGGTCATTGCAAAACTCAGTTTTACAGGAAATTGTAGCCGCTTGAACTCAAATGACATGACAGAAGGAATTAGTAGAATTCATGGTATGAAGACAACCTCACCACTTGCTTTGCCAGTGAGAATGGTTGTCTCTAAGATTCTTGGCATCATCTTGTTGATTGTAAGTTGTGTGCCATTGCAAGGCTTGGATGAATCCAGGTTTTTAAAAGCATCACTGGTGTGCCAATTTTGAGGTGTAAGTTGTCAAGTAGGATGCATGAGTTAAGTGATAGGTAAAAACTAAAGAACAAAGTATTAAAATTTGCTCTTCTGTTCAGTAAACACATTCTCTATCTCCTGTTCTGTCCCTGTCCCTCTTTCTCTCCATCTGTCTCTCACATTCCCTGTCTCTGTCTCCTCCCTGATGTTTCACGCATGTGTAGAATTCTACTGAAACAGCAGATGTCAAAAATATTAAAAAACCCAACATGCTAGATATAACAGCTAAACGACATTATTTCTGGAAAAACTTCCCCGCTTTCTGAAAAGCTATGAGTGAAACATTCAGAGGTGATGGATGGAGGTTGGGGAAGGAAATTTGAGTGTTTCTTTAAGAAAAAAAAAAAAAATTCTTAAAGATTCGTAATCTCTGTTTTTCTATGTGGATTAAAATAAAGTAATTTCAAGTGAAGTTGAGCTGTAAATTTCTAATTCATACTGAAGTTTGACCTTGTGTGTGTGTGTGTGTGTGTGTGTGTGTGTGTGTGTGTGTGTGTGTGTGTGTGTGTGTGTGTGTGCAAAAAAAGTTGTTTTTACATACCTTTATTAATTTTAAAGAAGAAAAACTAGGGGCGGACCTTAACCATGATTGTTAAGCCCCCATAGAATTTTATGCACGTATTTGTTGTAGTCATCGTGAAAGACAAACATTTATGAAAATATACACATAAATAAGTTATGTTTACAGACCATGTTTGTAATTATCTTTATAATAGATAGCCAAGTTTATGAAATTGAATTAAATCCAAGTTTAGTCATAGGTCAAACAACTTAGTAAAGTTTTAACAGTTTTGTGACAACATAATCTTGATAAGACGGTGTGCTGGCAGAAACAGTAGCACTCTACGCAACATGCTTAGTGGTATTTCATCTGTCTTTACGTTCTGAGTTCAAATTCCGCTGAGGTCGACTTTGCCTTTCATCCTTTTGGGGTCGATAAATTAAGTACCAGTTGCAAACTGGAGTTTATCTCAATGACTGGGCTCCTCCCCAAAAGTTTCTGGCCTTGTACCTAGAGTAGAAAAACATAGTGTCTCGATGCACTCTAATGAAAAAGTGAAAGAAAGAGATAATTCCTCTCTCTTTGGAAGAGAAATTAATTTCTGACGCACTAAAACCTCCCATAACTTTTTTATTTTTAAGAATTTTTACAAAATTTTCTCGATTCTGTCTTCTGCATAATGGAATTAATACAATTATCAAAAAAAAATTTTTTTAATATATTTTACCCCACACCTGTAATTCCAAAACTTTCCATTATCAAGTCTTGCGAGATTGTGTAAGAGAAAAACATTTACTAACAGAAAATTATGTCATTAGAATAAATTATCTCTAAAACACCTTTAAATTATTACCGCTTCCAGTGTTTCTGGTTTTCGATGAGAACACAAGTTACATGTAACCTTTCTTGTTTCCTATGAGACCCTTCTTTGCTGGGAAAACTGGAAGAGTGACATAATATGCACTCTCTCTTTATTTCTAACAAAACAGATCCTTGTTTTCATAGAAATGAGAGTGACCCCTGGTGAGATCACAATCAAATTGAAATTTGGATTGTACACATCATGGGCAAGTTTTCAAGTTTTATTACTTGATCCGCAATAATTTGAAGGTATGTTACAGATAGTTTATTTTCATAACATAATTCTCTGTTAGTAAATGTTTTTCTTGCAACAATTTAAAGGTATGTTAGGGAAAGTTTATTTCGAGAACATCATAATGGCGATTCTCATATCGAAGAATCACCTTAATTTTCTGTTAGTAAATGATTTTCTCTTACACAAAAACACACAATTTTGATTTCGAAGTAGTTAAAAAATTAATTGAAAATTATAAACAGAAACGAATGGCAGAATCGGTCTGTCTGTATTTTAAGACCAAATGAAAAAAAGAGGGAAAACCGTGAAAAGTTTCACAATTAGGGAGGTAGGGGGAAATATGGAAAAAATATTATTGGATAATTTGCGCCCCCACTTTTTTTCCATAATTTTTTTTGATTTCTGTTTCCGATAAAGGAGATTAGGATTTTGCTCAAAAAACACGTTTTCAAAATTTTAATTTCCCTCTCCCCACCCCAATTTTTTAATTCTTAACTTTTTTCGAATTTTTTTTTTCTAATCCACGTACAAAAAATACAGAGATTACAAATCTTTAAGAATTAAAAAAAAAATTCTTAAAGAAACATTCAAATCCCCTTCTCCAACCTCCACCACCCATCACCTCTCCACTTTCAAAAAGCTAAAAACTCCGAATATCTCACTTTTAGCTTTTTAGAAAGCGGGGAAGTTTTTACAGAAATATTGTCATTTAGCTGTTGTTTCTAGCATGTCAGGTTTTCTGGTGATGGTCTGATATTTTTGACGTCTGCTATTTCAGTAGAATTCTACGCATGCATGAAACATCAGACGAAAGTGAAACATTTTTTGAAAGTGGGGGGAGGTGATGGGTGGGTGAGGTGGGGAAGTGGCATTGAGTGCTTCTTAAAGAAAAATTTTAATTTCAGAAAGAAAAAAATTCCTAGATTCGTAATCTCTGTATTTTTCTACCTGAATTAAAAAAAATTCGAAAAAAAACTTAAAGTGAGGGAAATCAAAATTTTGAAAACGATTTTTGGGCAAAATCGTAATTGCCTATATAAAAAACATAGAAATCCGAAGAAAAAAAACACCGAAAATGGGTGGTGTACATGTACTAGACACTTTACCATTCACTTGTTAGTTTAGCATCTGTTGTTGGACATATTGTAAAAGTTTTTACTGAGCATACAGTAGTTAACTCACTAAAGCGTGTGCATTAAATGATAAGTAAAAATGAAAGAACAAAGTATTTAAATTCGTTCTTCCCTTCAGTAAACACATTCTCTCTCCTCCACTCTGTCCCTGTCTCTCGATGTCTCTGGCTGTCTCTCGTTGTCTCTGGCTGTCTCTCACATTCCCTGTCTCTCTGACTCTTCCTGTGTCCTCCCCTTCAATGATATCAGCCACCCTCATTATGCTACCACATTTCCCTCAACGGGTTATTCATCTATGGAAGAAAATGAAAGACATCTATAGTGTTATTGTTTCAGTTCCCTGTCTCTGTCTGTTCCTGTCTCTTCCCCTTCCCTGATATCAGCCACCAAATTTCCCTCAACCTAACAGTTTTTGCACCCTTCTCATTTTATCATATAATAGCACAACCCCCGTAGGGGGCCCATTATCGATTTTTATTGAAATCCAATTAGCCTATAATTGAACTGGATGTTAGTTCAACATGTTTGTAAAGTTTGATGATGATTGGTTCGCTGGTATGGCAGCAAGATGGTGACAGGCAGAAATTGCCATTTATATATAAGATATATATATAAATTTATAACAGTATTACAAAAGCCTCGAAGCGTCTTTAATAAATTAGAAGAGGTACACCAAGGGAAGATGAAAGCAGTTAAATCGTCTTAGCAGGAACGATTATTATTATTATTATTTACTAATAGTTTAATTTGGATCCATGCAACTTAAAGTTTCATAGGCTCGTCATATGAACCTAGCTCATCAGGTTTAGGTGACTGAATGAAGAGATGGAGGAAGTTCAAAATGGCTAATGGAGATTGAGCTACAACTGATTAAGGAGGGTCACATGGTGCTGCTGATATTGGTATTGAAATACTAGTGACATCAAATACATCAAACTGAAGTCTCAATTCTATATTCTCAGACCACACGGCTGGACAGGATGTTGATGGCACCTCATTGTCTAGGTAATATGGGTGACAATCTTAAGTGAGACCAACTGCTGCCCTGGGTATGTATGTGTGGGCATACCTACTGTATGAACGTGTGAGTTTGCATAGCTGTTGAGTATGCATGTGTGTCTGTTGTGTGCACGTGCGTGTGAGTTGATGCATCAACTCTTTGGTGTATACATATGTATCTGCATGGGTGGGTGTAGATGTTTACTTGGGTGTGATTATATTTGTATTGGTGGGTATCAGCTGTACGTATATGCTTGTGTGCATGTATACATGTGTGTGTGTATGCGTATATGTGTATGCATCCATGCTGATTTGTATGTGTGCATATACGCAT
>NC_068993.1:28761373-28763085 GCF_001194135.2 Octopus bimaculoides
AGGGGTGTGTATATTACATCTGGTGTGTGTATATGCATACCAACGATATTTGTGTGAGAATATCTGGTGTATGCTCTGGCATGTGCATATACGGAACTAGTGCGTGAGTATATGTGTGGACTGGTGTGCCGGTGTGTTGTTTGGCACCACTTGGTAGCAACGTCAATGAGGGGATAACTAGGTTTAATGTGCTAGGGGAAGAAATAAATAAATAAGGACAGAAAGAAATAGAGAAAAGAAAAGAAAGAAAGAAAGAAAGAAAGAAAGAAAGAAAGAAAGAAAGAAAAGAAAGCATATGTAAAGATGTGTGTAAGTGTGTACACATATAAAGATAACCATGGAAGATTACAGAAAATACATAAGGCTGGAAAATCTGTGGGTGCAGTGGAACCTAAATACCCTGCCTTGCTTAGTGGGCAACTTAGGTGGTACATCTGAGCTGTTGGCAGCAATATGAGAGTTTGTTTTTCCTCTTGATCGATACTACAGATTGCAAGAGAACATGTAGTCTTTCATGGAGGCAGAATTGACAATTTAGGGCACCAGGTAAGTAAAGTGAAGTCTTCTCAATGATAGTCCATTTGATCTTGAGAATGTCATTCCAGGGGTCTCCAGATAAAGTGGTATAAGGAGGTGGAATTTTCTTGAAAACTGCATTTGCGGAAATGCATATTTTGCGTGTTCCTTCCCTTGAAGTCGTTGGCCATCCTGCCTGTGTAGTGCCTTGTGATACCATCGGATGCGAAAGTGGCTCTGTAGACCACAGCCCTTGAAAGGCAGAATCCTCCCAGAGGAGTACAAGTTGGAGTTGGAGACTATGTGTGTGTGCTAGCGTCTGTTGTAGCATGCAATGTCAGCAGCAATGTTGTCTAAGCAAGGGTAGCTAACCTCGACATTGTGTGGGTTGGAAGCTTATAGCACTTATGTTCTTTGAGTAAATGCTTCTAGATCAATAACAGGAAGTTCCTAGCTATGCTAGCAGAATTTTCTAGGTTACATGGAAGGTTGAACCAGATTATCTTTATTTTTCTAGTTCTCTTTGGGTGCAGAGATGGGGGTGGGGTCTTCCATATATATTAACTTCGTGGTTAATCCACTCCACACTAATGCCTCATTGTAAAGCTGGGGAAACCTTATTGAAGATCTTATTATCAGCTGAAAGTTTAGAGGTTCTTCTGCTAATCCCTGAAATGAAGTTTCTAATTATAGCAGGAGGAGTGGGGTAGGGCTTTTCTGGATAAACATAATTTCCCTTTTGGGCTTCCTGTAAGGGTAGTACTTGCCCGTTTTCAGGTCTAGGGGTCAAGTCCAGGTAATCGACTGTTGTCGAATTAGTGGTAATAGTTATGGATAAGTCGAATACGTAACAGATATGCACGTACTCACACACTCAGCAGGTATACCCCACCATGCACACACATCCACGCCGACAAATGACCTCACTTAAGATTCTCGCTCATATTACCTAGAACAACGAGGTACAACCAACATTCTGTCCACCACGCGGTCCAAGAACTGGGACTTGTTTTTGATGTCGCTGATTTTTAAACAACCAATATCAGCAATATCATGTGACCCATTTTAGCTAGTTGTAGCTGAATCTCCATTAGCTATCTTGAAGTTAGGTTTGAATGACAAGAAATATGTTGAGTGATTCTTTCTTTGGTCTGTCCACTCACTTGTGCATATATATATATATATATATATATATA
>NC_068993.1:28764072-28773785 GCF_001194135.2 Octopus bimaculoides
AAATGTATACAAGACCTCGGCAAAACTCATCTTGCTGTTAGACGTGTTGGTAATCCTAAAAATCCGATCCAAGTTTGAAAATTCATCCACCGCGAATATTTCAACATTAAATTTAAAACTCATGAATAGTCAACGGCCATCTAACAATGTGTGTATGTGTATAAACTGTTTTATCTCATTTTATTTATATTTTAAATTTGATGAATTTAATTTCATATATTAGGGGGAAGATGGGGCTCCTTAACTGTGGAGAACGCATCCCTTCTGATATAAAACCAGGTCTTTGATTGCTGAGGGTCTCCTTAACAGGGCTGTACTATCAGCAAACTCTGATTCATAGGGTAGACTAGGCTCTCCAGCGTGTTTATAGCAGCTTGTCTAGGAGATGGAAACCTCTGAAGAAAAAACCTGAGGTGTGTTGTTTTTGGTATTGTGGCACATATGTGCATTATATTCTTGCTATCATCACTTCCAAAGAGTGTGGCTGGTTCTCCACAAGCCTTCATCACTTAAATCATATATGTGGGTTTTCTGACAGCTTACATTTATTCATTCAATACGGCATAACTTCAACTTGCAAAAGTAACAAAAGTCCTCTGGCGAGAGGGTGAACATGGCAGGAACAGGTATTACTGGGTCTCTACAAAGTCGGCGATCATTGGATGATGGCCGTTCCAGCACAGAACTTCTGAATAACTTTGTTGTCCATGTCCTATAGTGGTGACAAAGCAGGTCTATATAGACACAGCACTGCTTTCCCCAACAGGGAGAGGGTCTAGAAAAGGAACCCTAAACATTGCTTACTCATCTTAGACATGGCAGCCTGCTGTAGCTCTCTGGTTATTCAGTAACGCAGTCGAAACATGAAGAAATCTAAGAATATAAACCTTGGATCTTGTAATGTGCGCACTCTCCAAGACAGTCACTCAGCACCAGAGCGAAAGACAACACCAGTTGCCCTTGAACTAAACACATACAACATTGACAGAGCTGCACTCAGTGAAACTTGTCTTGCAGGATCATCACAGCTAGAAAAAAGTAAAGGTGGATACATATTTTTCTGGTGTGGAAGAAATGAGGACGAGCTCCACAACTCTGGTGTTGGTTTTGCCATCAAGACACAAATAGCTAGATCCCTTCTTTCTCTACTCAAAGGTATTTCTGATCACATCATGATACTAACGTTGGAACATGGTCACGACACTCGTGTTATGGTTGTCAGTTGCTATTCCCCAAACATGGCCAGCACTGAGAAGGAAAGGGATGAATTTTACAACCAACTCTGTGATGTCATCTCTAGTTGTCCCCATAGGAGTAAACTCATCCTTATGGGCGACTTTAATGCTCATGTTGGTCCTGACTATCCGGCATGGGAGAGTGTACTTGGTCGCCATGGTGTAGGTCGAATGAACACCAGCGGTCTGCATGTGCTCTCCATCTGCAGGGAATCCAGTCTAAGCATCACAAATACCTTTTTCAAAAGCGAAATTGTTGCAAGACAACCTGGATGCATCCTAGATCTAAGGATTGGCATCTCATAGATTATGTTATCACTAAGAAACGAGATATTAAGGACTTTAACATTACACGTTCCTTTCATAACACCTGCTATCTCTCTGACCATTCTCTTCTCCGTTGTAAGGCTACATTCCATCTGAAATACACAAGACTACAAAAGTCATCAGTGCCTAAGCGCATTAATGTTCTGTCTTTGAAAACTGCTGAAAAGCAGGCTGAGCTTTCTCTCAAGTTGGACACTGCAGTCAACACTGTTGATATCAATGATGACACAGAATCATCTTGGAAGGCTCTGCGTGATCAACATACTCTGCATCTGTAGAGGTTCTTGGACTTCCTGTTCGTAAACATCAAGACTGGTTCAGTGATAACAACACAGATGTCCAACAGTTGATAGGTAAAATGCACAGCTCTCACAAAACATGTATAAATGATAAGAGTTCGTCCAGAAAAGAGAATGCTTATAAGAAATGCAGAGGCCATGTCTAACGTGCTCTGAGACAGACAAAGGAGATTTGGTGGTCTTCCAAGGCTACTGAACTCAAAGAAGCTGCAAACAGAAAGGATTCTAAAGACTTTTATGATGGCCTCAAGAAAATGTATGGTCCTCAAAAGCACAGTGTTACTCTTATTTTTTCATCCAACAGAGCGACACTGTTGACTGACAAATCTGACATCCTGAAATGATGGAAAGATCACTTCGAAGCCATGTTGAACTTCACCCCAGTCACTGATGATGACATCATAATGTCTATTCCACAGCACGCTGAAATACTGGAATTGTCTCTGGAGCCAACCTTCCTGGAAGTTGTAAACTCTGTTAAACAGATCTCTTCTGTTAAAGCGCCTGGCAGGGATGCTGTCCCTCCTGAAATCTATAAGCATGGTGGACAGAATCTTTTTTAAAAAATTGCATGACCTCTTCATAAATATTTGGATGGTAGGCCGTGTATCACAGGACTTTAAGGATGCTGCAATTCAACATCTTTATAAGAACAAAGGAAGCAGAAGTGTCTGTGATAATCATCGTGGAATATCGCTTCTGTCTTTTGCTGGTAAGATTCTTGCTCAACTCATTCTTGACAGAATCATCAAACGTGTTGTAACTGATATCTATCCAGAATCACAGTGCGGATTTCACTCTGGACATGATCTTTTCCCTTCGACAGGTCACGGAGAAGGTATGTGAGAAGAACTAAGAGTTGTGCATGGTATTCGTTAACCTTACTAAGGCCTTCGACACTGTTAACCGGCAAGCACTATACAAAGTTCTGAAAAAGCTTAGTATACTTGACAAGATGTTGAATGTTATCATCTTTCATGAGGGAATGAAAGCTGCTGTCGTGTTGCATGGGGAATCTTTAGCTTCCTTCGACGTTACAAATTGTACAAAGCAAAGTTGTGTTATGGCACCTGTTTTGTTTGCACTCTTCTTTTCAGTGATGCTGATGTATGCAACATACAAAGTAGTGTCAAATTCCAGTTTTGAACTGGACTATTCAATCATTAGCGCTTCAAAGCCAGAACACTGCTACGCACCAGTATCATTAGTAATCTACTTTTTGTAGATGATGCTGCACTAATAGCGACCTCCTTAGAGGAAGCTCAGGAACTTCTAGACCGGTTTTTTGCTGCATGTAAAGCCTTTGATTTGATCATCAGCATAAAGAAGACGGAAGTAATCCACCAACCTTGCCTTACTCCTAAAGAAATTCATGGTGTCAAGCAGGGAACACTGATTCACAATTTTCCGGACACTCCTATACAAGTTGATGGGAAAAATCTAAATTATGTGAAGTCATTTACATATCTTAGTAGTAAAGTGAATTCGAGTGCTTCCCTTGATGAAACTGTTAACTGTCTTGCAAAGGCAACCAATGCATTTGGCAAACTTCGTCATCGCCTATGGAATGAAAGGGGTATCAAACTTGACACCAAAGTACAGATCTATAAAGCTGCCATTCTTGTTACTCTCTTGTGTGGCTCAGAATCGTGGATACCCTACAAATGGCACATTAACCAACTAGACATCTTCCACAAAGGCTGTCTGAGGACAATCTGCAGTTACTCACTAAAAACATCTCCCAGATTTTCCGGAAAGAAATTCAAATGGGCATGTAGGAAATTAACTTTAATACTCATTTTACATCATAAGGCCTTAACATTTTCCAGTGTTTTTTCCCACTATGTGTTTGTTCTTTGGATCCTTCTGATTCCCCAAGAAATTCTCATCACATCTATAATGAAGATGGGTAAATAAGAAATGTTAAAATGAGATACGACTTGAGATGAAATGAACTGGTAAGCGACGATTTATTCTCCATCATAAAATACAATGATTGCCATATATGAAATAAAATAAATATAACAGGTTACAACAAAGAGAGACTTCGTAGTCAGGCTGGACCATTGATTTTATAGACAAAGCTGACGTACTGTTTGGTGGTGTGTAGAAGCAGCCGTTGGTCTGCTGGTTGTGTGGTATTCATACAGCAAGGATGTAGGCAGATATCTGGTGGATGTGAAAGTGGAGACTGGCTGATGTCAGATACATTGTTGTCAGAGATGAGTTGAGTGTGGTCAGTGGCGTGAGCCAAAGACCTAGAGCAGTCGAGAACTGTCGTTCTTATAGAGATCAGCAGGCTCCCAGATCTGGTGATTAACTTCCTGCATAAGGAAAAACGAACTGTTGCGCCAACACGATTGGACAGCTGGAAACCGGTCAATGCGAATAACAAGTTTGGCTAATCACAAGGTAATGTGATCTGCTGGAACAAAAAGGCTTGTGGAGCTGATACCCAGCTATTTACGTCTAAACCATAATAAAAGCATCTCACACATAATGACAGTGTAAATCACTTCTGCTACACATCTTTAAAATTAATCCATGTAACTTTTTCAGAATCACTAGGAGAGTTTTCTAAATTTTCATCCTTGGCGATTTTCCTTATATCTGGTCCTACATATACACCGTCTTTAACCTTGGCATCTAATAGAACAGAAAACTTGCTATGCAAATACATGAACACTCGCCATCCTGTGGCAAAGTTTTTATGAATAGCTTCATAAGGCCAAGTTTTATATGTAGAGAAAATAAAATAATCCTTTTCGGATCAACCAAACTATTTCAAAGGATATGTTCCTGGTATAAGCGTAGCTCTACTTACCCATTCTTTTTGCTCAATGACTTTACTGCTCCATATACTCAAGACTTTACTCCTCCTGGCTTTACTGCTCCATATACTCAAGAAATAAGGAAATCTTGTGTAACCTGAATGTTGTCCATACAACGTGCAATTGTGATCTTGAATTTAACTTGCGTTATGATCTCTGATTTTTCATTGTCATTGCTATTTATGCTTTCTGACTCAGAACTCAAGTGTATGTTTTCAAGGTTTTCTGGTGATGATGGACTTCGAACATCTGGTCCATAGACAACAGGTCACAATTTAGATGGAAGATTTGGATAAGCAGTGTTTTTTCTACACTCCGAATTGTGTCCCTGTACCTTAGATGAACAAAAGTAGCAGTCATCACTGATTTTTAGGCCCCTCTATATCACTGAACCCCTAAAACGAAAAGACTTCTTTGTACATTTTGCCTATCGTAGTTTTTCAACACAAACTGAGCAGGCCTTATGGAAAGTTCACTTTTTATCTTGGTCTCCTAATTTCACACCAAAGTAGACATAGTAAGATATTTGAACAAATTCAGTAATGTTTTTCTGACATTTTTTAGTCAAACTTACCACAAATGTAGCAAAAGTTATCTGAGCTTACTGCTTCAAATGATGCGGAGGTCTGTAAAGAAAGTGGAAGGGGACATTTTAACAGCACACATTTGATTTAGCATCTAAATGTATATATATTATAGTGATGTTACGGTTATCCATTTTTGGTGGTAACGTTGGCTTAATGACACTATAATTTAGTCGGTATGAGAGAAAGAGAGGTCATCATCTTGTTCACAAGAAGAAAATAGAAATTCACGAGTTGCTTGTAATAAGTCATAACTTTTATTACTAGAGGAAATGCATTAACATACAAGGTTAATTGAAGGAAAACTTATAACATTACATGAATATGTTCTGTTTGCAGTCACATATCTCCAAGTAAGTAAGGCGAGCGTGTGCGCGAGCGGGCGTAAAGTGCGGTAGCTTGACTCAATGCCACATATTTTCCTTATTTATTTTCAACCCGCCAATTTTG
This sequence comes from Octopus bimaculoides, assembly GCF_001194135.2. NCBI lineage: Eukaryota > Metazoa > Mollusca > Cephalopoda > Octopoda > Octopodidae > Octopus > Octopus bimaculoides. The sequence goes on from NC_068993.1 coordinate 28,769,799, forward strand.
GACCTTTGTTTTTATTTTCCTTTCTTTGTTTTGGCCCCAAGAAAACTTTTCCCTCCTCCGTTTGACTGGCTACACCAGCACGGCCCCATTCATACTCCTCAACTTTCTTACAACATTTGCCCATCTTTTTTCTCTCCAGATGGATCTTCCTTAAAAGGTGGTAGTCGAACCAACTTACCAACCCTTGTCCGGAGATAAAGTGGCCTGCCTCAACCCTTTTTGCACATGTCCTCCACACTGTCTCTTTTAGTATGGCCACTACGCAGAAAAAGGCTGCTTTCCTTTCCTTGTTCAGGGAGGGAGGCGGTACAATCTTAACTATGGACTCAGTCGAGAGCTGTACTCTTTCCACATCCGACATCATTGTTCAACAAAGGCTATCAACCCCTTCAACTCCTCACAGTGTACTAAGGTGTGCGTGACAGTTTCACTGATGCTCCCGCACCTTGGACATGTGGATGGGGTGTTGAAACCGTGTCTAGACAACCTCTCTCGAACCGGTAAGACCTATCCGTAGCACAATCAAACCAAGGATTTCTGGAAATTATCCAGATACCTCAGCCCGAATGTCCTCCAAAACAGGTTGGCCTGTTGTTCATCATCAAAGCCCAGAGTTCCCCCCCCCCACGACATCATCGGACTTAAACTCTACCAAACCTCTATAGAAATCCACAGTGGTAACCTCACTGCTGGCACTGCTTGCCCGTGCTTGCCCGCGAGAACAGAGTAAGCGCTTATCTGCACTCTTTTTGCCATTCCCCCATCTTAGGTCTCCACTTGATCCATGTACCTAAGTCCCTGAGGGACTTCAATTGTGGGAAAAGCTGCTTGGCATGTGGTGACCACACCTGCTCACCATCCAAGTAGCGCTAGAGGTGTCTCAGCCTCAAGGCACGCTTGTGCATCATCAGCCAAGGCATCCCCAGTCCACCCTTTAACAGTTTTTGGTAGCAGATGAAGCACTTCACAAGTGGTGGTTTCCCCTTCCACAAAAAGTGGAAAAAGATCTATTCCAGCTTGGTCAGCCACAAACCGGGGCAAGGTGCGATGGTCAGGTGGTAGGTTATCATAGATGCTATAAACACCTGTGCAACCTTGGCCCTCCGTAGCAAGGATAACGGCTTCCCAGACCAGGTCTGGGTTATGGCCGTCGCCTTACTCACTGCCTCACTCCAGTTCTTCTCCACTAGGAGATCTGATGAAAACCAGATTCCAAGCAATTTAACTGGGCCCTCCTTCCAGCATCTGACAATGCTATCAGGAGGTGTCGACTTGCCACACCAGGAACCGAGTTGCAAGCCAACTGATTTTTCCTGATTAATTTTTGCCCCTGTCACCGCTTCATATCCTTTGATGGCATCTTCTATACAAGGTAGCTACCCTTCATCAGATACGATGATGGTAACATCATCTGCATATGCTGTCACACTTCTACCATAACATAGATCACGCTGGTCTTCTCCATCACCCCCAATCTCCACAGCAGTGACTCAAGAGTCAATACATACAGGAGAGAGGGCAGCCCTGTCGAAACGAACATTCAATCATGAACGAGCTCGAGAAGAATCCATTTACCCGGACTACAGATTCGATATTGCAATATATAGCTTCGATTCAGCCTCGGAAAGTCGGGCCCAGTCCGACTGCCAGGAGGACCACCACCAAATACCAATGGTCAACCCTATCGAATGCTTTAGACTGGTTTAAATTCACCAGTGCTCCACCTTTGCCGGAACTTTACCTACCCTCTCTATGGTGTAGCATATGAGATGAAGGTTGTTGAATATCGACCTACTTGGGATGGCGCATGTCTGCGCCTCTCCCACCAGGTCGCCTATGACAATCCTCATTTTCTTGGCTAACACCTTGGCCAAAATCTTTAACTCTGTGTTTAGCAGAGTTGTGGACCTAAAATTATTTACGTTATCCCCCTTGCTCGGATCCTTTCTGATCAGTGTCACCACTCCTCAGCTCACAGATCTGGGAATTCTCCCATCCTGCTGCCAATTCATGTAAACACTAGCCAGTACGTTCCCGAACAAGTCTGGCATACTTTTATAAAATTTGTAAGGTAGACTATCCAATTCTGGCGACTTGTTCCCGGATCACTCGGAAAGCACCTCTATAACCTCCTCAGCTGTGATCGGCCCTTCACAGCGCTCAGCGTCACATGCCGAAAGACGCGGGCCACTGGCCAGGAAATCCTGGAGGAAATCCTCATGGTCCAACGTCCGGCTCCTCCCGAACAACGCAGCAAAGTGCTCGTGAAAGGCCATGCATATTTCCTCTTGCCCTTCGATCTCCTGTCCATGTTTATTAACCACAGACCTAATCGTAGCGTCCACGCCATGTTGGGTTTCTACCAAGCAAGCCAACCTGGCAACATTGATACCCTCGCAACCCAGTGCACGTACTTTAACCTGGACTCTGCATCCTTCATGTTTGGCATTGAGGTGTCGGTCCAAGGCCAATCTCGCCGCCAAAACTTGGGGTACAGGGCCCACTCTCAGCGCCTCTTCTAATGCCTTAACTAAATCCCTTTCTACTCTAGCCTGCTCTAAACTTAGCTGCTTGCTAAATTTAATCGACTCAATTCGAATGGCTCTTTAGGGGCACCCACCTCCAGTTATTTAACACACTGCCAGTTAGTGCCCTCATAACTAACACCTTAATCAGGATACGGTAAGTTTCGCAATCCAATAGGGACTTGTTCAACTTCCAATAGCCAGATCCCTGTCTATGGACCTTATCTATATGCATCCTACATGTCACTAATTTGTGATCCATGTAGGGTACATAGGTATATTGTGGACAACTAAAACTAGACTTATTCCTAGCGTTAACTATAATCCTGTCTATACAAGAACTGATTGATCCGTCGTGATTAGTCCAAGTCCACATTGGCACGCTTGGATTATGAAGTCTGAATTGATCTGCCAGCCTATATCGCTTCAGCAGATCGACGAGGTATGAGTTACATCTATTGTTCGAGCTTACGCTATCCAGACGTGCATCAAGGATAGCGTTAAAATCACCTAACACAACTAGTGTCTTTGACATCACCAGAAAATTCTCCAGGCGTTGATAGAACTCATTCCATTTGCATATTGTATTAGGTACATAAATGCCCACCAACCTGAAGGCCTTACCTCTATGTCCGATCCAGAATGACCGACTTGCATTCTAGTCCCACGACGATTATATGAATCTGCAGAGCCAAGTTTTTCTGGAACAAAACTACAACTCCTCCCCTCCCTACGGTCTGACTAGGAGACATGATTTTCTCATAGTCGTTCAGGAGAGATGAGAATGCCTGCAGCTTGTCCAGCTTGGTCTCTGTAGTGACCATCACATCGATTCTATGTGTCCTGAGGTCATTGAGGAAACACACCTGCTTCCTTTTCGACCCCAAGCCACACACATTTAAACAGCCAATACATAGTGTAGCCATGTCAAAACAATAGGAAGAAGAAAGAAAAAATCTGAGCTTACCTGCTCATTCATTTCTTTTCGAGGGGGATTGTTCTTAATACCATTGTGGCAGGAACCTCCCCCTCCTTCTTCTCGCTCAGAAAAAGTTCCATTGGTGGGTTGAATATTTTGGGGAGATCCTTGATATCAACAACGTCTCCTCTATTTCACTCCTTGAGTTCTAAATATAAGTCTCTCAGGACTTTTGCAATAGTTATCGTATTATTGTCCTTGTTTTCATAAACTCTCGCCCATAGGTGTGTTTTAATCACGCTTTCCAATTATTTATTTTGATTCTTGTGGGCAATTATTATAATGTCTTTCTTTTTGGGTATGTCATTTTCGATTAAGTATATTTTCTCGCATTCTGAGGGGAATCTTGAATTTTTTCCAGGTATTGTTAGTTTTTACTATTTTATTTTTTGGATTCGCCTCCTGGGTCTTAGTAAGTGACTCCATTTGGAGGGCGTTTACGTGACACCGTCTGGAAATTCCTTTCTTCTTCCAATGGTGGCA
>NC_068993.1:28774360-28780274 GCF_001194135.2 Octopus bimaculoides
GGTGGGATATTTTAAATTTTTATTCTAGAAGTTCTTCTACCTAAATATAAGGTTAGAAATAATATACTCCCACTCTGCACGGTTTGAGTCGAGAAGTCTCTAGCCTTCTCTGCTGACTTGGACCATGCTTCTATTGTGGCAAACCTGGCCAGGTATTTTATTTAATTTAATACCGACATGAGACATTTTTCTATGGTATTCTCCTCTAGATGTTCGAATCTTTTCTCCTCCGTGTTGTATGACTTGTAAATGATAGTCTTTTCCCTTGTTTTATTTATCATTTCATTCAGCGGTGCAATCCTGCTTTATCCATTTTCTTCTGTGATCATACCGAAGTATGCTTGGATTTTCTCTTTTCTCAGTGTTATTCTTTCGGCTCTGCCGACAGCGGCGGCAAAATTCAATTTTTTGGGTTCTTCAACCAAAGACGTTATTATAATTTAAACAACAAAAAATAATGACAAAGTAAAAACAAAATATTCCACAAACGTAGTTCAACACACGAATAACAATTTGTCTTGGCGGGGGTGGGGGGATAACAATTTACAAATGATTATTCACAAAAAGAATAATATACAAGGTTTCCCTTATGGGAAACCACAAATACACACAAAAAAAAGTCAATTCCTTAAAGGATAGCAATATCAAAAACAACTCGCGTACTGAATGAATACAACTCCAGACAAACACAAAGTGGCACGAATTTAGAATTTCTTTCCTTTATATAAGGGATGGACCAGAAGTCCCTGACTTTCACGTAAACCGGAAGCTTCCAGAAAGGTTTCGAACATTCTAGAAGCTCAAGGGAGATTACTCTCATTAAATCCTTTTTCTGTTTTGCTTCCTGTCGTAGCCGCCAGGAGTCGCTAGAATATCATTAAAGAAGCATTGAAATGTAACATATGATGCAATAAAGCAAAATATGTAGCAGATATACATTGAAACAAAGACATGAGGAAATAATTGAAATAAAAAGAAAGATACGTTTTGACCTAAGCATCGTAAATTGTAAAGCGCATCTTTCTCTCTTCACTGCTTGCGACTGACTGAAGCTGCAGTGATGCAGGCACATCTCTGTGTAGTTGAAGCAGTCTAAATGTTGCCAGATCTTTATTTTTCAAAATTACACCTATTAGTTATACTGTTATAGTATATTTATGTATGGCTATTAATAGCAATAATAGAAGACAGTAGTCAAATTCGGGTATAATGATAAAACGCAATGATCAATTTTGTGGAGAAACTGTACATGGTAGGATAACTCTTTTGTACTTTTTAAAATCATCCGGTAAAAATTGATCAATTTCAGCCAATAAATGAAAATAATTTTTTGGTCACAGACATGTATAATCATAAAAAAGAAACGAAGTTATTTCTCTGAATTATGTGAATTGCAATCTTTTAATAACATCGAAAAAAGTTAACTAAAATTACACTATTAGTCCATCCAGTACCAGAAGTTCCTCTTTCATTGACAGTAAATGCATTTGACGATGGAATCAGTGGGATACTACAGCAATTTGTTAAAGATACTTGACAACCCCTTTCTTTTTTTTTCCAAGCATTTCAAACCGGCAGAGAGAAGGTACAGCACTTTTGGAAGAGATTTATCAACCGCTTATTTATCTATGAAACATTTTCGATATTTCTTAGAAGGACAAAATTTTACCATTATATACTCATCATAAGCCATTGGCATATGCGTTGCATTCTAAGACTGATAAATACTTTCCTAGAAGCATCAAACACTTTGGATTTATTTTGCAGTTTATTGTGGGTATTTGTTATATGAAAGCAGCTGATAATTCTACAGCAGACACCTTATCCTGTTTTTATGTCAATGCTTTGCATTCTGCCAAAAGTTTTGACTTAGGAAAGATTGCTATGGATCAAAAGGACAATGAAGAGTTATTACAACTCCAGACATCAGAATCAGCTTCTCTAGATTTTCGTCTTTTACCACTGCATTCTAGTAATTCACTTATATGGTGTGATGTTTCTACAGATTTTCTAGACTGTACGTCCCAGAGAATGATAGATGAACCGTTTTCTCCATTCTCCATAATTTATCGCATCTGGATATTTCGGCAATGGCAAAATTAATTTCAAATTGTTTCGTTTGGCCTAGTATACTCAAGGACACTCGTAATTGGGCTCACCATTGTATATCTTGCCAAAATCTAAGGTTCAGCGCCACATCAAAGCACCTTTAAGTACCTTTTCTATTCCTGATGCTCGTTTCAAGAATATCCACGTAGAAATCATAGGTCCTTTCCACTATTTCAAAATAAAATGTATCTTTTGATCAGTATAGATCTTTTTTCAAGATGGCAAGTCGAAATCTCAAAAGGGGAGAGATTGTGGCAAGATTCACGACACCCCCTGAAAGAATAGACTGACTGAACAGTTATAAACAGTAGCGGTCTGAGTGAGATAGGAAACAGAGTAGGCGTTAATCGCAGGAAATCGTAAGGTGTCGTTTTGGTAGTTTGTTGGAATATAATTTTTTAGTTCGTGTATAGCTCATGGAGAGTTTGTTGGATTGTTATATTGTTGTTACCCTGCTTCGTTATATGTTTATTGTTACTACACGATTACAGTGTAAAAAAAAAGTATCGTCATAACAATTGGCAATACAACAATATTGGCAATGAGGATTCGAAGCTCGCGCAGGTCAGTTAAATTTTTGTGATACAAAGTTGTTAATTATGGAAGACCTATAAGCTTCTATAATTCAGTTGCAAAAGCAACAGCAAGAACAGCAACAGGAGTTGCAGAAACAACTACTACAGCAACATGAAAAATAACCGTTAATGGAGCTATGTTTTAAGAAGTCCGGAAACACTATAAGTTCATTTCCACCAGGCAGCGTATCGAACTCTATAACAGAATTCAGTTATAACCCAGAGGAGGGTATAATGTTTGCGACGTACTTCAGGAGGTACAAAGAAATCTTCAGGGGAGATTGCAAGTTGTGGATGGACGAGGAAAAAGTAAGACAATTATCACATAAATTAGCTTCGTCAGAACATGAAAAACATTGTAATTTTATACTGCCCCAAAATGCTAGTGAAGTTATTTTTCAGAAAACAGTCGAATTACAATTCAAAATATTCAGTGATAAGATTTCCCGATTTAATACTTGATGGGAGTGTTGGGATCTAGTAAAAAAAAAAGTGGATAAAGACATTGTCACGTGTGCCGGGACTGTAAACAGAATGTGCGAAAGGTTCAAATTAAAGGAACTATCTCCTGATATGTTTAAGTGCCTCATTTTTGAACAAGGGTTGATGGCAAACAAAGATGCAGAGATACGTGCAAGAATTCTCACAAAAATTGGACAGGCAGACCAGAGTTTAACCCTGCAGAAAGTTGCAGAGGAGTGTCAAAAAATGGTAAACTTGCAACAGGACGTAAAAAAAAATTAAAGAGAAGTATTTCTTACAAGTACAGGCATGTCAACCGGGAAGGAATAAACAGTCTATACTGTAAAAATATAAATGGCTGTCCCACCAGTAAAATAACCCATCAACTGAATTGAAGAAAAAACAAAAAACTTGTTTCCTGAAGTTCTGTCGGATAAATTAGGTCTCTGTACTAAGACTGAGGCGTATTTTCAAACAAATGAAAATGTCGAAACCTGTGTTCAAACCCAATAGAAAAGTACCTTTTGTTGCGATAAAACAGGTAGATGAAGAATTAGACAGACTAGAGAAAATTGGAGTTATTCTAAATGGGCAGTACCAATTGTGTGTACTAAAAAAAAAACAAAAAAAAAAACAACAACAAAATCAGGGTGTGTGCCGATTTTTCTACTGGTTTGAATGACTGTCTAAAAATGTGCCACTATCCGCTACCTACTCCAAAGGATATTTTTGCAAAATTAAACGGTGGCAAGATATTTCGAAACTGGATCTGTCTGATGCGTACCTACAGATTAAAGTAGACGAGTAATGTTCGAAATTTTTAACAGTATATACGTATAAAGGATTTTATAAATATAACAGACTGACATTTGGTCTAAAGTTTGCACCTGCAGTTTTTCAACAGGTTATGCAATGTTGGTGGACTGTAAATTTGCAATTCCATACCTGGATGATGTATTAATTAAAGTGAATCTCGTGATTAGCATGTCGAGCATGTAAAGTGTGTTTTAAAAAAAATAAGAGATTACGGTTTCACACTGAGTGAGGAGAAATGTGAAATCTTTTTGCCTAAAATTAAGTATTTAGGACAAAATATTGATAGAAATGGAAGACGACCTGATCCGTCAAGGGCAGACGCAATTAAAAATATGCTTCTTCCAACTAATATAACGACATGACAAACTTTTCTAGGTCTAGCAAATTATTATCAAAATTACATACCAAACATGTATAATTTGAGAGCTCCACTGAATAATTTGCAAAAAAGGGATTTGAAGTGGAATTGGTCAAATAATTGTCAAAAACGTGTTTGATGAAATTTAAAAAAATATTAATATCGGATTTGTCACTGACTAATTTCGATCCTACAGTGGAGATTGTTATAGTGTCTGATGCTTCTGAATACAGCACAGGAGTAGTGATGCTACACAAATACAAATATGGTAATATGAAGGGGGTGGTTCATGCCTCACATTCTCTGATAGCCGCAGAGAAAAACTGTAACCAAATAGAGAAAGAAGTTCTTGCAATTATCTTGGCCATGAAGAAATTTCACAGATTTTTGCACGGTAGAAGTTTTAGGCTACAAACTGATCACCAACCATTATATATCTATTTTGGGGTTGAAGAAAGGAATCCACACCCATACTACAAAATAGATTGCAGCGTTGGGCTACGATATTGTTGAATTATGACTTTAAGATGGAGTGCATTCCTTCTAAGAAAATTGGCCATGTGGATTGGTTATCTAGGCTAATTCTGAAGAATGTGGAACTGCTGGAAAATACGGTAATAGCCGCATTACAATCAGAAAAGGAAATTAAAAACATTATGTGTAATGTCATTCAGGAGCTGCCAGTGACCAACTGCACTACAGAAAGGCGTATTACATGAATTTCATAGTGGACACCTGGGGATGTCAAGAATGAAAGCTTTGAAGAGCAGTTACGTGTTTGGCCGACAAGAGACTAGGACATTGAAAATTTGGTGAAATCATGTAGAGGTTTGCGTTAGCAGCCAAGGTACCACTAATACTAACCGTGGCCTGAGACTGATAGTCCATGGTCCAGGGTACGTATAGACTATGCTGGATCGGTGAATGGCACGTACTACTTGATCATTGTTGATAGCTTTACCAAGTAGCCGGAAATATGTAGACGCAGTCAACCAACCGCGATGGCAAAAATAAAGTTCCAGCACGAACTTTTTGCCCGATACCGTGTTCCAGACACCACAGTATTGGACAATGGAATGCAATTTACAGGATACGAGTTCAAAAATTTCTGCAAAATGCAATCCAGCCCTACCATCTGAGATCAAATGGGCATACAGAACGATTCGTAGACACTTTCTTTTAAGCGAGCACAAAAAGAGCAAGGAACAAGTGAGGAAATGACGAAGTGCTAACACAATTCTTAAGGGTTACAGAATAATTAATGCCCAATCCAAATACCAGTTCAGGCAAGTTCGCTCGGAAGATAAAATCTATCTTCAACAAATTGTTGCCAAAGAAAAAAAAAAAATGAAAAGAGAAAATACAAACAATTCAACAAAACATTTTGATGTGGGAGACAAAGTCCATTTCAAAATATACAGGAATGCTTAAAGAAGGTTGGAAAGACGGTATAGTGACTAAAAGAAATGGAAACATGATGTATTTAATAAAAGGCCAACGAAGGGAGCATAAACGACATTTAAATCAATTGAAAACTAAACATATGGAAGAAAGGAAGGAAATTCCAATGGAAGTTTTTTTACATGTTCGATGG
>NC_068993.1:28780284-28784438 GCF_001194135.2 Octopus bimaculoides
GGGAGACAAAGTCCATTTCAAAATATACAGGAATGCTTAAAGAAGGTTGGAAAGACGGTATAGTGACTAAAAGAAATGGAAACATGATGTATTTAATAAAAGGCCAACGAAGGGAGCATAAACGACATTTAAATCAATTGAAAACTAAACATATGGAAGAAAGGAAGGAAATTCCAATGGAAGTTTTTTTACATGTTCGATGGGCCAGCACCAAAAGAGATTGAGCCTAGAAGGAGCAGTAGCAGGAAACGTAAACAGACTGAACGTTTGAAAATAATTCCTAAGCGGAAAAGGTATTGAACTCCCTAAGGAATCAAAATCTCAAAAAGAGAGGTGTTGGAAAGAAAGAAAGAAAAAATAAAAGAAAATAAATTTTGTTTTCTACGGAAGTCGAAATCTCAAGGGAGGTTATGGCGAGATTCACGACACCCTCTCCGAGAATAGACTGACCGAACAGTTATAAACAGTAGCAGTCTGAGTGAGATAGGAAACAGAGTAGGCGTTAATTGAAGGAAGTCGTAAGGTGTCATTTTGGTAGTTTGTTGGAATATCGTTTGTTAGTTCGTGGAAAGTTTGTTGGATTGTTACGTTATTTGTTACCCTGCTTCGTTATATGTTTATTATTACTACAATATTGAGACTGATGGGTGAAAAGAATATTGGTGGAACTTAAAAATTCAAATAGCCACTAAGTTAAAACACAACTGGCCAGACATTGTTGTGTGGAGCCACAAGGAAAAGATATGTTTTGTTGCGGAAATCAGCTGCCCTCTGGGCACCAATGTGGTTAAAAAAATACAAGAGAAAGAGGACAACAATGGACCATTAATAAGGAGTTTCCAAATCAATTCCCAAGATACATTTTCAGTTTCATAGTTGAGTTCTTGGGCAAGTATCTTCTACTATAGCTCTGGGCCAATCAAAACCTTATGAATGGATTTGGTTGGCGGAAACTGAAAGAAGCCCGTCGTATATATGAGGGTCAGCTGAAAAGTTTACAGGCTGAATAAGATACCCTCATGGAATGTGATCAAATGAAGTTTATTTTTCAACGGTTCACACACTTCTTCCATTGGTGTTGTAGTGCTCAGAACCCATTGGTAAAGAACTCAGCAACAGCAGATATCACGTCATCACCATTGCGATACTAGCTCCCAGACAAGTGTTATTTCATGTTTGTGAACAGGAGTGGCTGTGAGGTAAGTAGCTTGCTTCCTAACCACATGGTTCTGGGTTCAGTCCCACTGCGTGGCACCTGGGCAAGTGTCTTCTATAGCCTCGGGCCGACCAAAGCCTTGTGAGTAGATTTGGTAGACAATAACTGAAAGAAGCCCGTCATGTGTGTGTGTGTGTGTGTGTGTGTGTGTGTTTGTCTCTTCCACCCACTCACTTGACAACCGATGTTGGTGTAAAATAGTGGTTCAGCAAAAGAGACTGATAGAATAAGTACTAGGCTTACAAAGAGTAAGTCCTTGGGTCGATTTGTTCGACTAAAGGCAGTGTTCCAGCATGGCCGCAGTCAAATGACTGAAACAAATAAAAGAATAGATAATTAGATGGGACCAGATCAGGAGAATAGGGATGGTGATCAACAAGTTGAAAGCCACAGTCATGCACAGCAGCCGCTAAAACAAGGATTTGTGTGCTGGAGCGTTGTCTTGATAAAACAAGATTCCTTTCGTCAGTTTCCCTAGGCGTTTGGTCTTGATAACCTTTCCTAACTGCCTCAGCAAGTTGGCATAGTACTCTCCATTGATGACATGGCCCTCTTGAACTGAGGCCATCAACTTTTCTCCAGATGAAATGACCATAGCTTTCTCCAGAGCAGGTGAGGAAGGGGTGTTTCCATTGCATGGATTATCTCTGTCTCTGATGCAAAGTGATGAAACCAACGCTCATCCTGGGTCAGGAAACATTCAAGGAAACCAGCTGTATCTGCCTGAAACAATGCCACATTTTCTTGTGATGTGATCAGCCAGGTGTCAGAAGACGTGGCATCCACCAACCAAGTTCATATTCTCAACTCTCTGACGGGATATGCTAATAACATTGGCTATTTAATTTATAAGTCAATTGCCTTTCATCCATCACCATGTGGTGTACAGGATCAATGTTTTTCTTGGTGGTGGCAGTTGCAAGAAGTCCAGATCTTGGGTCGTCTTCAAGACTATCCTTTCCCTCCTAAATTCAGCAGCCCACTTTTGCACAGTTAATAAAGCTGGAACTTCATCCCCTAATGTAGTAACCATGTCAGCATAAAAATCATTGGGGGTTAGACCCCTTTCCTGCCAATACTTGATAACACCACAATGCCAAATTTTGTCCATTTTCAAAAGAAGTCACTACTTGTTACTTTTGAAGTCTTCTTTCAAAAGCCAAATGTCAATTTACCAGGAAAGAAACAATGCAGTTATTAATGAGTTGAAATTATTGCACGCAAGATTTCACAACTCTAGTAATACTCCTTCATAGTGAGCTTATGAACTTTTCAGCTAGCCCTTGCATATGTAGCTGTGTCTTTGTCCCTTAGTGTTGTTCTGTTTACGTCCCTGTAACTTAGCGCTTCGGCAAAAGATCAACAGAATAAATGCCAGGCTTTAAAAATAAGTACTGTTGGGGGGTGGGTGATTCGTTCTACTAAACCTCATCAAGGCGGTGCAGTCCAAAAACTGAAACAAGTAAAAAGTAAATCAAGGTGGCCAGAAGCTATATTTTACGGACACCCCGCCCTACTTTTAATAAGACATTAAATGAAACTTATTTTAGGGAGATAATTTATGTATATAAACATACCACTTTTTCTTTTTTTAAATGGTAAGTTTTAAGTATAAAAATATAAAATAGGCTTTTATTAAATTTTTCAAAAACACATCTCACGAAATCCAAATATGTTTTCATAAAAACCTGGGTTCCTTCGGAACCCACTTTAAGAAACGCTGGCATATGAGATAGAGAGATGGGTTTCAGTAAAAAAGGGAAGAATGGTATAGGATCTGAGAAAAGTGTAAGTTGAGGAAAATGATGATTGAGTAAGGATGAGAACGAAAATATAATGAATGGAAGGAACAAATAGAGGAAAACAAAGAGCAGGAATAGAAAGTGTAAGAGAGTTAATCATAGAGTAAGAGACAGGAGTAGAATGATAGGAATAATTTGGACATAGCTTGTCAGGGTAGAATTTAGAAAGAAATGACAATTTAGAGTTGCGGTATAGGGACAAGAGTGCTGACAGTGTAAGGAAGTTAGTGTGCAACGTGGATGTGAATGTATGTGTGTATGAGAGAGAGAAAGAGAGAGAAGAGGGAGAGAGAGAGAGAGAGAGAAGACTATTGTTAAGATGAAAGATACAGTACATGGAAAAAAAAACTGTTTGAGAAAAGTGTGAGAGCAAAAGAGAAGACAATATGTAATAGAGAGAAGGACGTGAGTGTGAAGGAGAGAGTGTGAGGAAAAAGTATATGTGAAAGAGAGCGAGACAGTGAGTGAGGAGACGGTGTGTGGTGAGTGTGACTAGAGAAAACCGCGGGTATGTATTATATAAAGTGAAATAGTGTATGCGTATGATAGAATGAAGTGATGGGCGGCGACCATAAGCTTTTTCTTTTTTTTTTTATTTACGTATTTTCACCAGTCTTCCTTTATAGAATAAAATCACAACTTGCTACATACATATAAAGGTTAACACCGCGCGCGCGCACGAACACACACACACACACACACACACAAACAATAATGGTAATTTCAAACGAATGTCACTCCTATCTAGTGATCACTGATATTTTGGAATGATAAACCGACGGAGTGCGTAAAAAACTGAGAGAAAGAGAGAGAGAGAGACTGTATATCTATTAGTTAAGGTGGTAGTGGTGTGTATGTATGTACATGTATATGTGAGTGTGGACACAGACATATTAAACCCACTAAGAGAGAAACAGAAAAATCAGCAGTAAGCGTGCCTTTTTTTTTTTAAACACTTACACACATACCCCAATGTTTCTGTAGGTGTCTAAGAACAACACTACCGCCACTACTAAATTTACTATTAAACAACTCACAAGCCAAGTATTGGTCTACGTATCATACCTACTGCCTATCCTAAAGTTATTTCACGGAAATTATACTCACCCACCACGTGTGTGTATATATATATATAT
>NC_068993.1:28784506-28785608 GCF_001194135.2 Octopus bimaculoides
TGTGTGTGTGTGTTTGTATGTGTGTGTGTTAATGTTTCTAAATCTTTAATCTGACACGCATACATACATACATGTGTGTATGTGTGTGTGTATACTTGCGATATTTCTGTTATCCAGCCGGTACATTCTATTCAAGACAGTGAAATATTTGTGGATATTACTATAATAATAATAATAATAATAATAAATGATGATAAATAATAACTATTCATGAAAACATTCTTTTTAAAAATGAATTGAGGATTCTTTACCAAACTTGTTGATGTGGCTGTTGTCATTGTCAGGTAAGTTAAAATAATTAGTTGCTCATAGTTGTATGTATGAGGAAGTGTTGTGAGAAAGAGGTGGTGTCTAATTGTTAATCATGCTACCGACTCCTCTTTGACCACCGTATTTTGTTATTGTTATTTAGACATAGGCCATCCTAGTTCGTGCTGATGACTTATGATCAAAAGTATTCCAGTCGTGATTATTTGTAAAACGGCTGCATACCCTACTATGTTTTGTGCCCCTTTCCTTACTACAACATTCGATCGAATATAATTTGAAGAAAGATTTGGCTGCTATTTCTAGTAGCTTGAGTGACTACGTTAAGGAACCCTTTTTGGTTCGTCGTCGTCTGGTTGAGACCCTGCTGTATGGTAACTACAGATTGGTATCCTCACCCCAATTTCGTTTCCTCATAACTTGCTGCGAATGCATATTAAATGACATTTTACAGAAGTATGTTTTCGAGATTGCAGATTGATAAAACTTAGAAACAAAAAAATGTTTAGTGGGATAGTTTCAGCTTGGACTTCCACCCTCCTTCCAGCCACGATTTTGTTGTCACAATTTCCGTAACTTTGGTTATGTTTTGGAAAATCGACATTACGTAATGTACAGTCTCGGAAATGTATTTCTGCAAAATGTCAATTTAGAATTATGCATTTCAGAGTGTTACGAGGAAACAAAACTGAGAGGTGGAAGAAAACGAGCCTTCAAAATCTTTTTTTTCTTTTCTTTCTATCAACATAATTGTACTCTACACTCTCGAATTTATCTCTGGAAAATTTCATTGAAAATATCCATTTTATAGGAAGTCTTGAGGAAACAAAGTCGT
>NC_068993.1:28786079-28789278 GCF_001194135.2 Octopus bimaculoides
GTTTATTATTATTATTATTATTATTATTATTATTATTATTATTATTATTATTACTACTATTATTATTATTATTATTATTAATTGTTGAACTAGGCAACACGCTGGCAGAATCGTTAGCACGCCGGGCAAAATGCTTACTGGTATTTCGCCCGTCGCTACGTTCTGAGTTCAAATTCCCCCTTTCAGGGTCGGGGTCGATGTAATCGACTCATCCCCCCTCCCGCCAAGAAAATGGCTGCCCTTGAGGCAAAATTTGAAACCATTATTAATTGGTGAGCTGATAGAATCGTTAGAACTTTGGGCAAAATGTTTAGCATCATTTCCTCCATCTTTACGTTTTGGGTTCAAATTCCACCGCTGTTGACTTTGCCTTTCATCCTTTCATGGTCTATAAATTAAGTACCAGTAAAACACTGGAGCCGATGTAATCGACTTAACCCCTCCCACAAAATTTCAAGTCTTGTGCCTGTAGCAGAAAGGATTATTCTGCCCCAGAAGCCAGGGCACCCATGAGCAGCCCTCAAACCCCTCCTCCTTATTGAGGATTATATATTAATTGTTTTTTTCCCATTATGTTAATCTTGTTTACACGCAAACCTCTCACAACATTCACTCACATACATACACATACTTTCTTTTGTTTTGTTCTTTACTGTTCATAGTGTTTTTCTTAATGTAAATCCTTTGTGGCCAATAAAGAAATCATCATTATTATTATTTCAAGTATTATTTCAAGGACTACCTTATGCAAGTGTTTCCTTCTTATGCCAGTAGGGTGTAGTTTGAAGTAGATTTGACTGTTATTCTTAGCAGGTCGAATTATTACATAAAGGCTCCTTTCTGTGACCACTCTGTTTTTCACAGTGTTATGAAGCAAAACCTCCCATATAGAAAATCCCCATGCAGTGACATTTGGAAAAAAAATGGACTGTACATCTAGACCAGTGGTTCTCAACTGGAGTCCATATAACCCTTTGGGGTCCATACCAGATTTTGTTCTTAAAGTCTATATGTAATAAATTAGTTAGGCCTATATGTCTACAATACGTAAAATATTTCAATTTTTTATACAATTCCTAAAAATATTCGATTAAAAAAATATAATAGTATTTATAAAAACATCAAGTGGCTATGAGAGATTCACATAAGTAAAATAGGAATCAAAGGAGTCCAGAGGTTGGGAACCACTGATCTAGACCCTTACCTCTCACTTTCATATTCCTTCCTTCCTTCCACACACACACACGCAACCCTTATGTTGCATCTAACATCAGTATCACCCAGGAGTTAGGTGGAATTCCTTAGATTTGCTTGATGTATGGATTAAAACACTCTTAATAAAGAAGGCTAGTTTGGCATAAAAGACACTCTCGCCTACAAATGTGCTGTCACCACTCTTTCTCTGCCTTTTCTACCACTTTTGCTGTGGCCTTCGCTCCCCAGAACTGGTAGGACACCAGCCAAAGCATCCCAGATACTTCTTGATTCATTCATCTCTTCTTTCATTACCCTTAGTGTCTCAACCTGACTCTCACTCAGGCCTTGCACTAACCACTACATCTAGTCCATTCTTCCAAGAACGTAGGTCCTCTACAATTTCCCCTCAGCATGTATTTCTTGTAGTGGTTTACTTGCAACAGTTTAAACAGGTTGTTGATAGCATCAATCTCAATAGTCTATCAAACTGTCTGTGAAGACTATGGCACTGCCCCTTTCTTGGCTTTGCAAAAATAACAACAGTCACTACTGTCTTGAAAATAGATGTGGAGTGACAGCTGAATGTTTTATTGCTGTATACTTTGAACTTCACCAATCTACAAGGAGACGTCAAAGCGTTTGCTAGAAACTAGTATGTTAGACATCTGTATTGTTCACAATTGAGGGTGAAGAGTCAGTGCACGCTGAGAGCAAATTCAGCGGTGTAATATAATCCAGGGCAATAATCCAATTTTAAAGGTGATCTGAAAAATGATGTATTCCAAAGTATTGATCAGGAGGATGTGAAAGGCCACGTGAAAGTGCGATAATAGGTACGTTTGTTTTTGTTTTTTCACTGTACATTCCTATCTTCTTTTCCTTCTTCAATTCCTCATTTTCAGACTCTCCTATGAATGTCTGACTATGCCCCAAAGATCATATTTCCTGTTTTTCCTTTCTTCGAGCACCAAACTAACAATATTCACTGTGAATGTACCTTGGACCTTTGTTTTTGTGTTTGAATTCATCGTTCGTCATCAATTTGCATATCATTATTGTAGTTGTTATGCTTTGGGAATGTTTTGTCATGTTCTTCTAATTCAGTCAACTACATATAAACATACACCTGCTAAAGTAGAACTGATTGCTGGTGGCAGTGACAGTGATGGTGGTGATAGGTCACTGTTATGGCTACTTGACAACAATACCAGTAGCACCAAATACTGAGCTGCTGCATACACTTGATTCAAACCAACTACCTATACACCATGGCTCAAAACAACACTTGTCTCATTCAACCTATTATTTATAAACCATGAGACAGTTCTCTGTCACTTTTTGTCTACTTTTTGTCATTTTTTTTTGTCTACTAAAGACTGTCACAATATACAAGCTTGTTAAGCCCAACCACATGGCTCTTGGTTCAGTCTCACTGTGTGGCACCACAGGTAAGTGTCTTCTACTATAGTATCGGGGATAACCAAAGCTTTCTGAGTGGATTTGGTAGATGGAAACTGAAGAAATCAGTCATATATATGTGTATGTGTTTGTGTCTATGTTTGCCCCCCCCATCCCCATTTGATAACTGGTACTGGTGAGTTTGCATCCTTGTAACTTAGTAGTTTGGCAAAAGTGACTGATAGAATAAGTACCAGGCTTAAAAAAAAGTACTGAGGTTGATTCATTCAACTAAAATTCTTGAAGGTGGTGCTCCAGCATGGCTGCAGTCTAATGACTGAAACAAAAGATATATATATACATAGGCGCAGGAGTGGCTGTGTGGTAAGTAGCTTGCTTACCAACCACATGGTTCCGGGTTCATTCCCACTACGTGGCACCTTGGGCAAGTGTCTTCTACTACAGCCTCAGGCCGACCAAAGCCTTGGGAGTGGATTTGGTAGACGGAAACTGAAAGAAGCCCGTCGTATATATGTATATATATATATATATATGTATGTGTGTGTATATGTTTGTGTATGTGTTTGTTCCCCCAACATCGCTT
>NC_068993.1:28789431-28791295 GCF_001194135.2 Octopus bimaculoides
CACACACACACACACACACACACACACGATAAATAAATAAGTACATTTTTTTAAAAACTCTGGTACTTATTCCATCAATCCATTGCTGAACTGCTAAGTTACAGGGATGTAAACACACCAACACCAGTTGTCAGGTAGTGATGGGAGACAGACATAAAGACACACACACACATAAGTGAATTAAGTTAGAGGTTATAACAACCGTCTAAGGGATCCAATGAATCCACTGGTGTATTCTATATTTAATCATAAGCATTGGTATTAATGCTCATAAATGATAGGTAATGACAAAAATAAACTAAAGTTTATCAATATTCAAGGAAAGCAGAAATTTGAGATACAATTGATGAATAACAATTGATATACATCAATTATCAGTTATCAATTACAAAAAGACAGAATTTCAACTTACGGCTGTTTCTGTTAGCGTGGTTCCCGGGTTTAACCACCACAATAATAATAATAGTTATCATTGTAAGTAATTAATTATACCAGTTTGAATCACGGAACTTCATCAGAGTGGAAAAAGTAAATAAAATAGAAGGAAAAAAGGTGAAAATGGTGATAATCAATTCATGCTACATGTTGACCCACTGCGAAACATTTGACCGACTAGAATTTAGAAATAGAATTGGGGTAGTTATAATATTTAGTGGTCCATTTCTATATATGGGGTGAAGGCGTGGGTTAAATATATAACTATATGAGCAATTTGGTTAAGTCAAAAAATAAAAAGTAAGAAATATAATTAGAAATACCGGAGTTATAGAACGAAATAATAACAGTTGACTATAATTTATTATTTATTGATTTCGTATGTATTTTACTTACTATTTTAAGTAGGCAGTATACCTGAAACAACTGTGGGTCCAGAGTAGGACTGGCCTGGACAGTTAGAGGATACTATTGGTCAGTTAATTTTCAAGAACAAAAGCTGGCCATTAAGAAACCGTTAATTGCTGGAGCAAAAAAAGGTAGACAATGGATATATGCTGTACGGGGCCATGTGTCGCTTGTATCTGTGTGTTAGAAGTGTATAATGTGGAATGGGACAGTTATATTCACTGTTTACTTTTTGGTAAATTTTCAAATCTTCACTAGGGTGTTAGGGTTAGGGTTTTAGGGTTAGGGTTTAGGGTTAGGGTTAGGGACGGAATTCCCTAAACATAACCCTAAAACCCTAACTGTAACCGTAACTCTAAACCCTAACCCTAAACCCTAACCCTAACCCTAAAACTAACCCTAAAACCCTAACCCTAAACCCTAACCCTAACACCCTAGTGAAAATCGTGCAGGTGTTAATCTGAAAATTTACCTCCTTTTTTGCTCCAGCGATTAACAGGTTCTTAACCGAAGATAACCAATAGGATTCGTGCTCACACACGTGATCTGAAAAGTTTGAAACTGCAGTATTGAATTATTCTTCATTCCTCTTACAGTCTCCGTAGAGGTAAAACAGAATTTTCCTATATTCATCACCTGCAAACATCTCAGCCTGTGAACATTCAGTAAAGCTCCACATAGCGCTGATAGCATACTGGCTGCTATTTCTAGCAATGATTGTACTTCATGTACATCCACTTAGTATATATTTAATTCTACCTTTAATGGTGCTTTATTCTTGCTGGATAATGATACAATTTTACTCTTTTACTTGTTTCAGTCATTTGACTGCGGCCATGCTGGAGCACTGCCTTTAGTCGAGCAAATCGACCCCAGGACTTATTCTTTGTAAGCCTAGTACTTATTTTGTCGGTCTCTTTTTGCCGAACCGCTAAGTTACGGGGACGTAAACACACCAGCATCGGTTGTCAAGCGATGGTGGGGGGACAAACACAGACACACAAACACACATACACACACA
>NC_068993.1:28791441-28792676 GCF_001194135.2 Octopus bimaculoides
ATATATATATATATATATACATATATACGACGGGCTTCTTTCAGTTTCCGTCTACCAAATCCACTCACAAGGCTTTGGTCGGCCCGAGGCTATAGTACAAGACACTTGCCCAAGGTGCCACACAGTGGGACTGAACCCGGAACCATGTGGTTGGTAAGCAAGCTACTTGCCAGGAGGCTGCACCAGGCTCCAATCTGATCTGGCAGTGTTTCTACAGCTGGATTCCCTTCCTAACACCAACCACTCCAAGAGTGTAGTGGGTGCTTTTTACATGTCACTGGCACGGGAGCCAGTCATGCAGCACTGGCATTGACCATGTTCCGATGGTGCTTTTTGCATGCCACTGGAACGGGGAACCAGTTAGGCAGCACTGGCAATGACCCACGCATGAATGGTGCTTACTGCGTGTCACTGGCATGGGAGCCAGTCAGGCGATACTGGCATTGGTCACAACTACAATTTCCATTTTTGATTTTAATTTGATTGGGATTCTGATTGTGATTTTGGATTTGATTTTAGATTTTACTTGACTCAATACGTCTCCTCAAGCACAGCGTGTCACCCGATGATTCAAAGGTACTTTTTAAATGGGCTGGTTATGCGACACTTGTATAGGCTATGGCTGTGATCTCACTTTACTTGCCGGCTCTTCTCAATCACAGCATATCTCCAGAGGTCTCGGTCTCTTGTCATTGCCTCTGTGAGGCCCAACGTTCAAAGGTCGTGCTTCACCACCTCATCCCATGTCTTCCTAGGTCTCCCTCTTCCACAGGTTCCTTCCACTGTTAGGGAGTGTCATTTCTTCATACAATTCTCATCATCCATACACAGCACATGACCATACCAGCACAGTCGTCTCTCTTGCACACCACATCTGATGCTTCTTATGTCCAGCATTTCTCTCAGGGCGCTTACACTCTAATATGTGTGCACACTGACATTACACATCCAGCGGATCATACTAGCTTCATTTCTTTCAAGCCTCATGGATGTCCTCAACACTCATGGATGATGTTTCACTGCCGTGTAGCATGGCAGATTGCCCACATGCATCACACAGTCTACCTTTCACTCTGAGTGAGAGGCCCTCTGTCACCAGTAGAGGTAGGAGCTTTCTGAATTTTGCCCAGGCTATTCTTATTCTAGTGGCAATGCTCTCTGAGCATCCACCCCCACTGCAGACTTGGTCACCTAGGTAGCGGAAGCTCTCAACTACTTCTATTTTCTCCCCCTGG
>NC_068993.1:28792929-28799053 GCF_001194135.2 Octopus bimaculoides
GAAAACTAAAAGAAGCAGCACATATACTAGGATACAACAACCTCCTAAGCAAACTGAGTGCAGATATGAATAGCATATGGGAACCGGTATTAAGGAAGAATAGGAAAATATTAGATTTATAAGCCCTAAAGTTCATTCCATAATGCCCATGGGCATATGACATAGTGGTTAAGAACATGGGCTACTAACCCCAAGATTCCGAGTTCAATTCCAGGCAGTGACCTGAATAATAATAATGATGATAATAATAATAACATCGAAAAATACCTTAGGAATGAGAGAGAACCCAGCTTTGAAATTTCCCCAAGACATGTGGTGGAGGGTATATCAGCCGAAATGTTGTGTTAACAAGATGAGGACAAATATCCATCAAATGTAAATAATGTACATAATTCCTCATCTCTTAAATATAGAACTGTAGTGTCTAAGGAAGTTGTTCTAAGTACAGTGTTAACACACTGCCATATACATAATTTAAATTTGGCTCCAATTGATGCAGTAAGTTCCAATGTTTAAACTAAGTTGCTTTTCTTTTTTGAACTTAAGAAATTATCAATAATTTTTTTTATGATAGTACTAAAAGAATAATGCAGTCAGATAAAACCTTTCCCACTAATTCTAAAGAAACTTAGTGATAGTGAGTGGATATTAAGGAAGTCAATTGGAGAGGCTTCCAGAAGTAGTTGCTCCACAAAAGATAGTGGATGATGAGATAGAAAACTGTACTCTTAAGTAGCTTGTTAAAGCAAAGGATATACCCATTATTTATAAATTCTTAGTTGCTCTTGTATTCTGGATTAAAGTGCTAGATAAAACTTTCAGTTTGTCTACACATTTATACAAAAGTAGTCTAGGGTGGAAGATTTGATGCTTCAAAGAAATTCACAGTTGAATTCCTTTGTCTTTTATACATACCACAGGTTTAAGTGTTTTAAATATGTGGCTTCCAAATTTTGTGCTGTAGATCCAAAGCAGATAATGTAAACAAAGAGTTTTGTTCATTTTATGAAATAATGAGCACTAGCATATTGAGAAATTGCATGTCGGAAATGAGAAATTGACTGTCAGAAATGTACTTAAATTCTTGATCACCAGTTTTGTGTTCTTGTTTATCCTGATCTGCTCACATTGTATCATATTTTTCTGACCTTACCAATAACTAGTGCAGTTGTACAATGATCTTTAATCAGCTAACACAAGTGAAGTCCAACCTTTGTTCTACAGTGAGCATAGGTAAACAGTCTGGTTAGCTTTGCTCTTTATTAGAAGAGACATAAATAGTGAGATGAGTTGAAAATAGTGTGTTTAAGTTACTTCATACGTTTTTCACGTTGCTTCATTTTGTTTTTATTTTACATAATAATACAGAAGATTCTATTATGATTTCAAATTTATAAGCTAACTATAAAACATTTTTATTGTGTTTTAATTTAAAAAAAGAAGTAACAATTACACACTTTCTTTAACAACAGAACCTTCCTTGTGTTTTGACTTCACACACACACACACGCACACACACTGTATAATGAGTTTAAAATTATTTGGTATGTGTCATGGCACCTAACTTTGAAACCTGGCTGCTCCATTAGTTTATGCATGTATACACATGCATACATAAATACATATGTACATATATACATATACGTACTCATAGCCACATGTCACCATCAATATCATCATCATTTAACATCAGTCTTCCTTGCTGGTATGGGTTGGATGGTTTGATGGGATCCAATCAGTCCAAAGATTACATCTTGCTTCAGTTGTTATGTATGGTTTCTACAGCTGATTACCATTCCTAATATCAACCTCGTTACAGTGTGTAGTGGGTGCTTTTTTCAGGCTACCAGCACTAGTTAGGTTACCTTGAAACTTGCAAGACTATGAACCTTAAATGGGGAGAGGAGAACTTTATTCTAAGTGAGTAGGGAGTAGAGAGAAGTAAAGTATGAGAAAAAGGGTCAGAGCAAAGCAAGTTGCTTACTGAAAGGGAGCTACATGACTATTCACATTTTAGATGAGAGGGTTGGGAGGGTGGAGCTAGAAATTGATGATGAGGTCTCAGAGTGGTCCTTCAAGGTAAAAGATGAGTTGGAATATGTAGGGCAGGGGTGCCAGAAGTGAATGGGAGGAGTAAGGGATGTCTGGTACAAGGCTGCAGAATAGAGGTGATACAGTAAAGGAGGGGATGAAAGAAAGCTGACATACTGTTATGTAGGTTGCAGGAGTCCTGTCTTTCCTGAAGGTAGCAGGGTCCTGTCTTTCCTACTTACTAAAACCTTCATCTTTGCTGGGTTTACCTTAAGACCTCTCAATTTTAGATTAAATTTCTATGCTTGGAATTTCCCCTCTTATTCCCCTATAGATTCAGCTATGAGAGCTAAGTCATCATCATGTAGGAGTTCTCATGGACCATTGGTCTTAACTTCTCTGTGATAACCTGTAGGACTATGATGAATTGAGGAGGGCTTAGGGCTGAACCATCATGAACTCCTACCTTCACGCAACATCCATTTTATATACTGCATTTTTGTACATAGCTTGTTCAGCTCTAATAAGCTATTCATCTACACCTGATTTTCTCAGTGTAGATGACTACCATTTTGCTGGGTGCAGTACTCTGTCAAAAGCTTTCTCCAAATCAATGAAGGCCAGTTATAGCAGTTTATTTTTAGCCAGTATATCTCATGTGCTTGCCTCATTAGGAAGATTGCATCTGTGGTGCTTCTTCTGGGGACAAAACCAAACTGCATCTCATCTAAATCTACTCTATCATAGATCAATTAGGCTATAGTTCTCTCCATGACTTTTCTAACCTGGTCTAGTAGTTTGATTCCTCTGTAGTTGCTTCTTTCTATGGCATCAACTTTGCCCTTATAACAGTTTATGATGATATTGCTGCTACACCAATCATTGGGTATGACACCTTTCTGTATGACTTGATTAACTATCCAAGTAGTAATCTTGTATCCTACATTACTAGATATTTTAAGCATCTCTAAAATTATTCCTTGTCAATGGTGAGCGTGCTTTTATCATTCTGAATGTACTTCTCACTGATAACATCTCAGTTCTCTCTCACACTGTCTTATAACACTGAACATTTCACACCTCTGATATTCACGCTGTAAGAGACATGCAGATCTCTTCCTCACCTTTAGCCAAGTGCACCTGTTGCCTAGATAGCCTTCAAACCATTAGGTAATGCTTCCTACTTCCACCTTACTTCCAGCTTTAACTATCCTATCAATCTTATTCTACCACCACACTACTTTTGGCTTGATTGGGACTTTGATCCAGCCACATGTCTGATTTGTTGCCCTAAGTAGGTTATTTCGTAGAGGTTCCCTGTTGTCATCAATGCTACAAGTATCTAATTCTTCCTCCCTACAGTCATGCATCTGTCATAATTTTTATAAATCTATTTCTGATTGCTGGATCTTTTAGTTTCTATATCTTCTTTATAGTGTCTTTCACTTCTATGTCTGCCTAGCTTTGACTCTGAAGTCACTAGCTACTAACTTATGTTGCTTAGTGTGTTCTTTGTCAAGAAGGGTTCTGGTATTCACAATAACCCATCTGTCCCATTTCCTGATGAGAATGTAATCTATCTGACTTGTGTGTTTTCTAGATTGGTGGGTGATGAGGTGTCTGGCTGGTTTCTTAAAGTCTCTGTTGCAAATTGTTACATCAGTTGCATCATTGAACTCCTGAAGCCTTATACCCCACTCAGTCCTCAAACTGTAGCCATACTCCATGTATGTCCTGGAAGTCATTGACATGTTGGCTTTCTCAGTTGAAGTTACCAGCTATGATAATGGGGATTGCTGTCAGACCTTGTTGAGGTAGTCTGCAGGAGTGTTTCATAGAAGTCATACTTCTATTCTTCTGGCATATGATTATTCTCAACTTAATTATGCTATCACACACTCAGACTACTTCACTGACTTCATCCGTCCCTCAGCTAACAGTATGCATGCCGATGCTACCCCTGCTGTTATATGTGAATATAAGTATTTATGTATGTATATATATATATGTATGTGTGTGTGTGTGTATTGAAATATATGTCATATGTATTTGTGATGCCTATGTCTATGTTTTATTTTTATTTTTACTTTTTAGTCTGCATCTCATTTTCTCCCATGCTCAAACTTTAGTTAAAGTGCAAATTTAGAATTTAATTATGACAACTATCCAATATTAATTTTTAATTAAACATACCAGAATGAGTTGTAATTAACACTGTATAAGAAATCAATTTTTGCTTTTTAAATTAGCTTGTTAATTGCCATGTTTAAACTCAGTATTTGAGTCACTTTTGTAACTTTCTGCTGATTTAAAAAAGAAATAAATACATACGTATGTGTGTGACTGTGAAGTTAAGTAACATGCTTCCCAACCATGTATTTTCATATGCAGTTCCACTGTGTGTCACCTTGAGCAAGTGTCTTCTATCATATCCCTGAGGTAACAAAAGCCTTGTGAGTGGATTTGGTTGACAGAAACTGAAGAAAGCTCATCATGTGTGTGTGTGTGTGTGGTTTGTCCCCTTGTCTTGACAACACATGATGGTTCTAAATGAGTTCCACCATGATACAAATGATATCATTTTTTTCCAGTTTTTCTTGAAAATCATGTATGACCATGGGGAAACGTGAGGATTGGTAACAAGAAGGGCATCCATCCATAGAAAATCTGCCTCAGCAAATTCTGTCTGACCCATGCAAGCATGGAAAAGTGGATATTAAAATGATGAACCGCTAAGTTACAGGGATGCAAACACACCAGCACCACTTGTCAAGTGGTGGTGGGAGACAAACATACACACAAAGACACACATAGACACACACATGCCCACACACACACACACACACACACACACACACACACACACACACACACACACACACACACATATATATATATACACGATGGGCTTCTTTCAGTTTCCATCTACCAGATCCACTCACGAAGCTTTGGTCGACTTGAGGCTATAGTGGAAGACACTTGCTCAAGGTGCTATGCAGTGCCAGAACCATGTTATTGGGAAGCAAGCTTCTTACCACATATCCATGCCTGTTGAAACTCGTATTCAACATGTTTGAGTGCACTCAAACCTGAGAAAACCTTTCTCTATGGAGCTGGACCTCTTCTCTTTGACATGTCTAGACATCAATCAATCATAACGTTAAAATGAAAAAAAAAATTTTAATTAACAAGAAATTTTTAAAAAATAGAGACTTTAACTTTATTATTCAAAGTTTAAATATTAAACTTGCCTATAAAACTATGGGTTAAAATTTCAAATTAACCATTTAAAAAAAATGCTCTTATAAAAAGTATTTAAAGAAAAGTTGTAAAGGTTATGGTGGTTTTAGGGATTATAAATGCTTACCAGAGACAGTGTGGGTGAAAATTATGAAAAATACAAGAATAGAATGTACTAGAATATGAGGATATGAAGATATAAAATGAAAAAAATAAAATCATATAATCATAGAAAATTGTTAACAGGTGTTAGATACAAAACTGGACCAAATGGGGGAATAAAAGGAATACATTTAGGACATATGGGGTTTAAATGATGAAAGTGGTTAGTATCAAATTTAAACTCAAAATGGGAACATAGAATTTTAACAATCATTGTGTGAAAAAGTTTGAAATGATATAGCAATATCGATGCTTACGTAATTAGAGACTTAGTGTTAAGAAGTCCAGAGTCATAGTGTAGATATTAAATTTCAAAATGCAAGATTCAAAAGCAAGGATTTTGGATATGCTTTAATTGGTTGGAAGTTTCTAGAGCTCAAATACCAATTATTCATTGATGATTGCTATGCTATGGCAGAATAGTTAAAACAAAAGTGGATATGATACATTGATACTGAATACAACCCTAAAAAAAAAGTAAAAAGCTCTGTAAATATAATTCTACCAACATTCCATTAAATCTGTGTAAATATCTAATTAATATCTCATTACATGTATTTATTAGACTGACTTAAAGCATAAAGATTTCTAGTTCTAATTTGCATTCATTATATTCTCTCTCTCTCTCTCTCTCTCTCTTTCTCTCTCTCTCTCTCTCTCACTCTCTCTCTCTCTCTCTCTCTCTCTCTCT
>NC_068993.1:28799063-28799439 GCF_001194135.2 Octopus bimaculoides
CTCTCTCTCTCTCTCTCACTCTCTCTCTCTCTCTCTCTCTCTCTCTCTCTCTCACACACACATGCACTTTTCCATACTTATATTGGTCAGAGAGAATCTGAGGCAGATTTTCTATGGCTGGATGCTCTTCCTGTTGCTCACCCTCACCTGTTTTCAAGAAGGGTAATATTCTTCCATAGCCAGATTTGGTTTCCATAGCACACTGGAAAGAAACAACATTGCTTGTATGATGATGATGCTTGTTTACAACCATTACACGATGTCTGAACAAATGTATATACAACCACACAATCACATACATATAAATGCATATGTGTATATATACATACATACATATATATATATATATATATATATATATATATATATATATATA
>NC_068993.1:28799449-28800168 GCF_001194135.2 Octopus bimaculoides
ATATATGTAAGAACGACCGTGCGAACCCAAAAGGAGAAATGGTGACGAATGGAAAAACAGGGCTCCCTTTATTAAACGCGTCACACGGTCGAACACAAAAAGATATCAAATGATATAAATATGTTATACTTCGATAACATAGTGAATTCGTAAATGACCAGTAAGGAAGACGATATAACACAACCGTATGAGAGATGAATAACAGTAATATTTATTGTAGCATTAAAATGTATGTCTGTGTGTGAGTGTGAATGCGACATAATGAAAACATAATAAAAGACAGGCCGTCGTGTAAAGAAAAGAGTGTGTGTAAGTGATACATGTATGTGTATGCATGAGATACAGCAGATAGAAAAAGAGTCAGTAACACATATAAGAATTTGCCAGTTCTTAGAGTACACATTAGTAATAGTCTGTATGTAAGAAGTTGAGGCGTGTGGGGCAGCGCAATGACTCGTTGTGATGTTAGGGCTTCCATGCCAAGCTGGGTTCCTGTATACAGATGTTCCTCGCAGGCTGGGTTCTTGTCTGTTGTTTATCGTGGCGAAGGTGAATCGCACGAACAGAGTTAGAAGTTCTGCGGTAGTTTTGGTTAGCTGGTGTACGTAGAAGTCATGTTGACGATGTTGGTGGCGAATCTTGTAGTTCATAGTTGAAGTGGTGTTGACACTGGCGGCGGCGATGGTGGTAGTCGTCGTGTCGTGTTGACTGGCGGCGGT
>NC_068993.1:28802393-28804867 GCF_001194135.2 Octopus bimaculoides
ATATATATATATATAATGAGTGTCTTTTAGTTTTTGTCTATCATATACACTCACAAGGTATTCGTTGGTCTGAAGTTATTGTAGAAGCATTGTCTGATGTTTTTATTGTTTTTAGGCCAAAACAAAGCAAGTCATGAAAAATTAATAATACAGGTCAATGACTAGTTCTTTAACCTGGTATTTCAATATTCCAAGATTAAAATACCTTCTTCAAGAAATCTTTGGTAGTTGATATCTCTGTTCTGTAGGGTGTGTGTATGAAGGGTTATTTGGCATTGCTGTAGTGGCCAATCAGTTGCATGTTCGGATCTGTTATTAATATGCAGGTTGTACTTGTTAATGTAAAAAACTTCTTTTATCCTCAAGTTTCCAATGTTTCATGCTGTAGCTTCATTAGAAGCTAGAATGTCTTGAGCGTGGCATTTCCATAGATGTTTTCTGACAGAAGAAACTTTAGCATTGATGTGTTCTTTAAGTTGTATGTATACTTTTCTGATGGTGCTACTATCAGATCATCATTACATTTGTTACACATGATTTTATACACCACTTAGGACTGCAGACATATATTTTCTTCTTTGACCAGGCAGTTAGATAATGCACATGTAGTGTTGTTTTGTCTTTGTCTGGTTTTAGTTAGAACCTTTTCCAGGGAAGGTCCGGAGTGTGCCAGTCATATATTGAATCCTTCCTTATGAATCATATGGTGGATTGTAGCAGTCGTTTTTCATTCAAATGTGGCAGTTTCAAAAAACATGTTATCCTTGAATTTGTGGGTTTTGATTGGGGGGTCTGGTGATATTCTGGCATTTATTGAAAGAATATGAATATCTATACTGTATCAGGACTTTTCAGAATTGTATGTTATTGGTGCTTTTGGTTCCTATTTCATTGCATTTACTGTGTATCCTGCGAATCTCATTTCTAATTTAGAGTGTCTTACTTCTGATGGGCAAGGGTAGATTACATTGTACAAATAAGTGCCTGCAAGCTGCTTTTCTGTAAAAGTTAATGGAGATGGATCCATTCTCTGTGATGCTGAGTTAAAAATCAAGCAGAGATAAGAAACAGGGTAATTGTGGTGCTCCACTACAAATTTTATATATTCATTGATATTGATGATTATATTGCACATTTTAACAACCTCTTCATAGGATGGTATTAATATGAGGATGTCAATTCATCCTATCACAGTCACTATAAAACCCATAACATCACCACTAACACCAACTCAACAAACATCACCATAACATCACCACTTACACCAACTCAACAAATACACAACCTCTAACAACAAGCTGCCAGTCTAATAGGAATAATGAAGATAACTTTGATGCTGCTACTACTGAAGCTACAGCAAACAATGACAACTAAGAGTCTACCACTGGTTACAACAAACCATATGTGACAGCTCTATCTGATACTATATTAAATGAAGAGATTCATCTACTAAAATTAATTTTATGTCAGCAATTTAATGACAAACTGAAACTTTGATTCCAGTTATTTTCCACTGGTTAGCATTCTATGCAGCTTTACTCAAGGTCTGTCCATGGATATAGTCTAAAGCGAACTAAGTTTATGTATGTTTGGCTAATGTTATTTTGCTAGGTTACTGTAGTATTTGAGAGAAAAGAGTGTGAAAAAGAGATTTAGTAATGTAATATGGTTATAAAAGTGACTACCTCAACCTGACTTTAGACCTTTAGTTTAAGTTCTAAATTAGTCCTAGACCTTTAAGTAGGCCAAACTTTATTTTTTTAACCCTAGTCTTAGGTGAACTATGACTTTGTGATCTTCCGATCATTTAAAGATAGAGAGAAGATGCTTAACACAAACAGATGTCCTGCATACAGAGATCTGAAATACCAGATTTTCCCTCTCTATCAATGCATTGGAAACGCTTCAAACCAATTCCAATTAGATAAGGAAATCCAATCTATTGTACAATAACACCTTACACCTTCTCAAACATCAGTTACTGATGTCACCCCAGACTAAACAAATGAGATTGTTTTCTGGTCAAAACTGGACCATCAGGAAAAAACAAATAAATATTGAGCCAACTGAACCAGTGACTTGTTAAGGGAACCAACTAACCAGAGCACTAGATGTCCATCAAGTAAAACAGGTTACCAAATCCTTTGACAACAAAATGATGTAAATAGAAAATCAACCAGCCAGATCACAGAGCACTGGACCCCTACTGGTCAGCAAGGAATAAAAACATTCCACAAACAAATGACATCACCAGGAAGTCAACCAACCAGAATGCTGGACTTTGTGAAAACAAAAATATTTGACCAAAACATCCATGATAAAATACAAATGACAACGTCAAATTTACAACCGATCAAAATTTGATCTTTTCTCAATAATCCTCCCCCACACACACCTATATATACTAAACGATTTCAACTTAAAACATTTTGAACTCTATCTAAACCAGTGATCAACAAGGAAGAATATCATGT
>NC_068993.1:28804877-28810693 GCF_001194135.2 Octopus bimaculoides
CAACAGAAATTGTAAAAATAACCTTTCTTTCTCTCTTTCTCTTTGTTTTTATAAAGACTAAATATGACTGAACTTTCAATCATGTTATTTTGTAATGATCTTTATCAAACATTTAAACTTATGTTACTATCTCTGTGAAATTCATTGAAATTTCTATGAAGATTTAAACATTTGATTGTTTAAAAATGTTTTTCCAAATTTTCCTTTGTAAAATTAAATCCTCCTTAAACCACTTATTTATTTATTATTTTTTACCAAAGAATTGTTGAAACTGGTTTGGTATTTGAATAAATCTATTACAAAATTTAAAAACGACTACACATTTTGAGATTCAAGAGCATTTTGAAACCTCAAAACAAATTCTACAGCATATATAGTCCATGTTGTTGGGTAGTTGGTGTTAGGAAAGGCATCCAGCCATAAAAACCATGCCTAAACAGACACTGTAACCTGGGGTAGTCTTTTTTTACCTGGATGGTTCCTGTCAAACTGTCCAACCCATGCCAGCATGGAAGGTGGATGTTAAACGATGATGATGATAATGATATATATAGGGTGTGATGGGTAAATTGTCGCCATTTTATACTTTTAAGTGCATTGTTTATTTTTGATTTTGTCAACTACACAGTATAATAGGGTCAGTTGGGCACCATCTGTGAGAAAAACAGCACCATGATGCAATTCACTCTGCCAGAAATTTGGAAACGACATGCTGTACTGCTTGGTATACGTGCTGGAAGTTCCAATATGAACATTTCAGAGTGTTTGGGTGTCAAACTGAGGACAGTGCAATCTGAGGACATGTACTGAGAGTAATAAAAATCAAACGTCCAGTCAATATCATGGTGTTTCGAGAGATCATTAGTGATGGTGATATTATGCTTCCATTAATCTTCCCACACAACCTCAGACCCAACATGGAAGCCTACATCAAGTGCCTGAAGGAGGTAGTGCTGCCCTGGGTCAAGAAGGTGACTGCTAGAATACTCTATGTCTGGCAACAGGACTCTGCACTATGCCACACAAGCAGGAGAACTCAGCAATGGCTGTCAGACACATCACCCCTAACATTTGGCCACCTAACTCCCCAGACTGTAACCCCCTTGATTATTATGTGTGGGGGCACAGCTGAGTGAGAGACCAACAAAACTCCCTCAAAGATGAACTGAAGGCAAGGATTATGGCAGCATTTACCAGCTTAAACAAGGAGGCTATCCAGAAGAGTTGCAGGGGATCCCAAAGTCGTCTGGAGGTTGTGGTTGAAGCCAATGACGATTTTATTGAATACATTTACTCTTTAGTATTTCAAGATATTTTTATGTAATTTTGGTAAATATATCTGTTAAAATGAGCTATCAGTGTTATTTTCAATTATGTGTAATACATATATTCATCATTATCATCATCATCATCATTTAACTTCTGTTGTCTATGCTGGCATGGATTGGATGGTTTGACCAGAGATGGTAAGCTGAGAGGCTGCACCAGACTTCGTTCTGATTTGGCATGGTTTCTACAGCTGGATCCCCTCCCTCATACCAACCACTATGAGAGTGTAATGGGTGCTTTTACATGTCACTGGCACAGGTGCCAGTTGTGTGACACCAGTATCTGCCATGACTACGATTTCCCTTGGCTTGATGGGTCTTCTACTCAAGCATGGCATATTGCCGAAGGTCTTGGGTGTCTATCATTGCCTCCGTGAGGCCCAATGCTAGAAAGGTGCTTTTTACGTGCTTGTCATGCGAGACTGGTATTGGCCTCCTTATTTCCATAAGGCCCAACTCTTGAAAGTGCTTTTTACCAAAGGTCTCAGTCACTAGTTATTTCCTCTGTGAGGCCAAACGTTCGAAGGTCATGCTTCACCACCTTGTCCCATGTCTTCCTGGGTCTACCTCTTCCTTAGTTTTCCCCCACGGTTATAGATCAGCACTTCTTTATACAGCTGTCCCTGTCCTTACATGTCACATGACCATACCAATGCAGTTGTCTCTCTTGCACACCACATCTGATGCCCAACTTTTCTTTTAAGACACTCACTCTCTGTCCGTACATGCACACTGACATTGCACATCCAGTGAAGCATGCTAGCTTCATTTCTTTCAAGCCTACGCATGTCCTTCACGCTCACAGCTCATGTTTCACTGCTGTATAGCATAGCTGTTGACACACAGGCTTCATACAGTCTGCCTTTGACTCTGAGGGAGAGGCCCTTTGTTGCCAATAGGGGTAGGAGCTTTCTGAACTTTGCCCAGTCTATTCTTATTCTCACAGCTACACTCTCGTAGCAACCACCTCCACTACTAACTTGGTCACCTAGATAATAGAAGCTATCAATTGCCTCTAGCTTACCCCACTGGCATTTGATGTAGTCTGTTTTCTGTACAGTTTTAGTGTTTATTGTACCTGTACACCTTTCACACACAGCAACTATTTTCCCAGTTAATCTTCTGATATTGCTGAACCTCTTATGTATATTTCTATATATTTACTTCTCATATGGAGACAAACAAATGGTGATCATTTGAAAAAAATTTGAGGACCTTCAGGACAACTCTTGGGTCAAATTGGTTGGAATGACCCATATTTATATACAAAAATAGATATATTGGCACAGGAGTAGCTGTGTGGTAAGTAGCTTGCTTACCAACCACTTGGTTCTGAGTTCAGTCCCACTGCGTGGCACCTTGGGTAAGTGTCTTCTACTATAGCCTTGGGCTGACCAAAGCCTTGTGAGTGGATTTGGTAGATGGAAACTGAAAGAAGCTTGTCGTGTGTATGTATATATATATATATATATATATGTATGTATGTATGTATGTATGTATGTGTGTGTGTGTATATGTTTGTGTGTCTGTATTTGTTCCCCCAATATTGCTTGACAATCAATGCTGGTGTGTTTACGTCCCCGTGACTTAGCAGTTCAGCAAAGATGACCGATAGAATAAGTATTAAGCTTACAATGAATAAGTCCCGGGGTCAATTTGCTCAACTAAAGGTGGTGCTTCAGCATAGCTGCAGTCAAATAACTGAAACAAGTAAAAGAATATATATATAGATATGTATACACACATATATGTATATATACATATATGTATATACATAATACATATATACATACATACATACAAACATATATATAAAATACACATTAAGCACAGGACATCACCAATGAGTGAAAAATACGTAAACACACGAGAGAAAAGTACAGGACAAAATACCAAATGAAGATAAAAGAAGATAACTCGCTCATGAGTTGTCAACTGTTTATTACTACCCATTTCATGTTTTTAACAACAACATAGGAATACTTCATAAGACAACAGCATCCAGAAATTTTTAAAATATAAAATTTGTGGAGAGTTTGGGCTGCAAATGAACAAACAACAACAGGGTGGATGTATAGAATAAACAATCGACAAAGACAAACATTAAGGGCAATTAGGCCAAGATGCATTGTATAATGAGTAGAGCCTGGGAGATATTTTGAAAGGATATAGAATAGATAGAAGAGAAGAAAATAGTAGAAGAGAAAACAATGTGTTGAGAGGCGAGAGACGAGGGAAATGGTGTCCAACTAGTTGGACATTGCATCCAGAAAAGACTTATAGTCACGTGTGATTAACAGGCAGAGTGGAAGGGGGACAAGACAGAGGATGAGGGAATGAAAGGGGGATGAGAAAGAGGTTGAGAAAAAAGAAACAAAGAGTGTGAAGAGAAGGGAGAAGGAATCATCATCATCATCATCATCGTTTAATGTCCGCTTTCCATGCTAGCATGGGTTGGAGGATTTGACTGAGGACTGGCGAACCAGATGGCTGCACCAGACTCCAATCTGATCTGACAGAGCTTCTACAGCTGGATGCCCTTCCTGATGCCAACCATTCCAAGAGTGTAGTAGGTGCTTTTACGTGCCACAGGCATGAGGGCCAGTCAGGTGATACTGGCAATGGCTCAAATGGTGTTTTTTATGTGCCACCTACACGGGAGCCAGTCCAGCGGCACTGGCAACAACCTGGCTCGAATGTTTTTTCACGTGCCACTGGTACAACTGCCAGTAAGGTGATACTGGTAATGATCACACTCAAATGGTGCTATTTACGTGCCACTGGCATGGAAGCCAGACAGTTGCTCTGGCAATGATCACACTCGGACGGTGCTGTTATTGCTCCACTGGCATAGGTGCCGGTCATCAAATTTGGTTCAATTACGATTTCGATTTCACTTGCCCCAACAGTTCTTCGCAAGCAGAGTTTAGTGTCCAATGAAGGAGAGGTTGGCATGGGTGCCAGTCATCGAATTTGGTTCGATTTCGATTTCACTTGCCTCAACAGGTCCTCGCAAGCAGAGTTTAGTGTCCAATGAAGGAAAGGTACGCATAAGTGGGCTGACTACACCCCTGGCAGAGGCCATGGATTATGGTCTCACTTGGCTTGTTGGGTCTTCTCATGCACAGCATATTTCCAAAGGTCTCGGTCACTAGTCATTGCCTCGGTGAGGCCTAATGTTTGAAGGTCGTGCTTCACCACTTCATCCCAGGTCTTCCTGGGTGTACCTCTTCCACAGGTTCCCTCAACCGCTAGGGTGTGGGACTTTTTCACACAGCTATCCTCATCCATTCTCGCCATATGACCATACCAGCTCAATCGTCTCTCTTGCACACCACAACTGATGCTTCTTAGGTCCAACTTTTCTCTCAAGCTACTTACACTCTGCCGAGTATGCACACTGACATTACACATCCATTGGAGCATACTTGCTTCATTTCTTGCGAGTTTATGCATGTCCTCAGCAGTCACAGCCCATGTTTCACTGCCATGTAGCATGGCTATTTGCACACATGCGTCATACAAGTCTGCCTTTTACCCTGAGCGAGAGGCCCTTTGTCACCAGCAGAGGTAAGAGCTCTCTGAACTTTGCCCAGGCTATTCTTATTCTAGCGGCTACACTTTCAGCGCACCCTACTGACTTGGTCACCCAGATAGCGGAAGCTATCAACTACTTCTAGTTTTTCTCCCTGGAATGTGGAAGACGTTGTTCTCTGCACATTTTCAGTGTTTATTGCTCCTGAGCATCTGCCACATACAAAAACTATCTTCCAAGTTAGCCTTCCTTTGATATTGCTGCACATCATATAGAGTTTCTACCTATGCCTTTTCTACAGATCGAGCAGGGCTATCTACCTGAAGGGGTTTGTGGTTTGTCTACCTTCCTACTTATTTGGACTTTGGTTTTAGCTAGGTTGACTCTAAGGCCCTTCAATTCTAGACCTTGCTTCCACACCTGAAAGTTCTGGTAGTGACTCAGCAATTAGAGCAAGGTCATCAGGATAGAGGAGCTCCCAGGGGCATCCTGTCTTGAATTCCTGTGTTATTGCCTGGAGGACTATGATAAATAGGAGGGGGCTAAGGACTGAACCTTGGTGGACCCCTACCTCTACTCGGAATTCTTCACTGTACTCATTGCCAACCCTCACCTTACTGACAGCGTCCCTGTACATGGCTTGCTCAGCTCTTACTAACCATTCATCTATCCCTAGTTTCCTCATTGACCACCAGATAAGGGATTGGGGAACACTGTCAAAGGCTTTCTCCATGTCAACGAAAGCCAGGTACAATGGTTTATCTTTGGCTAGGTATTTCTCTTGCAGCTGTCTTACCAGAAATGTAGCATCGGGGATGCTTTTCCTTGGCATGAACCCAAACTGCATCACATCTAAACTGACTCTCTCCCTAATTAGTTGGGCTATGACCCTCTCCATGACTTTCATTACCTGATCTAACAACTTGATACCTCTGTAATTATTTGTATCTAAA
>NC_068993.1:28810703-28816374 GCF_001194135.2 Octopus bimaculoides
CATGACTTTCATTACCTGATCTAACAACTTGATACCTCTGTAATTATTTGTATCTAAAGCGTCACCTTTACCTTTGTAGCAGTTGACTATGGTGCTGCTACACCAGTCATTGGGTATGACTCCTTTGTGTATCACCCGGTTAACTATACGGGTGACTAGGCTATAGCCCACACTGCCAGATATTTTGAGCATCTCTGCAGTGATTCCTGATGTGCCGGGGGCTTTCCCTGTCTTCATACTCTTAATTGTTTTATCTACCATGGTACTGTCAACTCGGATAGCTGGTTCCTCTGTTGGGTCGACATTTGACAGACTCTCATTCTCCCAATATTTTCTTTATTGAGCAACCTTTCATAGTGGCGTCTCCAAACCTCTCTCTTTGCAGCTACGTTTAGTGCAAATGAACCATCATCCATGCGGACACATTTCTCTTCTACAACATCACGATTCTCTCTCACACACTGTCTTGCAACACGAAATACCTCAAGTCTTTGGTCCTCATGGTGCAGAACATTGGCAAATTTTTTCTTCCCCTTTGGCTAAATAAATCTGTCGCCTAGCTTCCCTTCTGGCAGTCTGATGCAATTCCCTCCTACCACCGTTCTTCCAGTCCTTCCAAGCCTGTTTCTTTTCCCTAATTTCCCTGTCAACAACATTGTTTCACCACCATGTTATTTTGAGTCGAGAGGAGACTTTGCACCATCCACAGATCTGGTCAGTGGCCCTCAGCAGGTTGTCCCATAGAAACCTCCAGTTGTCTTCTACATTGTGTGAAGCTATATCCCCCTCTATTTCGTCAAAGGCTTCAAGTAATAAGTCCCTAAATGTCTGTCCATTCGCAGGATCTTTAAGCTTCCAGACCCTTCTCCTCCATGCAGGTCGTCTTTTGGGCAACCACTTAGCCCTGATCCTGAAGTCACTAACTATTAGTCTATGTTGTGGGGTACATTCTTCGCCTGGGAAGATTTTGGCATTTATAAGCAGCCATCTTTCCCTTTTTCTGGCGAGGATGTAGTCAATTTGGCTAGTGTGTCTGCCAGAACGGTAGGTGACTAGGTGACTGGCAGGTTCCCTGAAGTTAGTATTGCAAACCATAAGGTCATTTGCATCGCAGAACTCCAGCAGCCTGGTTCCCTCCTCATTGCGGGAACCAAAACCATAGCCTCCATGTGTGCCATGGAAGCCCCCTGTATGTTGTCCAGCATGTCCATTGAAGTCACCAGCCACAAAGAGAAGGTCCCTGTCATTCGAGGTAGTCTGCAAGAGGGTGTCATAAAATCGGTCTTTCTGTCCATCAGGTAGCCCCAGCTGAGGGGCATAGGCCAAGATAATGGTTGCTAACCCATGGTGTAGGACTAATCTAATCTTAAGTATTCTATCGCATACTCTGATTACCTCGAGTACCTTATCCACCCATTTCTCTGCAAGAAGTATGCCCACACCCTCGACCCCATCTGTGTTCCCTGCCCAGAAAATCTTGTACCTGTGTTCTTTGCCTGTGAGGAACATAACGGAACCTTCTCTCCACCTTACCTCTTGGAGGCAGCAGATGGCGACACATCTCCATTCAAGCATCTCAACAATCTCACAAGACCTACCTTTCAGTATGCCAACATTGAGAGTGCCAACACTGGGGATGTGGGAGGTATGGGCCCCGTGAGACCCTGGGATGGGGGACAGCAGCATCATGTACATGAAAAGAAAGCTCGCATTTGGCAGAATACATAAACAAGCAGTAGACTTCAATTCAACCTGCATACACTACACTATCATATTTTTACACTATATGATCACTACCTTACATAGAAGGAGATAAACCCTAAGTAGGGGTGGGGGTGGCATGAGGCCTTTAGAAGTGTTCATGGGAGACAACCAAAGGATGGGAGAGGATAGGAACTTCCAGTACAGGTGGAGAGGGTGGGAGGGCAGGTGTACCGCGAGCAGAGTAAGGCACAGAGAGGGAGGGTGGTTACTGGTCAGAACACGAGGGAGAAAAATATTCTTTTGGGATTTATGTTGCATACTTTAACGAGACAGCAAATGTTGATAATAGTAAAAGAGAATTGAAAAATCTGAGAGTTTTTGGTCAGCTAATCTAAGACAGAATTAGAGAAATAAGTGACTGTGTGATAAACTTGAATAAATGAATGAATGTGATGACATGGTAATGAAATAGACAGAATAGTGAAAGGACTAAGGAATATAAAGGGTAAAAAAAAACCCTTTGGTCATGAATGACCATGGGATTGCACTTAGGAAGTTCCCCTCCAAGGTACAAGTCTGGGCAAGGTTGTTTACGAAAGACCAGCAGTCACCCATGCATACCAGCTTCCTGTGTTGTCCAAAAGAAAGGCAAAGGCTGATACAGCTTGGCACCAGTGACATCGCAACTCATTTCTACAGATGACTGAACTGGAGCAACGTGAAATAAAGTGTCTTGCTCAAGAACACAACACACAGTCCAGTCCAGGAATCGAACTCACAACTGTTTGTGAGCCCAATGCTCTAACTGCTGAACCATGTGCTTTCACACACACACACACACACATACACCAGTGTTTCATAGTTGTCGTTTATTTCCTCAAGCTGATCCCAGGATTCTTTCCTGGTGGCTTCCTGT
Source organism: Octopus bimaculoides (assembly GCF_001194135.2). Classification (NCBI taxonomy): domain Eukaryota; kingdom Metazoa; phylum Mollusca; class Cephalopoda; order Octopoda; family Octopodidae; genus Octopus; species Octopus bimaculoides. The sequence goes on from NC_068993.1 coordinate 28,813,324, forward strand.
TGTGAGAATGCAATAAACTGTGTGTATGTATGTTTATGTTGTTTGTGTATACATGTTTATATGAAAATATACATGCTGTTCATGTATGTATTTTTTATACGTAACTATTTTGACTAGCTTTTCATTACCAAACTGCATCATGTTGTTGTTAACTCATTCTCAACTCACTGGTGAAAATTATTATTTGTCTACTGTATCTGTCAAAGAAGTTGAATAAAGCCTTATTTCTAATACAGCAATTCTGTTCTTACAAACGTTCGTCAGTCTGAAATTGTCCATTCTGTACTCTGGTATTTACATTTCACTTTCCTCAGCTGTTCTTCCTTCATGACCTTTGCATGTTGTTCCCTTGGCCCTAACTGCAGCACTTTTTTCTCCCTTCTCTCATCCAACCCAATCTTCACTCACACAAAGCAGTGGTCACTTCCTGTGTTGAATGGCTCAGCTACAGAGATGTCTTGTAGAATATGCCTTTTATCAACCAGCTTGTAGTTGATCTCATTTTGGTCCCATGCGTTCAGGACATTCCAAGTCTATCTGTTCCTGGCCCATTTTTTGAACAGGCTGTTGCTGATGTACAACCCTTTTGACTCTGCCATGGTGACTAAACGTTCTCCTCTCTGATTTCTCTTGCTGAGCCAAAATCTTCTCACATACTTCCCACCTTGTCGTTCTTTTCCAACTTTAGCATTGAAATTTCCCATCATGATGGTGCATGTGGATCTGGTCACTAGAGCACACTCTAGGTCAAGATAGAATTCTTCCACTTCATTGACGTCACTAGCACTACTGATAGCATACGTCTGGATGATCTTCAAGTTCGTTTTCTTCAAGATGTGAATGTTCAGCACACCCATCCTTGTAGAAACAAAGTGGCAAGAGATAACCTTCTCAGCCCATTCCTTGCTGATCACAAAACCTGTGCCATCGATTGCTCTGGGGCCTTCTGTACAACCCAGTTTCATGATGCTTCTGTTCGATCATATTGCACTCAACTCTTTTCCTTGACATGTCTCACAAAGCCCAAGCACATTGCAATCGATTTTCTTTCTCTCCTCCACCAGGTGGTTCAAGCCAGTCCTCCTTGCCAAAGACCTGCAGTTGTAGGTGCATATGGCAAGGTTAGTCAGTTTCCTTAGCAGCTGATCCAAAAGTTGAAGAAAAGCTTAAGGTGTACAAAAGTCACGGTTCCAAAGGAGACAGGAAGGGTCTCAGAGCAGACAAAGAAGCTGATGGAAAAGTAGAGAAACATGAATAGAGATGGAGGACACCTAGTATAATATTCTGTTCTTTGCAAGGCAATAAGACAATGTCTTGAGAATGACTTTGTGAGGTACAGAAAAGAGAAGCACAAGAACAGAAGAGCCTCTAGAAATGCAAAAGGGAGATGAGGCTTTATACAGCAGAAGTAACAATGCTGAAGAACTAGTATTGCAATGCAGTAACCAACAGAAGAGGTGTGGAAGAAGTCTGCAAAACCTTCTACACAAACCTCTTTAAATTGAGAGCAGTGGTTGCACCTCTGTTGGAAAGTGAAGGAGATAAAGTACCATCTATTCTGATCAGTGAAGTCAAGAGAGTCCTCAGGCTGATGAAGAAAGGAAAAGTACTGGGCAAGGATGGTATAACAACTGAAATACTGCAGGCCAGTGGAGAACAACTATGGAAAATTCTCGTTCTATGCTTCAACTGCTACCTAGAGGAAGGGTCAATACCTTTCCAATGGAAGGAGTCAAATAGGATCCTGCTGTACAAGAAGGGTGATAAGGAAGATCTTAAGAACTATCATCCCATCTGCCTCCTGTCTCATATTTACAAGCTGTTCATGAAGATAATCACTGAATGGTTACCTCAACAACTGGATGAGCAGCAACCAAGAGAACAGGCAGGATTCAGAAAAAAGTACTGCACTATAGATCATATAATTATCCTAACGCAGTTGCTGGAATGAGCAGGAGAGTACTGGTTGCCTCTGTGCATTGTGTTCATTGATTATGAGAAAGCCTTCGACAGCATCGAAATCAACACAGTACTGCAAGCTTTCAGGAAACAAGATGTGACGATGCAGTATGTCATCCTCCTTAGGGAGGCAAATACTGGGTGCACAACAAATGTGGCCCTGTTATCCTCACCAGTGAATGTTCTGGTGGAGAAGAGTGTCAAGCAAGGAAACACCATCTCTCCTGAGCTTTTCACGGTGTATCTCAAGATGGTCATGCAAGACATGAACTGGGACAGAGGCATAAGGATAAATGGAGAGACGTTCACCCATCTAAGATTTGCTGATGACATAGCACTAATAGCAGAGAGCACCGATCAGCTGCAGACTATGGTGGATGAACTGGATTTCAGGGGTTCGGTGGTTGGCCTGAAGATCAACCATACAAAATCCAAGTGCATATGGTCTGAGGGCATACTGATCGGTTGCCTAATAGTTGGAGGCAATGAAATAGAAGAGGTGAACAGCTATGTGTATCTCGATCAAGAAGTGACTATGAGGTGAGAGCTGGAGAATGAGATCTCGCAAAGGGTAAGAGCAAGATGGAAAGCATTCAGCTTAGTGAAAGATGTACTGAAGGCGAATCTAGACAAGGCAACTTGTGCCAATCTCTTCAACAGCACAGTGCATGTGAGACTTGGGCCTTGATGAAGAGAGAACATCTGCTTATGGTGCAGAGAGCCATAGAAAGGTCAATGTTGGGAATCCCACTAAGAGATCAGATATGGAATGAGGAGATCAGGGACAGAACAGAATGAAGGACTTTGTCACAAAATACCACTATGCAAAGCTATGATGGGCTGGTCATGTCACAAGTTTCACAGACAATCGGTGGACCCATGCAGTTGCTGAGTGGTACTTGCGTGACCAGTAGAGACCAGGTGGGAAGATGATTTAAGAAAGATGTTTGGGACAACATGGAGGAGAATGGCAAGCGCATGAGGAGAATGGAGTAAATGCTGTGGCCAGCAGAGCTGACTCGGCACCAGACAGCCTGGTTGATCCACGTGATTCAAATGATATATATATATATATATATATATATATATATA
>NC_068993.1:28816384-28816900 GCF_001194135.2 Octopus bimaculoides
GATATATATATATATATATATATATATATATATCCTCATCATCATCATCATTTAACGTCTGTTGTCTATACTGGCATGGGTTGGATGGTTTGACCAGGGCGGGCAAGCTGGAAGGCTGCACCAGACTCCAGCCTGATTTGGTGTGGTTTCTACAATGTAATGGGTGATTTTACATACCACTGGTACAGGTGCCATTTGTGTCATACCCGTATCTGCCATGACTACAGTTTTATTTGGCTTGATGGGTCTTCTTCTGAAGCATGGCATAATGCCAAAGTCTCAGTCATTCGTCATTGTCTCCACGAGGTCCAACATTTGAAAGGTGCATTTCACATGCCACCAGCATCAGCCACCTTGCCTCTGTGAAGCCCAGCATTGTCCACAACTATGATATATATATATATACAAAGTTTTAAATTTATACATTTAATAAAGATATTTGACACCGAAGTTTAATATATCCATGTATTCATCCAATGTAAACATTTCTGTGTACAACTATATTTAACCATTAAA
>NC_068993.1:28817340-28825325 GCF_001194135.2 Octopus bimaculoides
AATGACTCCTAATATGCTAAATGTAGACCCCCATATGGTCTGACCACTAAGCAAAATTGTTCTCAAGAAAATTTGATGCAGAAAATTATTTTCTGCAGAGTCATTTCCGGCTTTGGTGTGCCAAAACAAAGACATTTGAAATATACCCCCAAGTATAATTGATAGAACTGTATGCATGTTCTCTCTTGGGAGGATGTCTCATATATAGTTCAGCAAATTATATTTTCTATGACGGTCACACTGAAGATTTGCAGACATTTACGTAATGTGAATGGTAACAATGAAACCTAGTATGTGACTAATCATTATATTTTTCTATCTTTGTCTTGCTCGCTTTACATTCTAGCGTTTGCCAAATTTTCTTGAGAACAATTTTTCTTAGTGGTCAGACCATATGAGGTCTACATTTAGCATATTAGGAGTCCACCTAGTGGTAATTCCTCTTATATGTACATAATATAATTTTCTGAATCTTCAGATTTTTTCAATATGCTAGGCCACTGGTTTAAATTGATATTAATTTAATTAATATCAATTTTTTACCCTTGTTATTTAAATTTATATATATATATATATATATATATATATAATGAGTGAAAGTGGTGTCAATTAGACGCAGAGGTTTCAGGTAATACTGAGTAAGTGCTGTGGATAGACCGTAGTTAAGCTCCAGGTTTGGTGATTATGCGAATAAGGGGTCCAACATAGGTCATATATCAGCGAGTGGATATAAGGATTTCATAATGAGATAAAAAAAAACCAAGGCTGTGAATAATATAGAACATTTATAAATAGGTCTTACAGCTGTTTCCAGGATATTTATTGTATCCCTTCATCGGAGATGGTGTGAGAGGATGGTTAAGCAATAGTTAGTAAACTAACTATAGTAAACTAACTATTGCTTAACCATCCTCTCACACCATCTCCGATGAAGGGATACAATAACTATGCTGGAAATAGCTGTAAGACCTTCTGTTTATAAATGTTCTATATTATACACAGCCTTGATTCTTTATCTCATTACAAAATCCTTATATATGTGTATGTATATGAATATATATGGGTTATTCCAGCCATTTTGACCCAAGACCTGTTTCAAAGGTCCTCAGATTTTAAAAATATTTTCACTATTTATTTGCACCCATATGAAAAATAAATCTCTAAAAATTGCAACCCAATAGCATTAGCTGTTCTTATTTCATGGCCATTGAAAGTTTTAGGGAATTTCCAAGAATTTCTGCTTTTTGAATTCCTTCCGATTTTGGAGGCTTGCATTTTGAAATTGGGTTGTTATAACCTTAGTAAGGTTGTTTTTCTTATCTCCACCCTAAAGTACTTTAAAATCAATTAGATGCCTTTCTAAAATTGACTGCCAAAAATCTAAAACAAAAAAAACACACTAAAGAGGCTCTGCTGGGTAAGTTTCAAAAAATTTAAAGTTTATGCAGTTCTCACTTCGTGATCATATGTTTAAAGCCCCCACATTTACTTCACTCTGATAGTGGGCTTGGAGTAGTCACCCAAACCCCCCAAACCCATTTTGTCCTTCATCCTTAAAAATGCAAGAAAATCAAAAATATTGAAACTTTTGCAATTTTTGGATCTCAATATCTTGTCACAGAAACACCAAAACAATAGAAAACTATATATATATATATATATACTTAAAGTATATCTGAAAGCTAGTCTAGATTTAAAAAAAATAATATATTTATATTTATTCTAATCTTTGATTTGGGTCCCCCAAAAATGGATCAAATTCAGAAATTGCAAAAAGATCTGGACAACAATTTCAAAGACTTTGAAACTTATTTGCTTTAGAATGTTAGTGTATCAAATCTACAAAAAAAAAAAAAAAAAAAAGAAATCTCATTGACAAGCAGGTCCTTGTATTTCCAGAACGACTTTCTTAATTCAGGACGTTATGTGATAGAAAAATATCATGTGTCATCTGTATGAGTCAAGCCAAAAGATGATATTTTACCTATGTTGGGCACTGTATGAGGCAACTGTTGTTATCGTTAGGCTTAACTCATCGTAAAGTAAATACCACCATGAACGATATCCAGACTACAGTGGAAAATGCTAGCCACTGGATTTGGTTAAAAAAGAGACGATGAACGATGGTTAGAAGAATATTGAGCTTTATTTGATAACCAGTTGATCTAGCAATGCATTCTCTCCTGATGACCCCATACACTTGCTGACTTCTGGTATGCGGAGCTTTTGACTGGTAGCACTTGCATGTGCAAATTTTTTGCAGAACATTTTCCAATGTCACAAAAACATGAAGTTTAAAAACAAATATTGAACAAAGGGAACAAAATAGACTTGAAATAGACTTAAAATGAAAATCATATCCAGCTTTGTACATAACTAATGTCATCCAATTCAAAGTGATAAAATCGCAAAAGCGGTTCAACTTTACAGATCATGTTATTTACTGGAATTCAGCAGATGTCATCTGAACTTGGCCAAAAACTTGGGGAGCAGGCCCTTTTGGGTTGAAGAAGCTTGATATTCACATCAAAGTTCTTAACTGAAACAATTCATGATACCAAAGTGCCAATCTTTATCATAGTAATATGCATAAAATGAGCCACATAAAATTTTCAGGGCTATTTGCATCAGGGTGCATTATCAGCTTACTAACTTCAAAGTCTTAAGAAACTTGACTCATGAAAATATCATTACTACATGGAATGAATTGATGTTTTTATAGGTACCTTTGAATTTTGGTGTATTAAAAAATTAGGGTTTAAGAAATCTAGCACTATCATTGACAAATTTGGAGTCAACGAAGAAGGTGGTTATCCCAGGCATTTCTGTTTTGGAAAGCTCAAACAATTGCATTGATGTAAGAATTAGGTTAGAAATTGGCCTCTGTAGGCTGGTATAGGTAGGTAGTTGTTTGATAGTACCACTGATTCCATCACATGCATTCTTTCTTTGAGAGGTGGCAAAGAAATGTCATTCTTCCTTAAGGTTGAACTCAGACTCATGACACAATAAATTGAAATTCTTGTAGTTTTTATATTGGACACTTGAACCATCATTGAAATAGATGATTTTTTTTTTCAACAAAAGAATATGTGGCTTTGATATTTTCATTGTTCAGTTCCTTAAAGAAGGCATAAATAACTACAGGTCCTTAAAGAAGGCATAAATAGCTACAATGTCATGTGTTTTGTGATCGATGAGGCAAGTAAATGCTTTATGAAAAACTTTTTTGTTTAAGGATCAACATAGTGCATAACGAATGGATATATAGTTGCTCGAGTATTATTCCAATGGAATCCTTGCACTGTCTTGGACTACAAATATACATGAAAAATAACATTAAATATATATTAAAGATAACATCAAAGAAATATTAATAAAAATAATTATTCAGTACCCTGATATTGATTACAATGTATGAGGTCATATTACAAGATGCAAGATGCATCTCCCCATACATGTGGAGTAGTTCCAGGACTCAATGTAGTTATATGCACCCTTAAAGATAGTCTATATATCCCTTACAGAAAACTCTCAAGGTTACATGAGCATTCATCCCACATTTGCTGCTCTACTAAAATATTCTAAGGAACATACCTAACAATTAACCAAATCCCGTTAACTTACCTGTGTCTCAGGTAAAATGACAAGCACTATTTATTTACAACTCACTTGTGTTTCACTTATGGTGAAAAAATATTTTTACATATTTTTTTGATGTATTTTTTTTTTGGAAGGTATTATTAAGAAAGGGAAAAAATTAAAATGAGATCATCTGGAGACTAGAAACACTTACATAATTAACACCTAGTTATTAGTTTATTGTGAGCAGTGTAAAAATAGGAATTTATGTTATGGATTGACATTTTGCATTTTTCTTATAAAATTAATAAGTGAGCCAAATACTACTAAGTAATAGTTTTTGTTCATAAAACATGCAGTCATGATATATAATGATATAAATCCTTGATAGTTAGATAAAATATCAACTTTGCATTTCACTTATACAGGTGACACATGTGCACCAATAGGTATTTTTCTGTACTGTAACCTACTGAATTAAGAAAGCTGACGTTATTATTGTAGAGTTGACACATCAACATTTCAAAAGAAATAAGTTTCAAAGTTTTATGTGTGTGCATACATACACATCAGTTTTAAATGCACACTCATATTCAACCACATACATGAAATCACATAGACACATGCACATATATGTAAGTACTCATGCATATCCACATACAATCACACTCATACATCTGCACATATGCACTCACACACAAATATATATTTAAGTTGTAATAAATCTGCAAAAACGGTATGTAGGGTATAAAACTTAAAGGAGCACAGAAATCAAATCAAGCTCTAAACATAAAGTAAAAAAAAGGAAGAAAAATGCAGGGTTAAATAATGAAGATAACTTTGGGTAAATAACAAACTATTTAAGTGCAAAGTAGAATGTAAAAGGATGCTAGGGGCTAATTTACAGTTGCTCAAGTAATTAATAGTAAAACCAGAATTAAAGTTATAGAAAAGATGAATAAATATCTAATAAATACTATTATTACTTTTGCACACATATTAAAACATAAAAAAATATACCACAAAGAAGTGTACATAATCAAATGATGAGGATAACTGAAGGTAAATAACAAAATGTGTATGAGCAGAGTAGAGGAGTAAAAGATACTAGAGGCTAACTTATTCACCACAACCACCTTGTTTTAGTAAGAGGAAAGAATAGTTAAGTTCTATGGTGATATATCAAGCTGAGTAAAAAGTAAGCAATGTTTTGAAACATGAAATTCATCACAGTATATTTCAGCAATGCAAAAATTTCATTTATCAAAGTAAGTACCATTGCAATCAACACATTTTTAGAAGTTTGTTTATTCTGATAACATAAAAATCTGAAGTTCTGGAGCTGACGAACTCTTTGAATGCACTTTCAGCATCGGTTTGACTTTCGAACTCCTTCTCTTGCAGAAAACCATTGAAGTGCTTGGAAAAGTAGTAGTCTGTAGGAGAAAGGTCTGGGGAATAAACTGGGTGGGGAAGAATTTCATAGCCAAGTTCTCTCAACTTCTGGAGTGTCATTAGTGAAAAGTGTGGTCAAGCATTGTCATGAAGTATGATTGGCCCTCTTCTGTTGACCAGTCTGGGATGGAGGAGTAGCAGTTTTTCGTTCATTTGGGCAATTTCATGGCAATATGTTTCTGCAGTAATGGTTTTTCCAGGTTTTAAGCGGTTATAGTGGATGAGACCGGCAGTACACCACCAGACAGTCACCATAATCTTCTTTTTGAAGAGCTTGGACTTAGGGAGGGTTTTCGGTGCTTCATTTTGGTCCAACCACTGTGAAGAATGTTTTTTATTATTGTACAGAATCCACTTTTCATCGCAAGTTACAATACGGTCAAGAAATGGATCAGTCTGGTTACAGAGAAGAGCAAATTGCATATCTGCACATTTTCCGATTTTTGTTCAAGGCTCAGGTCTTCACTGCAAAATCATTTAAACCATTTTCGAGCTGACCACTCACCGGTCATCTCCTCACCAAACGTTTCGTTGATATCGTGAGCAGTTTGAGCTACTTTACATCTTTTTTTGAAGTTCAATAGCAGAATTGCTTGAGTATCGCGCTTTGACAGTTCCATTTCAGATGATTGTAACAATGGTGAAAAAAACATCATCATCATCATCATCATCATCAATGTTAATTTATTGATGCATTTGGCCAAGTCTATGTCTGTTGCAAAAATGTTTAAAAAAATTCAAAACTCTGCAAAAATCTGGTACAAATTCTTACTCAACCTGATATATAATGAAGTAAAAGATCTGTTTTAAAAATATGTACTATAGTAAAATAACATTATACAAGTATATGTACATTTCTAGAAGGGATGGAAAGCTGGGCACCTTACAAAACACTGGGTATTGATAAGAATCAATATTATCAGCTAAAATACAAGGTGAAGAAAATCTTACATAATTGATAGTTGCATCTCATAATAATTACATCAAATTTATCGAAATCGAGTTAAATTGGACACTAAACTTCCACTTGCGAGGACCTGTTGAGGCAAGTGAAATCGAAATCGAATTAAATTTGACGACTGGCACCCATGCCAACGTCGTCTCCCTCATTGGACATGAAACTCAGCTTGCGAAGACGTATTGGGGCAAGCGAAAGCAAAATTGTGATGGCATCTGTGCCTAGCGATGCCTTTCTGGCACTTGTCCTGCGGCATGTGTAAGGACTTTCGAGCGAGATCGTTGCCAGTGCCCCTGGACTGGCTCTTGTGTGGGTGGCACATAAAATACACCATTTTGAGTGTGGCTGTTGCCAGTACCGCCTGACTCGCCTTCGTGCTGGTGGCACGTAAAAAGCACCCACTACACTCTCTGAGTGGTTGGTGTTAGGAAGGGCATCCAGCTGTAGAAACTCTGCCAAATCAGATTGGAGCCTGGTGCAGCCATCTGGTTTCACCAGTCCTCAGTCAAATTGTCCAACCCATGCTAGCATGGAAAGCGGACGTTAAAAGACGATGACGATGATGTTAACTTGATTGCACATTGAACAATTCACCATTTCCTTGAGTGATCCACACAAATCTTCTTAGATAGTGATGTGCTACTATCTGAAGCTCTGATAATGATTATGTAAGCAGGACATAGTCATTACAAGGATCACTTATGTAGACATATTTAGATTGTCTTGTACTAACCTCATGTTTATAAATAATGTTAATTAGGCAATGATTATCTAAAGGCTGGGTAGAGGGACACTTACAATTAGATAATCTACCTGTGGATCTCATTATAACCTGATTCAAGCTATAACTTTTGATGTTATTATACTGTTGTTACTAGTTACATTATTACCATTATTCATATTGGGGTTAGCAAAGTTAAGATTAACATACACTTAAGATTTACTAAGTATTATTGTTATTATTCCTACTCAGACCATTACTGTATACAGGGTTTACATTATAATCTCCCCTATTATGTTAGACTTGATATCTGAATGAATGTTATTATTCAACCCAACAAAGGCAGTGAGCTGGCAGAAGCATTGGCACGCCAGGCGAAATGTTTAGCAGTATTTCGTCTGTATGTTCTGAGTTCAAATTCCGTCGAGGTTGACTTTACCTTTCATCCTTTCAGAGTCGATAAAATAAGTGCCAGTGAAACACTGGGGTTGATGTAATCGATTCATCCCCTCCCCCAAAGTGGCTGCCCTTGTGGCAAAATTTGAAACCACTATTCAACCCAACAAGTTGACTAGGATTCATTAGTGTTGAATATGATTGTATGTGTGTATGTTTGTCAATGGTATCTTTCCATTCTTTATTTTTTATTTTTTATAAATATTTTTTATAAATATTTTTGCATAGAATTTATTTGATATTTATTAATGTTTTCTATTATTTTATTTTAATTCTCTTTTCAACCATTAACAACTTTTACTACTTATAAATTTTTGCTTCTTTATTATTTTCTATAATTTATTTTACCTATTTTAATTTATAAATCTTCCTTTCTTGTGAGTGTAACTTATTTTCATGTCGTGTCTACTTGACACATTTAACTAAGTGTAGGGTTGAAAGCCATATCACCTTCAATACACATCATATTGTAAATAATGTAGATAATGAATTGGTATCTTTGAAACCACACCCACTTTTATGCTTGTTGAGTAGACTATGGAGGTGTACAATTAGCCACTTACCTCTCTCACACAGTATATCTTAAAGTGCTTTTTCTTTTCATACATGACAGTCTGATGATCATTGTGGCATCAGAGCTGATACCTTGCAGCTCGCACCCGAAGAAAGGATTTTTTTCTGCTTTGGAAACATATGTAGTGCCAAACTACATCTATCTGTTCCTTACATGTGTGTGTGTGTGTGTGTGTGTGTGTGTGTGTGTGTGTGTATTTATATATAATAAATAGTAAATAATATATACATATATATATA
>NC_068993.1:28825335-28825859 GCF_001194135.2 Octopus bimaculoides
ATATATATACACACACACACACACACATATATATATATATATATAGATGTATATACACACACACACATACACACACATGCATATATGAGTACAGCACATCACCAATGGTTCAAACAACATGAAATACGTAAACAAACAGGTTAAATGCATAAACGAGAAAAAAATGGAGAAGAGGCCAAGTAAACACAGAGAAAGGACCCTTCATCAGTTGTTGGCTGCCTATCTACTCCTCATTTTGAGTATTCGGCGACAATATGGGTCTTCAAACTTTTACTACTTATAAATTTTTGCTTCTTTATTATTTTTCTTTAAAATTTTTACATTTGCATTGCACATTTTATGTGGTGTTTTCACTACATAAATAAATGCAGTTTGTATGAAACGTACATACTGCTATAACCTATTGAATTTTTGTTGCTTTTCTTCAAATATATATATATATATATATCATCATCATCATCATCATCGTTTAACGTCCGCTTTCCATGCTAGCATGGGTTGGACGATTTGACTGAGGACTGGTG
>NC_068993.1:28826259-28835494 GCF_001194135.2 Octopus bimaculoides
TGGGGTTATTGTATGTGTGTGTGTGCATGTGCATGTGTGTATGTGTAAATGGTGTTTTATAATTCAATTGAAATGCCATTTGACACAGAACATTCAGTATATTTATAAATATTCATTTAGGAGTGTAAACAGGGTACTCAATACATGTAGTATAGTTTATCTATTCACTGGAAGCTGATGATTCATTCCATTGCCACTCTTGACTTTCTCCCATTTGTGTACTGCTTCAAGTGGCTGCTTTAAGTAACACACAAAAACAAGACACTCTGAGTAGCAACAGATTTCTACAGACATTTTATGCATGATGCAGAGAGGGGGGGGTCAAATGAGTAAGCGTATAGCTGACTGTTTATGTACGTTTGTATGTGTGTGTGTGTATATATATATATATATATATATATATATCCGTCCAACCCATGCTAGCATGGAAAGCGAACGTTAAACGATGATGATGATGATGATGATATGCACACACACACAGAAGGAAAGAGAGAGAAGTGCAAGAGATAAGTTAACCCCTTAGCATTTAAACCAGCCGTATCAGCCGAAATAGTCTACCTACTTTATGGTATATAATATTGATAAGGAGAATGAAGAATTTGAACATTCATACTTTATCTCAATAATACTAAAACTCTAGAAATGTTTGTGTGTAACCAAAATATCTCAGAAATAGTATATTTTATCTTAATTTTTTTGCATATTTATTTTCATACTTACCTTCGGCAGTGCAGTATGAATTTTTTTTGTGATATTCGGACCCCTAAACAATTAAACACAATTTTTGTTTGTTATTTCTTGATGAAAAAACATGGCTTCCATGACATCAACCACATACACACAAATATAATGAATGTCATGGCATGTCAATCAACACAAACACACATCCACTCTCTGTGACATATACACACACATAGGCTTTGCTCTCTCTCTGAGAAAAAATATATGTCAAATTTCTGACATACACAATATTTTAATCATTTAGAAATATTTTTAACTGAATGTGATTTCATCATCCGGAGTTTGTTAATTTCCATAAATTTTTTTTATTTATTTACTTTTGTTTTAAAGTGAAAGAGTGAATAAAGTGAAAGATGTATGTATGCATATATGAAATGGACATGTGAGAGAGAGAGAGAGAATGAGAGAGAGAGAGAGAGAATGAGAGAGAGAGGAAGAGTGAGAGAAAAAGAGAGAGAGAGTAGTGAAGGGGTGCGTTGTCATGTATACGTACATACATCAGTACATATGCATACATCTTTTTTGTATATATGTGTGCATGTGTAAGAGAGGAGAGAGACAGAGAGAGAGAGCGAGAGACAGACAGACAGAGACAGAGTGAGTGAGTGAACATGTGTGTTCTCATGTATGTGTAAGTAGCTCACTCTCTCTCTCTCTCTTACATACACTCACACACACACACCATCCATTTCATATATATATATTCATACATCTTTCACTTTCTTTCAGTTTAAAACGAAAGTTACAGGTGATTTTCAGGATAAAAATTGTTAAAAAAAAGTTTCTGCTCATGTAAATTGATTACTATTGTTTGGATAGTTCCAATTAAATAAGTCCAGAAGTTAGGTCAAATATATATACATGCATAAGTACCATGAATTCCCAATCTACAAACTGGCAAACAATTCTATGAATACTTTACTGGGCAACACTGGGTAGTAAGTCTAGTGTTTATTTACAGTTGGTTTATTCATAATAATTGTCCAACATGTGTTTTGATCGCATCAATTGCACATTGCTGCATATTTATATGCAACGATTTATTCATTATTAGTACAATCTTCTTCGGGGTGTATGCATATGACATTGTTTGAAGAGGAATTTTCCTCCATTATTAATTTGAATTAGGCTTGGTAGCAGTAGAAGTAAACCATGATGTTCATTGATGAACTGTTTGAATGTTCAAGTTCTTCATTCTCCTTATTATCAATATTGTACTTAACGCTCTAAGTAACCAGGAAAAAATTGTAACATTGGATGGGAGTTAAAGGCAATTTACCATAAAACATACCATCTGAAGGAACCAGCCTTGGGATTTTACTTGGAGAAATTTGGTATATGCCTGGATATTATATCCTTCCTTTTACTATATATATATAAGGTTTTCTGGGTAGGGGACACTGATGGAGTTGGGGGCATGGGTATTCTTCTCGTGGAGAAATGGGTTCATAAAGTAATCTAGGTAGTTAGAGTATGTGATAGAATACTTAAAGTTAGATTAGTGCTGGAGCATGGATTAGCAACCATTATCTTGGATTATGCCTCTCAGCCAGGGCTACCTGATGAACAGAAAAACCGATTTATGATACCCTCTTGCTGACTACCTCATCGATGAATGACAGGGATCTTCTCTTTGTGGCTGGGCATGTTGGACAACATGCAGGGGGCTTCCATGTTGTACATGGTGGGTAGGGATTTGGTTCCCGCAATGAGGAGAGAACCAGGCTGCTGGAGTTCTGTGATGCAAATGATCATATGGTTTGTATGACTAACTTTAGGAAACCTGCCAGTCACCTATTCACCTACTGGTCTGGTGGACACACTAGTCAGTTTGACTACATCCTTGCCAGGAAATGGGAAAAATGGCTACTTATAATGCCAAAACCTTCCCAGGTGAAGAATGCACCCCACAACATAGGTTAGTAGTTAGTGACTTCAGGATCAGGGCTAAATGGATGCCCAGAAGATAACCAGCATGGAAAAGAAGCTTAAGGATCCTGTGAACAAACAGAGATTTAGAGACATATTACTTGAAGCTCTTGACGAAATAGAAGAGGATATAGCATCACATAATGTGGAAAACAACTGGAGGTTCCTACGGGACAACCAGTTGAGGGCTACTGACCAGAACTGTGGATGGTGCAAAGTCCCCTCTCAACCTTAGGTAACGTGGTGGTGGAGCAATGTAGTTGATAGGGTTATTACGGAAAAGAAACAGTCATGGAAGGACTGGAAGAACAGTGATAGCAGGGAACTGTATCAAATTGCCAGAAGGGAAGCTAGGAGACAGGTTTACTTAGCCAGAGGGGAAGCAGATAAGAAAAAAATTGCCAATGTTCTGCATCATGAGGCCCAAAGACTTGAAGTGTTTCGTGTTGCAAGACAGTGTGTGAGAGAGAATCATGATGACATAGAAGAGAAATGTGTCCGTGTTGATGATGGCTCACTTGCATTTAATGAGGCTGCAAAGAGAGAGACTTGGAGATGCCACTATGAAAGGTTGCTAAATGAAGAGAATGAATGAGAGAAAGAGAGTCTGCCAAATGTCGACCCAACAGAGTAACCAGCTATCCAAATTGACAGTACCTTGGTAGATAAAGCAATTAAGAGTATGAAGACAGGGAAAGCCCCCAACCCATCAGGAATCACCGCAGAGATGCTTAAAATATCTGGTGGTGTTGGCTATAGTCTAGTCACATGTATAGTCAATCAGGTGGTACATGAAGGAGTCATACCCAATGACTGGTGTAGCAGCACCATAGTCAGCTGCTACAAAGGTAAAGGTGATGCATTAGATATAAATAATTACAGAGGATCAAGTTGTTGGGTCAGGTAATGAAAATCACAGAGAGGGTCATAGCCCAACTAATTAGGGAGAGAGTTAGTTTAGATGAGACACAGTTTGGGTTTGTGGCAGGGAGAAGCACCACTGATGCTATATTTCTGGTAAGACAGCTGCAGGAGAAATATCTAGCCAAGGATAAACCTCTGTACTTGGCTTTTGTTGACATGGAGAAAGCCTTTGACAGGGTTCCCCAACCCTGGTGGTCAATGTAGAAACTAGGGATAGATGAATGGTTAGTGAGAGCTGTACAAGGCAGGGATGCTGTCAGTAAAGTGAGGGTTGGTAAAGTTTTCTGGTTAAGAATTGGGGTCCCCCAAGGATCAGTCCTCAGCGCCCTCTTAATCATCATAGTTCTCCAAGCAATGAAAGAGGAATTCAAGACAAGATGTCCCTGGGAGTTTCTCTATGCTGATGACCTTGCATTAATAGCTGAGTCGCTATCAGAACTAGAGGAGAAGTTTCAGGTGTGGAAGCAAGGTCTAGAATCAAAGAACTTTAGAAGTAATCTAGCAAAAACCTAAATCTTAGTAAGTAGGAAGGCAGACATATCACAAATCTCTTCAGGTAGATGGCCCTGCTTGATCTATAGAAAAGGCATAGGTAGAAACTCCATAAGATGTACCAGTGTAGCTATGAACACATAAGAGGTGCAGCAATATCAAAGCAAGGCTAACTGGGAAGATAGTTTTTGTGTGGCAAATGCACAGGGGCAATAAACACTGAAAATGTGCAGAAAACAGCATTGTCACATGCCAGGGGGAAAAACTAGAAGTTTCTGTTACCTAGGTGAGCAAGTCAGTAGCTGGGGTGGATGCTCTGAGAGCATAGCTGCTAGAATAAGAATAGCCTGGGTGAAGTTCAGAGAGCTCCTACCTCTGCTGGTAACAAAAGGCCTCTCGCTCAGTGTGAAAGGTAGACTGTATGATGCATGTGTGTAAACAACCATGCTACACAGTAGTGAAACATGGGCTGTGACTGCTGAGGACATGTGTAAGCTTGAAAGAAATGAAGCTAGTATGCTCTACTGGATGTGTAATGTCAGTGTGCATACATGACAGAGTTTAAGTGCCCTGAGAGAAAAGTTGGGCATAAGAAGCATCAGATGTAGTGTGCAAGAGAGATGACTGTGCTGGTATGGTCATGTGTTGCATATGAATGAGGACAGCTGCTTTAAAAAGTGTCACACTCTAACAGTGGAGGGAACCTGGGGAAGAGGTAAACCCAGAAAGACCTGGACTGAGGTAGTGAAGTACAACCTTCGAACATTGGGCTTCACAGAGGCAATGACAAGGGACTGAGACCTTTGGAGATATGCAATGCTTGAGAAGACCTGGCAAGCCAAGTGAGACCTTAACTGTGGCCGACGCCAGTGTAGCATAACTGGTTCATTTAAGAGTACCCTTCAATCATTGGACAATAAACTGTGCTTGAGAAGACCTGTTGAGTCAAGTGAGATCTTTGTCGTAGTTGATGCCAGTACCACCTGACTGGTAACCATGCCAGTAGCACATAAAAAGCACCATTCGAGCATGGTTGATGCTAGTCTCACCAGACTTGCTTCCGTGCTGATGGCACATAAAATGCAGTATACAAACGTGGTCAATGCCAGTGCCACCTGACTGGCCCTCGTGCCAGTGACATGTAAAATGCATGCACTACACTCTTGGAGTGGTTGGCGTTAGGAAGGGCATCCAGCTGTGGAAAACTTGCTAGATGAGATTGGAGCCTGGTGCAGCCTTCTGGCTTGCCAGTCCTCAGTCAAACTGTCCAACCCATGCCAGCATGGAAAGCAGGCATTAAACGATGATGATGATGATGATGATGATTTATGTGTAGGACAAAAGCCCCTCAGACAAAACAAACCTCCATAATTAAAGTGTGAAAGTGGTCAAAACCCACTTGGTTATATTTTTCAGCTATTTTTTCGTTTTTTTTCCCCTTTTACTTCTTTCATTTATTAAACTGCGGTCATGCTGAGGCCCTGCCTTGAAGAATTTTTAGCCAAATGTACCAACGCCAGAATTTTTTTCCCCTTTTTACTTGTTGCAGTTACTAGACTCTGGCCATGCTAGGGCACCATCTTGAAGAATTTTTCGATGGCTGTATGGAATCTAGACTTTTTTTAAAGCCTGGTCAAAATGACCTTGGTGATATATTTCGTTTTTTGGTTGTTTTTGTACTTGTTAAATCATTAGTTTGGCCATGCTGGGGCACCGCTTGAAGAATTTTTAGTCAAATGTACCGACCCCAGAATTTTTTTAGGTGATTTTCAACCAACGCATGAAGTTAAGCCTGGAAGGTTTCTGTACATGCTAGAAATAACAGCCAAATCTCTTTAATTTTTCTTTTTCTTGCTAATTTCACATAAACAAAATTGGAAACTTTTTTTTTTCCAAAATTCTAATTTTTAAGTAAACAAAAATATATTTAATTGAAAATAAATAAGTAGAATAGAATAACAGAACACAAGACTTTTTACTACTTAATGTATATAGTGTCTAAATTGTAACAAAAAGAAAGGCATTTACTTCAAGAAATGTGTAGGAAGATAGAAACCATATAAAGTACGGTTGAATGACTAGCCCTCAGCGCCATAATTCTGTTACACCTTGAATGGCCGAAGAAAGTTCAAATGGTCAGCTCATTCTCATTAATCTCTAAATATAGAGGGAAGAAAACAAAAGACTTTAACCCTTTTGATACCAACTCACCTGAAACTGCCTCTGGCTCTATCGTACAAATGTCTTGTTTTCAAAAGTTTTGAATTAAATTGTGACTAAGGTTTGGTGGAAGATTTTTATGTTCCTAACACTAGCTTAATAACTAAGTTATTTTACTAAATTCTTTGTTATATTTAAAATTAATTGAAAGAAACAGAGAGTATCTCAACAGAAATATGGTAACAAAAGGGTTATTTAAATTTTAAAATGCTGATTTTTCTGCAACTAAAAATTCTTCAAAGCAGTGCCCCAGCATGGCTGCAGTCTAATGACTCAAACAAGTAAGAAAATAAAAAAAATTCTGGGGTTGATACAGTCGACTAAAAATTCCTCAAGGCGGTGCTCCAGCACAGTCGCAGTCTAATGACTGAAACAAGTAAAAAAAATTCTGGGGTCGATACATTTGACTAAAAATTCCTCAAGGTGGTGCCCCAGCATGGCCGCAGTCCAATGACTGAAACACATTAAAAATTTTTAGAAGATAAAAAAAAATGAAAAATAACCAAGAAATATAACCAAGGGAGTCCGGATCCCAAATCCAAAAACGAAATATATATATATATATATATACATACATACATACATACATGCTTATATATAGATGTGTATACATACACTAAATATGTGTGTGTGTGTGTGTACATACATTTATATTCTTTTACTTGTTTCAGCCATTTGACTGCAGCCATGCTGGAGCACCGCCTTTAGTCAAGCAAATCAACCCCAGGACTTATTCTTTGTAAGCCTTATTCTATCAGTCTCTTCCATTGAACTGCCAGGTTACAAAGATGCAGACACTCCAGCATCGGTTGTCAAACGATGTTGGGTGGAAAAAAACACACACAACATATACACAAACATACATATATATATTTATATATATATACGATGGGCTTCTTTCAGTTTCCGTCTACCAAATCCACTTACAAGGCTTTGGTCAGCCCGAGGTTATAGTAGAAGACACTTGCCCAAGGTGCCATGCAGTGGGACTGAACCCAGAACCATGTGGTTGTTAAGCAAGCTAATTACCACACAGCCACTCCTGCACCTGTGCCACTCCCGTGCCTATATATATGTATATAAATTGATTGGATAAGAGAAATGAAATAAGAGAATAGATGCTTATTCTATTAGTTTACTTCTGCTTAGTTATATAATAGATATTACATTACCATTCACACATATATAAAATAAACATATGTACACCCTGTCAAAACATCAAGTCAACTACTAGCAATCTCAATATATATCACAGATTATAGATGTATTGGGCAGATCACTATGAAATTCTTCAAGGTGGTGCCCTAGCATGGCCAGAGTCTAGCCACTATGTATGGTTTCGACTACAGTCATTACTATAGATCAATGCAAATTAGGGAAAGAAGCTGTAGATAAACGCAATATAATAAAAAAAAAGGATCTTTGTAATTTGACGGGCAACACTTGTTTTCTTAACGAAACACTTTCAAACTTGGGACACTGGTAGAATGTATTGTACAAAACAACTTTTTCTCTTAGCCTTCTTAACAAAAAATTATACATCGCAAGTTATTTCATGTTGTTGTATTTCTGTAATTTCAACCAATCACTGACGTCTATTCAGCTGAATACAGTTACTGCTGTTCGGTGTCAAGTGTGTTATTCCCTGTTTAATTATATCATTATTCCCTAGTAAGGGTTTAGGGTTTTAGGGTTAGGGTTTTAGGGTTAGGGTTGGGGTTAGGTTTGGGGTTAGGGTTAGGGTTATGGTTATGAGTCATAGGGTTAGAGTTAAGGTTATGGCAAAAATAATCATAACCCTAACCGTAATCATAAAACTAACCCTAACTCTAAAACCCGAACCCTAACCCTAAAACCCTAAAGCTAAAACCAGTACAAACGCATGAACGATGTCATAAATAACAGTGACAAACGAAAAATATACCACTGATAGTTGTTGTTGACAACGGATAGTTTTTGTTGACAAACAACGGGACTAATTTTATTCAAGGGAAAAAATCCTGTAACACCGTTGTTTATATTCCATGGCGTAATTGTTTTCACCTCAATAGACGTCAGTGATTGGTTGAAATTACCGAAATACGACAATTTTTTACATGAAATAATTTCGAATACAAAATTTTTTATCTGTTCTATAACACAAAATATACAAGTATTCGAAGTTTGAAAGTGTTTTGGTACCAAAAACACTACATAAAAAAATGTTGCCCGTCAAATCACAAAGATCCAAAAAAAAAAGTTTAATAAACCAGCCAGAATTCAGAAAAAGTATAAATTGTAAAATAAGAAAAATCAAAAATCAATTTCTCTCTAAAAACAAAGATATGCTTACTAAAATAGATTTGTTTTCTAAAGTGAATTATGTAGACCATCCCTATTATTTAAATGAATAAAGCAAATGGTAAGGACCCCCCCCCCCCCGGAAACAAGAAACAAACAACATCAAAAAAAGAAACAAATAGAATGGAAAGTATGGAGAAAAAAGAAAAGAAGAAAATAGGTAGGGCTTAAGCTGTTGGAATTTCATGCACTGCTGATTTTGAAGGATAGAATTGACCATATACATTATATGACTATTCACAAGCACATTCACACAGATACATACATTCATATATGAATATTGACAAGCACAAATACCTCGCCTCCCCAGTTCTAACACAAAACACTAATATCAGAGTAGAAATTAGTTTAATTGACCAAAACAGATTATAGTATTATTTATATGTATCAATTTATAGATATTCATACGCGCATGCACGCACACGCACGCACACACACACACACACACACACACACGCGCGCGCACATAGGCAATATTCATGCAAATACTTTCAAACTCTATCATGCTATTGTACTGACAGTTATAAGAGTTAAAATATTTTTGCTATATTTATGATTACAATTACATAAAATGTAAATGGAAACAATA
>NC_068993.1:28835958-28841825 GCF_001194135.2 Octopus bimaculoides
CATACATGAAGATGGAAAGTGTCACTAAAGAGGTCACAGATGTGTGACGAAAGATTTCTGGACAATGGACATGAGTTAGAATAAGAACAGTAATAAATGAGTGAAGAATGAATATATTGTGTGTGTGTTTATTTAGCAAAAAAAAAAAAATGATCATCCTGAAATACAACAATATCTGTTTCAACACACGATTTCATATCAGGAATCTTGCAACACAAATTCATAAGTGATTTATTTAAAGTTTCATATTAAGACACATCATGCATAAAATGACAGCTTCCAAATCCTGTTTTCTGACTGGGTGAAAATGATCAAACTTTAAACCTCTATAACTTTTTTAAAAAATGTTTTCTGGTCAAAGTGAAATATCTCCTGAGATTTAGCTTGGAAAACTACATTAATGTACCAAATTTTCAAATCTTCAATAAACTTTGAATTTTCTATAATTGGGCGCCAAACTGAAAATATCCAAATAAAATAGAATAAGGTAAAATAAAGTATGGGAAACAGATCTAGAATAAATTCAAAGGAGCTACTTTTATTGTAAACTAGTACCATTAATATAGCACTAGATTACATGCTGGTAGCTTAGTTACAAATAAAGATATAAGGAAGATCAATGGCACATATATGGACATCTTATAAACTGATTTACAGCTTAGTTGATATATTAAAGATTAAAGATATCCACCAATTAAAGTTTTTTTATATATCATTATTCCCTAAATGTGATAATGCAAAACTGCTGATTGAAATCAGCTCAGTTGAACTATGATTAGATAGACTAAGTAAGGTAGAATAAGGTAAAAATGCAGAAATAAGGGAGATAGTGATTATACCAATCAAAGGTGATATAGCTATAAGGTATTAACTGTGCATTTAGAGGAAGCTATTACACTAATGTTTTGCATTGTATAGGAAGGACATGTGGTACACTCCTATATGCATAAATTGCAAATATCATTATTACCTTTATACAGTTGTGTTTTGCATATACTGGACCACAAAATTTTATACTGGATTCTTTTATCAGTAAACATCCATAGAAAACTAGCTAAAGATGTGAAGTTAGCTTCATTACTATCCCTAAAGCTACAAAGTATGGTTATAATACCTACATGTATATTTATTTGAGGTAGTCCAAATATAAGCGTAGACATTTCCTAGTGCTTTTACAGAACATTTATGTACTACATTGTTACTTAGGCAATGTGCAACAAGTGAACACAAGGATTTATTTATACAATTACAGAGTTTATTTACTTGATTAGATAAGTTAGGGTTATTGTTGGGTTAAGATGTACATTATTGTTCTGAAGATTAGATCCCAGTTGATTTATGCTATTATTTAGATTATTAAATCCAAGGGTCTTATGATTAGAGGATGGACTGTATAATTTTCTATTGTTGAATCTAACTATGAACTGGCAATATTAGGTATTGTCCAGCATCCTTGCATTTTAAAATTTATATAATGCCTAAACAGAGCCTGAAAGATTGCTTGGAGGTACATGCTGCATTTTATAAATATGTCTGTTCAAGTATCATAAAGGCGTGAAACTATTAGTAGCTCTTTTGGTTGTGTATTAAACTGATATTTATCTCTCATTGGATGGAATATTTTTTTTTTGTTGATTCTACCTCCATTGGATCTATATACTACATATATATATATATATATATATATATATATATATATATATGCATATACATTTCATTCTCCATCTCAACTGCTTTCTCCATGACTTTTCTTGCTCACACTAAATTATACAAACTTCAATCACTCCTTCATCCTGTCCCACCTGATGTAGTTCTCTTCAATTTCTTTATATAGGTTTTGTTCCCAATACTGAGTTTGCAAAGACTGGAGCAAATTGCGTCCCCATAGCTGTGCTTCAAATTTGGAGGTAGTTTTTTTCCGTTGAAAAGGAATGTATTGTTTTTGAGAATGAGGCTGACCATGAAGATTATAGTATATCTACTCAGGATATTTTATGACAGTAAGTCCCAAATCATGTGGAATGTTTGTATATAAGTTTGTTACATCAAAACTAACTAGCAGTGAATGGGGTTCTGTTGTTTTGGGCAGATATGACAGGAAGTCAATGTCATCTTGAATGAAACTGAGTATGTGACTACATAGTGGTTTTAGGATAATGTCAAGAGGTTGCTCAGACAATGTGTAGGACAGGCCAGACCAACTATAATGAGTCTTAGTTTAAAATCCTTTGGTTGTGGTAGTTTTATAAATTCACAACCTTGTTCCTTTATAGTGTTCTGTATTTCTTTTGACTTATGTATTTTGGGTAAGTCATAGAAGTTGTTGGATTTCAATTCGAAATTGGTAATATAGTCCCTTTCATTAGAAGTGAGGGAGTTATAATGTTGTGAAACTAAATAATTGAATTTCTTCATAATGTGGTGTTCAATATTTGAGGGTATTTCATGGTAGAACGTTGTATCTTTTAAATGATCTTCAGCTAGATTCTGGTAATATTCTGTATCCATTATAATAATGGCACCCCTTTGTCTGCTTGTTTGATGACAATTGTGTTGTCATTTGACAACGTATAAGGGCAGACTTTTCTAGTTTTGAAATGTTTGAAATGTCTGACATTGATATTATGCTTCAGTGGGAATCTGGAGAGGATGTCAATGAACTGATCTAGATGTTTAAATTTTGTTTCATTTTTCACCAAGGATTCGTCATTCTCTTTATTTTTATCAGTAAAAAACTCCACAAGTCGTAGTTTCCAATAGAAGTTTTTGATATCTTCCTCCAATTCCTGATGGTTGACTGTAGGTGTAGGTGTAAATTTTAGTCCTTTCATCAATAATCAAAGTTTGTCACTGTCTATATTTCTTTTTGACAGATTAATAATTTTAGGATCTATCCTATCAATTGTTTCACAGTTGTTTCTTCTTGGAATTTTTCTTTCTTTGGTGTTTGCTGTCCTGATCTTAAAAGATCGATTTCTTTTTGTCTATTATTTCTTCTATTATCAACATCTTTCCTCTGGCAAGCTTTGTACTTTGGTTGTGGTGTTTGGTCAGGTATGTTTTTCTCTTGTTTCTAGGTATGGGCATATTATTTATATTTTCAGTTTGTGAAAAGAATTTTTGGGATTTATTTGACAGTCTATTTATTTGGTTTTTGTTGTTTCTAATAGGCTATTTTTGTTGAGGTCTTGAATGTGATTTCTTCCCAGTTTTACTTCCTCTCATATTTTGATCAAATGAATAATTGTTTTGTTTACTAATGTTTTGATCTAAGAAATGTTTATTTTGTTTATGATATTCTTGTATGTTACATGTATTGGTGTTTCTTTGTATATTTTAATGATAAAAAGTTCTTACTGTAGTTCCTTGTGGTTGACTGTTTTTGTTGCCAAGTGTTTTTGCATATGTTGTGTTGGTTAGGTTGCTTTTTTATATTTCTTTTATGTGGTACTGAGGTGTCATTACTATAGTTTTTAGCATATTTATCAAAGAACAATTGTTTCTTTTGCTATAAATGTCTTCATTTACTTTCTTCTTTTGTAATATCTTTAACCCACATCTCTTTCATTTTCTCAGCTTTGTTTCCTGTGGCTATTTTCGATATTGCCTTGATAATTTCATTGTCTACTGTTTCATATTTTGTCTTGAATCGAGACTCTTTATTTAGATTAATAGAGATGTCTTTCTTCACTTTTGACATAGTCAGCACCCATCTTAGTTTTGTTTCCTCCTTCAGTTCTATAATTTCTTTAATTAAGAATTTACGGGGAAGTATGGGTATATCTGACTCAATCTAATATGTGTATATCTCAGCATGTATTTTACATTTGTATGCCTTCCAAAAATTCCCTTTACATGTCAACCAAATTTGTTTTCTTTTTCTATAGGTTTCGTTTTCTAAATTTTTGTTAAGCTTTTGTATCCATGATGGCTGTGTTAGACTTTCTCTTGGAGATTTTACCACTTCTGATAGGGTCTCGGTCAATATACAGCTTAAGTCTCTGTCACAAAAACAGGAAAAAAAATCAGCCTACTAGCTGTAAAAAAAAATGTGTAGAAAATGAATACAAATCAAACATTTGTGCGAACGAACGGGGTGGGGTGGGGAGAGGACTTTTGGAAAATTCACATGATCCAATTTTTCTCTCATAACTTTATGGAAAATGGATATATATATATTACTGAAATTTTATAGAAATTCTGTTTAAATGGCACAGATTATGATTATAAAGAAATTTCTGGGGAAAATATTTTCTGAAGGGGTGGAGAGAGGATGGTCAGAAAGTTCCATTTTTTTTCCCTCATAACTTTCAGGATCTAGTTTAGCGCCTGGTCACCAAAACGACAAAAAAACCCATTGTACTAGGTCTACAAAGACATGTAGAAAATGAATATGAAAACAAAAATTTGTGCTAACGAATGGGTGGTGGGTGTTGAGAGGACTTTTGGAAAATTCACATGATCCGATTTTTTCCCACATAACTTTCAGGGAAACATTTTCCCCACAAGTTTCTTTATAATCATAATCTATGCCATTTGAAAGGTGTTTCTGTAAAATTTTATCAAAAGCTATCCAT
The DNA here is from genome assembly GCF_001194135.2 of Octopus bimaculoides. NCBI lineage: Eukaryota > Metazoa > Mollusca > Cephalopoda > Octopoda > Octopodidae > Octopus > Octopus bimaculoides. The sequence continues at coordinate 28,840,536 of NC_068993.1, forward strand.
TTTCCTGAAAGTTATGGGGGGAAAATATCGTATTGGGTGAATTTTCTGAAAGTACTCTCCCCACCCACCCCTGTTCCTTTGTGCAAATTTTTGCTTTCATATTCATTTTCTACACATTTTCTACATCTAGTACACTGTTTTTTTACGTTTTGGTGACCAGGCGCTAAACTAGATCCTGAAAGTTATGGAAAAAATGGATAGTGTGAACTTTCCAACAGTCCTCTCCCCGCCCCTTTGGAAAACATTTTACCCACAAATTTCTTTATAATCGTAATCTATGCTGTTTGAAAGGTGTTTCTGTGTAAAATTTCAGTAAAAGACATCCATTTTTCTGAAAGTTATGAGGGGAAAAAATCAGATCATGTGAATTTTCTGAAAGTCCTCTCTCCACCACCACACCCTCATTTGTTTGCATAAATTTTTGTTTTCTTATTCGTTTTCTACACTTTTTTGTATACCTATTAGACTGTCTTTTTGTTGTTTTGGTGACCAGGCACTAAACTAGATCCTGAAAGTTATCTGGGGAAAAAATGGATCGTGTGAACTTTCCAACAGTCCCCACCCCTTCAGAAAACATTCCCCTCCCACATTTTTTTATAATCGTAAGGTGTTTCTGTAAAATTACATCAAAAGTATCCATTTTCCTTATAGTTATAAGGGAAAAATTTGGATCATGTGAATTTTCTGAAATCCTCTCCCCACTCCTTCAGAAAAAACTTTCACCAGAAATTTCTTTATAATCGTAATCTGTGCCATCTATAAAATTTCAGTAATATGTGTCCATTTTTCTTGATGTTATAAGGGAAAAATCAGATCTTGTGACTTTTCTGAAAGTCCTCTCCCCAAATTTTTATTTTCATATTCGTTTTGTACACATTTTTTTACACCTAGTAGGCTAGCTTTTTTTTGTTTTCATGACCGGATCTTAAACTATATATTGATTGGGTCTCAGATAAATCCTTGATTTCTGAATGTAGATTTGGACATATATCTTTATCTGTTGATTGTTTTTCCAGTTCCTGTAGGATAGTTGTTTGTTTTTCCATTATTGAGATAAGTGTTGATAATTTGCATAATATTTCTTTTAAGAGCAGTCTAAAAAGTACCAAAGTTGTCAAGAACTCAACTGTCAGTTAAACACATTAGAAATTTGATGATTACGCTATGTATGAAAGTGCTAAGTTAACTTTATGAGCATTACAAAATATATATTTTTTTAATGTTAAAATACCATAATAAAAAACGTGGAAACCAGACCATGTTTTAACTTTAATCAACTGATATATATAT
>NC_068993.1:28841872-28846136 GCF_001194135.2 Octopus bimaculoides
TAAAGTTAAGAAAGAGAGAAACAAATTTTGAAGGTTGGTATTCATATTCATTCAATCCGTTTCAAATTGTTGAAATTCTCCACAACATACATAGATGCTTTCACATATATGAAACATAGCAAAAGTTCATAAGAGTTTATAAATATATATATATAAAAATTCATAAGTGTATAAAAACTTAAAATATATAAAACTTTATAAACATGTAAATATAAATACATAGATGTACTTGTGAGGTTTAAATTTTTATATATTTATAAATTCTTATGAACTTTTACCATGTCTCATATATGTGAACACATCTGTGTACATTGTGGAGAATTTCAACAATTTGAAATGGATTGAATGAATATGAATACTGACCATTGAAATTTGTTTCTCTCTTTCTTAACTCTATATTCCTGAAGCTCTATTAGCACGCTTATTAGTTGTGTTGTATAAAGTGAATAACTATACCATGTACTTCTTCATTATTCTATATCTGCTCAAGGTGAGCACTTCCTACAGCATCAACCTATGGAGAAACAATTCCTTGGTCAATTTATAAAAAATATCCTGGTTCCACCTAGGGATATGTACACCAATATGCTACTGCAGAGAATTAGAGAATTCATCAAAAGGTTGAGATAGAAAGCATTTTACTATGATTCAAAATTGGATAATTATAACTTGAAAACCTACAGAAACTTTCCTCACAATCCTGCACTACTTAAACTGGAAAAAGACCTCATTAACATGGTAAAAAGACTAAAATTCTTGAGAATCACAAACCACATCCAGAAGAAATTAACTGACATTATCTCTCAAATAAAACAAACTCTGATAACCTACATGTTCTTTCTGATAAAACAGAAACCTGTATTCACTACCTACCGACGCCTATAATAACTTTATCTTGAAGGAATTGAACTCTAAATATAAAATAGTGGCCAATAATAGACTGAATGAAATTAATAAGAACTATTTTGACTTAATTAAGGAGCTAAAATTGCTAGATAGGACGGAACCTTATGCCCCTAAAATCCCACATTTCACTTTTAAGGACCACAAAACTAACTTTGAGTGCAAACCCACCATTAGGCTAATCTGCCCAACCAGATCTGACTTGGACAGAATTAGTAAGTCTATCATTGATAGAATTATCTCTTGTGTTAAAAGAAACACAAACCTCCCACTTTGGATATCCACAGGAGATGTCATAACTTGGTTTTGCTCTTTGAATAACAAAAGGAAAACCTGCTTTATACAATTCAAGCTTAGTAATTACTACCAATCTATTAAGCCTGATTTACTCAACAAAGCAATTACTTTTGTGGAGAATTTTACTAGTATTACACCATTAGAGAAAAATATTATTTTTCACCGCAAGAAAAATACTGATATTCTTCAGAAATAGGACTTGGACCCGATATGACCTTCATGACAACTTTGATGTTACAATGGGAAGCTCGGACTGTGTCCAGGTCACAGATATTGTTGGCCTATTTTTACTCTCAAAAATTAATGAAGAATTTCCTAATATCAAAGGAGGTCTGTATAGAGACGATGCCTTATTCTCTATATCTGGTTCCTCTGCACAAGCAACTGATAGGATAAGGAAAAGATTAATTGAATTTTTTAAGTTATACAACTTAGATATTATATTTGAAAATGTTACTAAATGTGTTAACATATTGGATGTAACATTAAATCTAGATCTAGATGATGGCTTATTCTATCCTTACCATAAGCCTAATCAAACTATTAAGTATATCCACACCTTATCAAATCATCCCCAAAGTGTCATTAAGGGAATAATCAAAGTTATGTTGATAAGAATATCTAACTTATCTGCAAACAAAAAGATCATCGATGATTTTGCACCCCTTTATAATACAGCATTAAAAGACAGTGGATTCAATAGGAAAATATATTATATTAAGAACACAATATTTTAAAATAAATCAGGCAAACGTTTTCCAAATATTTAAACATCGACACACCTCCCATAAACCAACCACCCCGAATATAGGAACCAACAACATTTTAGAAGATACTATAATCTAATTATAATAACAATAACTATACTGGGCAGAATAGGAAAACCTTGGGGAGGAGACAAGAAATTATATGGTTCACACCTCCCTTTTCCCTCCAGGTCAGAAACCTCCCTAAATTATTTTTTTAGAATTATTGACATGAACTTCCCACTAGGTCATAAATATCATTCCATATTTAATAGATCCTGCCTTAACTTATCACACTCAAACACTCCCAATCTAGGATCTATGATTGTGGCCAACAATAGACTTGAACTTAGAAATAACAGCATTAACAGAGATGATTATATAGCTGACCTTAATATAAAGAATAATCCTTTTCTACTCTAGGCACAAGGCCCAAAATTTTTGGGGAGGGGGCCAGTTGATTAGATCGACCTCACGAACCTGAAAGGAAGAAAGGCAAAGTCGACCTCGGCGGAATTTGAACCCAGAATTTAAAGACAGACAAAATACCGCTAAGCATTTCACCCAGTGTGCTAATGTTTCTGCCAACTCGCAAAACCCTGATATTAAAATTAGAAAGGCTAAACCTGGAAATAAAACATGTAATTGTCATAACAGGGTCCTATGTCCCTTAAAAGGATTCTGTTTAAAAAGAAATGTCATATGTAAAGTTGAGGTTTCAACCCTTAATGAACCTAAAAATATATACATAGCAAGTACGACTGATTGTAAGATTAGATATAGGGCACACACAAATTCATTTATCAATCATAAAACAAAAACTTCAACCACACTAGCTACTCACATCAATAAATTAAAAATGCGCAATAAAGAATTCATTCTAGATTGGTCTATCATAATGGAAACCACACCATATAATACATACTAAAAATTGCGATTTATGCATAAAGGAAGCAATCCACATACTCCATACCAACAAAAAGAGCTTACTTAATAAGATATCTGATGTCATAATTACCTGTAGACATAAATATCTTTCAACTTTTAAATTCTTCCCCAAAAATAATTAGCCTATAGGATTTTAATCTAGTCGCCTTTCATATTTTGGATTCATTGTAAAATACTATTATATAGAGCATCGTAATGTATCTTGACATGTAACTTTAATTCTAATTATATCATCCACATGAACAGTATGGTCCAACAAAGCATTCTTTTTTTTAAAATTCTCAATCTTTCATGTCTCTAAAAAATTTTAATAACTCTTTGAATCTTCTAACTCTGATGAGAGAAATATAGATAATTGCTATGGTTAGTGTTAGCTTGCCCATACCAACCTATATCTCCCTGAAATGACCGTCAGACGTAGCACTTATTCAGGATTTCTCTTAAATCATTTTATACTAACTTTCTCATCTACCCTTCTCATTGATTCTAATATGGACATTCAATTTCGCAAGTACATCTATGTATTTATATTTATATGTTTATATATTTATAAATTTCAACATTGAATGAAATGGATTGAATGAATATGAATACTGACCTTTGAAATTTGTTTCTCTCTTTCTTAACTTTATATTCCTGAAGCTCTATTAGAGTGCTTGTAGTAATTAACCAAATTAATATAGTTAAATTAAATTAAATTTGGTTAAGTTCTATACTGCAAGTGATGAATTGAAACAATTGTAGGTCTGGTTTTGTCAATGTTAATAAACTTTTATTAATCTTATCTCCATTTTCTCTCTTGTTTTGTATATTACTAATACTATGTATGTATGTGCCTGAATATTTTTAATCCTTCTGAGGTTTATATCCTCTCTTGTACCTATATATATATATATATATATATATATATATATATATATATATATATATATATATATGCGCCCATGGGCATATGGCATAGTGGTTAAGAGCGCAGGCTACTAACCCCAAGATTCTGAGTTGGATTCCAGGCAGTGATCAGAATAATAATAATAATAATAATAAACAACATTGGGAAAATACCTTAGGAATGAGAACCTAGGTTTGAAATTCCCCAGGACACTTGATGAAAGCTGAAGAGTACATCCGTCAAATGTAAATAATGTAACTAATGAATATATATATATATATATAACACATCTGTCAGATGGGACCTTGATGACTGCTATAAAGCATGAAAGTATACTAGTCCTTTTATATTTAATACTCAATATTTTATTTATTCAATAAGACATTCAATACTTCATTTCATTATACTTCATTTCATTTTACTATTTATATTATATATTCCATATTCTATATCACACATTAATTTTGTAAGAATATGAATA
>NC_068993.1:28846146-28849209 GCF_001194135.2 Octopus bimaculoides
TATATATATATATATATATATATAATATTAGTTATAGAATAAAAACGCTGGGTTAATGACTCAACATATCACACCCCCTTAATGAACATATGTAAGATATACAACATAATCCATAATCCATAATCCATAAGGAATAAGAAATATATAAGAAGTGAGATGCAAGAAATAGAACAAAAAGTATAAAATTTTATACACAAATGTATTGTTTCAACTGATAACATACAAATGAGTTAAAGATATAATACAATACACATAAATATCATTTCATAGAAGTTAAAATTAATACGAATAAAAATTAATACAAATAAAAGGAATAAAAATTTCAAATATATAATATTATATAGGTCAAACTAAAATAAAGAAAAATAAAATAAAGAAATGAGGTACCATAAAGTAGTCCATTGGTTAAAAATGAAGGACAGAAATGATTTAACACTATTTAGAATTAAAGCACAAAGTTCTTCATCTCCCTGTAGACACCAATAGGCAAGTTCTTCATCTCCCTGTAGACACCAATAGGCAAGTCCGCACCAGTTAGGTATATACAAGAGTGAATAACAGGCACCCAGCAGGTATCAGCATGTAAAACATGTAAAATTTAATTCCGCTCACCAAGTCCAAAAGTTCACAACACATGGGTCAAAATACAATTACAGCACCCAGCAGGTATCAATCAGTAAAAACAATTTCACGAAAACCACATACAACACCTATGGCCATTTTGGGGGTACACCACTGTATTATAAACACAATAGAGTGCAAACTGGTGATGACCCCCTCGTCAGGGTAAACTTACGTACAAATGTCACGACATGCAATTTCTTTATTAGGCATAAAGCCCCAAACACAGATGAGGACACCACAAGGACAGACAAGACCACAGTGGGGACAAAAAACATAAAACAAATGTAAATGAAACGAAAGTTATATAAAAATGAGAAAATGAAATGGACGCACGGGCCCCACTCTCATGCATTACCATTTGAACTGTTATATGTACATTTTACAATTGTTCTTTTTTTTTAATTTCATACTTTTCTCTTGTCTTTAGTAAAAGTTCATTAGGTGTTCAATTTCTCTTAACTCCACCACTGGTGGTAACTCTTTAAATTCCACCTTTACTCCTGGCGGGACAACGTTACCCCACACATCTCTTTCAATTTTCTATAGTTTTCTTCTTCGATCACTATTGCCTTCATATCCTCCGCGTAGATGTATGAAGGCACCTTTACTCTTACTATTGAATGTAACTTGATTATTTTTTTCTCTATTTCAACATTTATTGAGTACGTTACATAATACCATACTCCTTCTCCTCCTCATATCTTCTTTCCTTTCTCTTGGACTTTTGGTTCTCTCTTTTCTTCCTCCCTAAATAGTCTCTCCATCTCACCTTCATACAGTTGGGTTTCCGATACTTTCTCCACTGGTAACTCCACTTTCTTTTTCCTTCCTACTGCCCTCCTTCACAATTTCTTTTCTCACCCCTTCCCTCTCCTTTTTCTGCTTCTCTGGCAGAGAACTCATTCCTCCGCTCCTCCTTCTTTTCTTTTTAGCCATAGTGAATCCCTTCTCCGCTTCTTTTTCTGTTTCTTTTCTCGTTGCCTTGTCCTGTACTACCTGGTCCACACTCTCCTGTCTCTCCACCTGTTCTGTTTGTAGCTTCCTTTGGGTGCACCATGCCTTCATGTGGCCCCTTTCTCCACATGTGAAACACACTGGTGGCCTACCCTCCACCACGATCCGTAGTCGGGTGTCATCGGGGAGCACCAACTCCTCTGCAATATTATGTAGGTCCAGTAGGGTAATGTGGGTTAGGATTTCTACCCCAAAACCCTACCATTTGATTTCTCTGGACCTTTCCACCTTGATTATTTTCACCTCATTTTTACATTTGTAAATCACCGCTGCTACCAACCATTCCATGTCTATTTCTAGCGGTACTCTACCAATTCTTATTCTCGCCACCCTTCTACCGCAATATACTGGTAAAAGGGCCCACTCCTCTGTTTTCAAAGACATGGTAGAGTACTTATTTGCTCCTTCTTCAGTCTTGAAATAGACTTTTACTGTTCCATATTTCCTTCCTCTCATGAATAGTACCACTTCCTCCATAATTCTGTTCAAACAATTTTCAATTACTTCTGTCTTCGCAATTTCGATTTTTTTTAGAGTTAATATTCAACGTTTTATGTATAATAATTTTTTTCTCCGCTTCCTCCATTATTTCTTTGGGTGGATTAACCCGCAGACAGTCTCCTTCTTTCTTCAAATACTTGAAATGTCTCTTCAAATTTTCCATTTTAATGTTAACTTCTCTCATTCCCATGTCACTGGCCGGCCGGCCGCTGCCAGCTGCAGCTGCGTAGCTAGTAGTCATTTAAACACTACAGCAATGACTTCCAACAACAAAATAATTCAATAAACAGTAACAAAATAACAGTAACAATTCTTCAACAGTTTCATACAACGATTTCTTAACAACTACTCACACTCTCCTTCAAATTATCACAACACGACTCAAATGTCACGACATGCACAAAGGGAAATATCTCTTTATTACCCACTAGGGGCTAAACAAAGAAGGGGACAAACACAATTGGGGAACTAAAATTATAATACAGATGTATAAAGAAAGAAAAAAAAAACAAAACGAATGAATTATGGAAAAGATGATACAATGAGGTGGAATGCCCACTCGACCCCTGAAGTCGAGTGGTTAGATTGCAACCGTTTTCTTTTTAATTGATCCACCTTAAGTCTAGCAGTTCAATGCCATAGTCCTGTTTAAGTTCAGTATAACAAATGCTTTTCGGCAACTTGTCTCTATCACCTTTTACTTTCCACAATTCAATCCCTTTATTGTTTTTCACTATTTCCTTTTGTTCCTCATTCAACAAATAACACGTCGCGGCCTTACCATCCTCCCAGAGTTCCACCTCAACCACATCCTTCTACTCTTTTACCTGTTTCATCAAGTCATCCTCCATGTCCTCATACAGAAGGCAAGCAAAACAAACAGGGGGAGGGGGAACCTTATTTCCATCGTGTGTGTTTGTATCT
>NC_068993.1:28849954-28852059 GCF_001194135.2 Octopus bimaculoides
AGTACAAGTTCTTCATCCTTCAATGAAGTTTCCGCATACTTCTTTACCGTGTCTCCGTTTGTGAATCTCACCTCCACTTAACCAAATTTCGGCCCTCTGGCAAGATATGATATTTCTTGCCAGATTGGCCTCAGCACCTTCTCCACCTGCGCCGTCAACATATGGTCTACCTTGCCTTTCTTAATTGAGAATGTTTTGTACATAATAGTTCTGCCTTTCATACTTTTTGTTATTTTGAGCGGAGGGGTCACATTAACGTTGTAACCGTCACGCTTCAACAATGTCTTATATTTCTTTGTGTCAATTTCTACATTTTCCTCTTCTTTTCGGGCAACCTCCGCAAACTTCCTTTTATCGAGGTCCACGTCCATAGCGTCAACCGCTTTCAATGATTCTTCCTCAGATGACGAATACTCAGACCCGCTAAAGTCTGAGTAAAAGGTATTCCTTTTACTTTTAGCCATACCAACTCTCAAAGAGAGAACGTAAGACTACACCGCTGCAAAGCAGCACGCAACAAATACAACAATCCTTTCTGAACGATATATCACCAATAACCCAAACCTTTACTGGCCAACTCACACTTTGAACATCAAGATATGCACAAAGGGAAATATCTCTTTATTACCCACTAGGGGCTAAACAAAGAAGGGGACAAACACAATCAGGGAACTAAAATTATAAAATGGAGGTATAAAGAAAGAAACAAAATAAAAGAAAAGAATGAATTATGAAAAAGATGATATAATGAGGCGGAATGCTCACTCGACCCCAGACGTCGAGTGGTTACATTGATACCGTTTTGTTGTTCAATGCCTTAAATCTAGCAGTTCAATTCCATAGTCCTCTTTCAGTTTAGTATAATTAATCTTTTTTGGCAACTAGTCTCTATCGCCAATGACTTTCCACCAATCAATGCCTTTATCATTCTTTTTTACTATTTCACATTGTTCTTTGTTTACCATATAACTCATCGTAGTCTCACCATCATCATCCAAGAATTCTACTTCCACCATATCCTTCCACTCGTTCAACCGTTTTACCGTGTCATCTCCCGCGTTCTCATACAGAACGCAAGCAAAACAAATAGGGGGAGGGGAAATCTTATTTTCATCGTGTGTATTTGTATTTTTTTCTGTTTTCTTGTTGGAGGGGATTGGGTAGGTTTGGTGTCTGTATTGGGAGGGTGAGGTGAAAAGGGAGCGGATGGGCACTGGGTGGGTTGGGGTTCACAATTACTTTCTTTCTTTTTCTTTTTTTCCTCCTCACTGCTGTTTCCCATTCCTTATTTCCTGGAGTTTCTTTTTCCACTTCTTCTTGTCTCCTCTCTTGTGGTGGTGGCTGTCGCTCCTCTACCATTTTGGGTGGTGTAGGGTAGTTCGCTCTTATGTGGTCCTTCAGGCCACATTTGAAGCAACGTGGAACTCTTCCTTCTACCCTAACAGTCATAGTTATTTCATCCATGGTTATAGATTCTGTAATCTTTTCTACCGTTTCTTTTGACCCTTGGACTATCATCTCCAATTGCTGACCTCTCCAGTTAATGCAGTCTTTTATTCTTGGCCTGGAGCACTACTATGTTGTCCTCATTACCACAGAGGACCGTATCTGCCACCCAGGACACATCAATCTCCGGTGGGATTCCTTCCACTGTGATCCTTGTCGCTCTCCTGCCTCTATACGTGGGCAACAGCACCACTTCTTCACTTCGAATTGTTGAAGCTGCATGTTTCCTTGCTGCTGCCGCATTCCGGAACCTTACTTCTACTGTTCCAAAAGTGGAACCTTTAGCCAGGTATGTTATATCATCCCAAATCTGCCTCAACGCCTGTTCTATTTTCTCTGTCGTGACGACATCAATTTTTCCTTTATTTATCGAATAGGTTCGATAGTTTATCGTTTTCTGCCTTATTCCGTCTTTTACTTCTTGCGGGGGCTTCAGCTTCACTTCGAACCCGTCTTGTGTCATTTCTCCTTTATGCTTTCCTAGTTCGCCAATATTCAGTTCCATCTCCTTACACCTTGCTGCATCAGCAAAATTCCTGTTCTCTGTTGTCAGCATTTGGTCCATTAATTTCACAGCCTTCCGCAACTCTTCATTGGAT
>NC_068993.1:28852322-28864129 GCF_001194135.2 Octopus bimaculoides
AATCTTCGAGGTTTCAAATCACCCTAACACAAACTATTACACTTGTTATTATCTATTGCTTTTAAATTTATTTTTATTTCTATACAGTTTCAAGAAGGTGGAGGAAAACTTATGGTTGCAGAAGGGGATTACCTCGGTGAACTTATTTATGGTTTTTGGTCCAAAAGACCTGAGTATCGCAAGGGATTCCCTAATACATAAAGAACATTTACTAATATTTGCCTTAAAGTAGGGGGCCCTCGATATAACAGACCATTCAAGAGAGTACTTTATATTCTTCTTCTTTCATGCACTGTCAGGGACGAGAACAAACTAGATAGGTTTTATACAGGATGCATGAAGAACTTTAAGGCTAGATATAGAGCGCATATGAGTTTGTTTACAATTGAAAAATACCGTAACTCTACCACACTCGCCTCTTATTTACATGACCTCAATTTGATTATCTATATTTGCTCTTTTATAAAAATTATTTTTCCCTTTGTGCATGCATAATTCTTTTTGAATTGTGTACATGATTTTGGATATTGTTACCTCATAAGTGGAGTATTTAATTTGATTTTGATTGTTGTACTGTGTTTTGTTAATTTTATTGTTAATTTTTGGAAAAATTGTCACAGTTGGTGAAACCTGCAACGGTTTCCCCGTGTAGGGAAACCTACACGATGGCAGAAATGAGGAGCGAACTAACAGAACAAGAAATCAAAAGAATATGTGAGATAGAATTAATTCCGGACGAAGATGAACAACTGAGAATTATAAGAAATCAGCCAGCAACGTTGAAAAGAAATATAGATGTAAAAAGCCTTAAAACAAAGGAATCAAATGAAAAAGAAAAGGAAAAAACGACAAGAAAAAAGTTAGACTTTGCAGCGGTGGCTGGTGCCAAACAAGACCTCTTCCCAAGCGACCCTAGATTTCACTGTGGATGCTGAAGATAATCAACTGCCACTGCAAGGCCTACTTGCATGGCAACATAAATGAGTACCACTGGTTCAACCAAATATGCAACAACACCATTACAAATGACCGAAAGAAGCTCTGGGTGGAAGAAGCCAAGCATTTGGTGGCAGCAGCAAGGAACAATGAGATCAGCAAGGTATATAACATGCTCTGTAGAGCCTGTGCCAATCCCAGTTCAAGATAGCCTTAGTGAAGGATACTAATGGCAATGTCATCACCGCAAAAACTGCATGCTTCAAACACTGGAAGGAACAGTTCAGCCTTCTTCTCCATCGCCCACCTGACCAAATTGATCCCAGCCTAACCATTACTGCAGACACAGCTGCAACCAACAACACTTGTAAACTCGATCCTGCTACCCCTGATGAAGTCAGTTCTGCCCTGAAGAAGCTCAACAACTGCAGAGCCCCCAGAATCTGCATTATTATCATGGAGATGTTGAAGGCAGGCAGAGAAAATTTGGTCCATTGACTCACTCACATCATCAACCATGTATGGGTATTAGAGCAACTCCCAAATGACTGGACCTGAAGCCATCATCCTCCCCTTCTGGAAATAGAAGGGCAACAAACTCTTCTACAGTAACCACAGGAGCCATCACCCTCCTCTTCATCCTAGCCAAGCTCTTCACCAGGATCATTCTCAACCATGCAATTTCTGCAGTTAGAAGCAGATGCTACCCACAACAAGCCAGATTCATGCGAATCAATCTACTGCCAACCATATTTTTGCCTTTTGTCTCATTGTTGTAAGATCTCAGGAGTTCTGCAAAGATATGTTTGTTTTAGTGCTTTCACCAACTCCGAGGAAAAGATTCTTTTGGTAGAGTTGGTAGTAACAGTGGAAGGTGTCATGGGGTAGAAAGCTTTGAAGTGGCTTGAATTTCTACACACAAAACATTGAGTTTTCTGCCTTCTGTTAACACCAGCATCTGCTTCCTTTCTCCAAAACAGAAAAAAATCAAGAATGCAAGTGACTTCCTTAGGGGCAACCAGTTTCCAGAATTCCATAAGAATCTCATCTCTGTTGAGTTGGTGGAGTGGATTTCACTTACACATTCTCCCCATGTTCCTCCAGTATTACTAAAACTCTTGCCAGATCTCTATGAGCTGGCACATTCTTAAATCAAATTGAGCTAACCACCTACCCTTATAAAAAGGCATCATAAAATTTTAGGAAGTGTACGTTATCTTTTATCTTTTACTTGTTTCAGTCATTAGAGTATGGCCATGCTGTGGCATCACCTTGAAAAATTTTTAATTGAATGCATCAACCCTAGTACTCATTTTTTTCTCTTTCACTTTAAGCCTGGTACTTATTTTATTAGTGTCTTTACTGAATCACTGAGTTGCAAGGACATAAACACACTAACATCAGTTGTCAAGTGGTGGTGGGGGACAAATTCTGACTCAAAGACACACGCACACACACGCACACACACACACACACACACACACACACACACACAATGGCTTTTTCAGTTCCCTGTGTGACAAATTTATTTCAACTCCAACTAGCCTGCCTTTAACATTATGTTCTACTGCCATGGCAATGATGGCATTTGAAATTAGACCTTTGAAATACTCTTCACCATTGATTATTATCATTGTTAAGTTCTGACATTTAAAAAATTTTGTAAGATTCTGAAATCTTTGGGTTTTTTACAGGTAATTCAAAATAAATATCAACATAGATACCCTCTTAATGGGGGTGCCTCTAAACAAAAATATCACCATCACAATCTGGACAATGTTTGCTGCATATGTACTGACTGCCTTCATAAGATCATTTATATCTGTAACATTTACTACCTCCACATGATTGGTTATCGTATTTATTCTATCCACTATTGATTTCAATCTTCCTCGGTTAATTTTCTTATTTTCTGAGAACTCTCTCTTCTGTGCAATTTCTATGATCTCTTTCAAAGTTTGTTGTTCTTTGTTGTTTAATTGTTCTACATGTGTTAATGAAATGTCAGTTTCAGAATGAATTTAATTTCTTCTTTTCCCTCCTGTAGCTTCTTCACCCATATTTTGTTCATTATGTTTATCTTCAGTTGGTACTTCAATTTGGACTTCATTGATTTTCCTCCTTATGGTTTTGAGCTCTAACTCAGTTAATCATTGGTTTTTGTGGATTGCTCTGGCTTGGTCACTCAGTCTTTGTTTTGTTGTTTCAAGCAGGCCTCACTCAGACCACTCTCAGAACATCATCCATCTATATCCTCTCTTTAGAACTCCATTTTCATCAACTGGGTTGGTCCTGTAATAGCAGAGGTTTTAGAGCGATTTGTGGAGTAGTAGAAAGGCACATAAATTGGATGCAAATTGGCTTAATGAACTGAAGCAAGAATTAACAGGTAGGGTCCAACACAAAGTTAGTATCACACAAAAAATGGCCAAGATGCAGTGCTGCAAAATTCCTAATCGGAAGGCTCCTGGAGGTAATGGAGTTCAAGGGTACTGGATCAAGAAGCTTACAGCATGCATGAAAAGATCACAGTGGAATTCAATGAAACTTTAAATAGCTCAAAGCCATTGCCCTCATGGATAAGACTTGTGGGGGACAGTGCTTTGTCTGAAGAATGCATCAAAAAAGGAATGCAGTAGACAATTTCCACCCTATTTTTTGCCTTCTAATTTTCTAAGTTTTTTGAAGTTATTGACAGGCATCTTGTCACAAAGCATATATTCCTTCTTGGAAAAAGAAAACATCCTTCCATAAGAACAAAAAGGTCGTAAACGAAGAAGTAGAGAAATAAAAGATCAGCTCTTGATTGATAAAGCCATTCTCAGAGATTACAAAAGAAGACTGTCAACCTTTCAATGGCATGGATTGAATGCTGAAAGGCATATGACCTCGTTTCCCATTCATGGAAAGTAGTGTGTCTGGCCCTTTTTGGAGTAGCCAATAATATAAGAGAATTTATTCAGCAGTAGATGGAGAGTTGGAAAGTTGCGTTAACGTCATGTGGTAAAGTGCTTCGAGAGGTCACAATCAAGAGAGGGATTTTTCAGAGCAAAAGCCTATCACCACTTTTATTTGTCCTGTGCATGACTCCTTTGTTTATTTTACTGAGAAAGACTAGCCTTATTTATAAGTAGGGACAAAACCTTAAAGTTAACCATTTTTTATTTATGGATGACTTGAAGTTGTTTGGAAAGAACCAGCCACAAGTAGACTTATTGATCAAAACAGTACACCTGTTCAGTGAGGTCATAGGAATGGCGTTCAGGTTAAAGAAATGTGGAGTTCTAATACTTCAAAGAAGAGAGGTGGTGAGAACTGAAGTGATAGAACTACCAGATGGAAGTGTCATAAGGGATGTTGAAGAGAGTTGGTGTAAGTACTTTGGCATCCTGAAGGCTGACAGAATAAGAGATAAACCAGATGAACTGAGAAATGAGGAATAAAATGACTATGTATGGAGCTTTACACTCTAAAAGTAACATGCACAGGATACACTTATCACAAAAAGATGGCGGAAGAAGTATGACAGGTTGCGAAGATTGCAAAAGAAGTGAAGAAAATAGTCTTGGTTGGTATATTCAGAACAGCACAGAACCATTACTCATGGGAGTTAAACTGGATGGGATCATAGAAACAGAGTTGTGTACCAACAAAGAAGAGTTCAAGAAAAATGCAGTTGAAAAGAAAGTTGCAAGGTTGCAAGACAAGGCGATACATGGACAGTTCCTAAGAGATGTAGATACTCTAATTTTTGGAAAGATATGATGGGGTACCCAAATGAAACCGGAATTTTGCAATATTATTTTATTCACTTAGCTTTACATATTTAAACTTTATCGCCTTCAAAGTATCTCCATTTGAAGCAATGCACTAGTCCAGATGTATTTTCCACTGTTTGAAGCAATCCTAGAACTTTTGCGAAGTGATGCCTTTTAATGCCTCTGTTGTTTTATTCTTCACCTCTTCCACATCTGCAAAACGTTTTCCTTTAAGGACTTTTTTCATTTGGGAGAACAAAAAAATGTTGCCGGGAGTAAGATCAGGTGAATAGGGAGGGTGGGTAAATGTGGTCATGCTGTTTTTGGTCAAAAACTGTTTCACACTCAAGGAACAGTGTCATGATGAAACCACTACTCACCACTTTGCCACTGCTTGGAGTGTTTCGCCATGTCTTGCAAATGCTTCAGAACTTCCAATTAAAATGTCTGGTTAACAGTTTGATCAGTAGGAGCAAATACTATGTGGACAATATTTTTTGCATCAATGAAACAAATTAGCATTGTCTTGACATTGGACTTCATTTGATGCACTTTTTGGGGGTGTGGTGACATTGAATGCTTCCATTGACTTGATTGCTGTTTTGTTTCTGGGTCGTAGCCATCACACCAGCTTTCATCACCAGTGATGACCTTCAAAAGAAGGTCCAGATCAATTTCCAACTGTTCTTTCATTTCACGACATGCATTCAGTCATGACTGCTTTTGATGTGTAAGCAAGTGAGGCATAAATTTTGCTGCAACTCTTTTCATTTGCAATTCCTTGCTCAAAATTCATTAGGAGGAGCTCCAGGACATGCCAGTCATATCAACAAGTTCATCAATTATTTGGTGATGGTCCTCCAAGATCAGTTCATGAATTTTCAAGATGTTTCCATTTGTTCAGGAGGTCAACAGTCACCCTGGATGAGGCTGGTCTTCAAGTGACAAGTGACCATTCCTAATGTATGAAAACCGCTCATAAGCTTGTGCTTTGCTCATGGCAGCATGTAAGCTGTTTGAAGCATGACAACTGTTTCAGCTACCATTTTCCCCAGCAGAAAACAGAATTTCATGGAAGCATGCTGTCCCTTCATTTCAGCCATCACAAGAATCGACAAGCAAGGGAGAATCACTGCACAACAAAGATGCACCATGTGATAGTATGACCTCAGCTGAAACCGCTGGGCAGCAAACTGATGCCTAAGGGTTACAACAAGTGGGTTCTAGTGGCGGAAGCCTGAACAACATCAGGTTTGTCCCACAGATTGTTTCTGATTACTTTTGGGTACACATACACACACACATGAGACACGGGCCTGGATGAGTAAGGGTGATTTGAAAGAAGGGACTGAAGCTCTTATTTGTGCTGCTCATGAGTAAGCATTAAGAACTAACTACATAAAGTTCCAGATTGACAAAATGATCAAATCGCCATTGTTTGGAGAAATCACAAACCACATTGTATGTGAATGTAGCTCTTTGGCACAGCAGGGGTTCATGACAATGTTACTCGAGTTGTACATTGGTTTTTATGCAGGAAATACAACTTGGAATGAGCTGACAGATGGTCTGAACACCAGCAACTTGCTGTAATGGAAAACGGTATGGTGAAATTGCTATAGGATTTCAATGAGCAATGTGACAATGTGATTGAGGCAAGAAGACCTGATGGGATCCTGATTGAGAAAGAAGAAAGACAAGGCTAAATTATTGACATCACTATCTCTAGAGGACAAAGTGGAGAGGTACCAAGATCTGAAGCATGAGGTAGCATGTTTGTGGGAACTGAGGAAGTGGAAGTTATACCTATTTTGAAAGGGGCACTTGGAACCATGACAAACCAATTTCAGATGTGGCTTGGCAAACTATCAAGACTGAGATGCTTCAGAAAACAGCACTACTTGGAACAGCTAGGATTTTGAGAAGAGTAATGTCAATGTAACTGGAATGAGAAAGTTGACAGGACCCATGGTCATTAATTATGACCCACTCCTGATCAAAAGATATTGACATCAGTCTGAAATATGATAATAATAACAATAATAATGAGCACTCAGAGAGCGCAAACCTCTGCCAAGGCAACATGAATGTCCTCTCAACAATTAGCTGGAAATGATTTTTAAAATGAGAATATCTGAAATAAACTGGACTGCTCTCACAAACGTGAATACTAAAAATGAACCTGATCGCTCTCAAATGGAAAAATAATCCAAATATATATATATTGAGTGAGAGGTGAAGGGAGAGGAGATGAAATACTAATACAGTGAAGGAGTAGTAAGAGTAATAGCCATGACTGAGAGGGAGTGAGAGAAAGTAATGACAATGAGAAATACGAAACAAAGCGGCAAAGAAAGTGTTGTACAAATGAGAAAGGAAGGGTGATCGATGAATAACGAAGGAAGGAGTGAAAAAGACGATAAATGATGTTTGAAGTATGTAAAAGAGAAGTATGTTTGCATGTGTGTGTGTGTGTACAATGGAAATGGGATGATAATGTTCAACACTGAAAATGTGTGAGTGTATGTGTGTGCATGTACAATTGAACTATATGAAACTTTGCATATACATGTAAAGTAAAAGAAAATCAGAAAAATAATCTAGAATCCTTGTCAGGTACTGGGTCAACCCCAAAATCTAATGAAACCGTGCCAGTCACAAGGCCAAACATCCCTGAAAGTTTCTGAATCCATCCAGCAGTTCTTGAGATATCTTGTCCATGGACAAACAAACAAACAAACATGAGTGAAAACAATACCTCCGCCTTTGCTAAGGCAGAGGTAATAATCTTGGCCTGAAATTTTGAAGGAGGGGGTGCTTGTCAATTGCATTGATCCCAGTACTTGACAGTATTTATTTCATCAACCCCAAAAAATGAAAAGCAAAGTTGACTTCAAGTAGCATTTGAATAATAATATTATCCTTTCTACTATAGGCATAAGGCCTTAAGTTGTTTTTTGGGGGTGGGGAGTCGATTATTTTGACATCAGGTTCAACTTGCATTTGTTTTATCAATCCCCAAAGAATAAAAGATAAAGTTAACCTTGGAAGGAATTTGAGCTCAAGAGAGAAAGAGATGGAAAAAAATGCTGCTAAATGACATGCTAATGATTCTGTTAGACCAGAAATTTTGTTGGGGAGGTAACAG
The DNA here is from genome assembly GCF_001194135.2 of Octopus bimaculoides. Classification (NCBI taxonomy): domain Eukaryota; kingdom Metazoa; phylum Mollusca; class Cephalopoda; order Octopoda; family Octopodidae; genus Octopus; species Octopus bimaculoides. The sequence continues at coordinate 28,860,165 of NC_068993.1, forward strand.
TCAATTAAATTGACATAAATCATATACAGGTGTTGATTAAATCAACTCTAGTACTTGATTAATATTTTATTTTATTGACCTCAGAAGGATGATGGATTATTTTGAATGGAAAGAGCCAAAATAAATACCACAAGTTATATTATCTCTTGCTTTAAGGATTCTGTCAATCTAATAATGATTATAATAATTGTTGTTGATATAGACACAAGGCTTGAAATTTAGGGGATGTGTTTAGTTGATTAAATTAACTCCTATACTTGACTGCTACTTTATTTTATTGACCTCCAGATGAACGAAAGGCAAAGTTGACTTTGGTAGGATTTGAACTTAGAGCATAAAGTACTATATGTAACTAATCACTGCAATAACTTCCTCCACTCCCATCACTTCAGCATTAGTTATACATCTCAACCACTTCAGATTCAGGAATTCTGTTGATAATTAGAACTAAAGAGGCATTTGTTTACATTCCAGCAAAAGAAGAATTATTGCTGTTGTTGACTGTAAAAGTCCAATGCAGTTTGTCTTTATGTGCAGTAATGAATTCTTCTGTTAAATGTTAGCAGGTGTTCAGTTATTCTTCCCATAGCCCAAGAAACATATTTTCATTTTTGTTAGCTAAACCAGCTACCACAGCAACATTGACAAATCACTGTAATATACTTGTGACATTCAACAACATAGTCTGCCAACTACAACACACAACATACCTGTGTAATAAATATTTCTATTAATTAATATAATAATTTTTTTCTCTGCACAATTTTCTGGTCTTATACATTTTTATTTGTACATATCTGCCTTTTCTTAACATAAGATTTTTTCTATTCAGCTTCCACTTTTCAATTCCTTCACTTTTGCTCCAATTGATTTCAAATTTGATGTACTGATGTATGCTAATTATGGAAATGAAATTCATTTTCGTCATAAATTAATAAATAAAAGGTTAATAGCTTTTAAAGTTTACAAATTTTGGGCAATTTTAACCAATCAAAAGCCACAGACATTGCTGCTTGTTTCCATAGTAACAAGCCAAGCTGTTGTGTAGTCTGCTTCCCTGTCTGTTATGTCGTGTTTTCTTGCTTTTACCTGTCTGTTGCTGTTGCACCCACCATTCTATGGTTGATTCCTTTCTCTGTGAGTTTATGTAGCACAGGAGATATGAAGATTGTAATTTGCTTGACAAACTCCTGGAGTGCATCACAAAATTTCATTGATGGAATTTTGATTTAAGCAGTCTACCCCTCATAGCTTTGTCAATTTTTGGAATTTTCAAGGTGGCGAGCTGGCAGAAACGTTAGCACACCGGGCGAAATGCTTAGCAGTATTTCGTCTGTCTTTACATTCTGAATTCAAAATCTGCTGAGGTCAACTTTGCCTTTCATCCTTTTGGGGTTGATAAATTCAGTACCAGTTGTGTACTAGGGTTGATCTAATCGACTGGCTCCTCCATCCAAAATTTTGGGCATTGTGCCTAGAGTAGAAAAGAATTTTTGGAATTTTCAGAAAATTATTGTGTATGTGTGTTTCACACACAGGAATTCAAACAAAATTCCAAAGAATAAAGTTATGAGTGAGGAGTTATATGGGGTGTCTGCCCTTTCGTTTTTTCGTGACTGAATGTTCAGTTTCAGTTTCCTTTTCTTTTTCTCTTTGTAATTTTCCGCATTACATGCCTGTTCAAATGTTTCACATGACTTAGTCCTTAAAACTTATTAAAACTTCTGTCATTGAATGTTTTGTTGTAATGTTGTAATCAAGCAGAAATTGCCAGCTTCCAAGTGCTAATTCTGATTGGGTAAAAATCATCAAACATTAAACCTCTGTAACGTACTTCTAAAACTTTTCTGGAACAAGTTACTAACAGCACCATTAAGTGTGAAAAATTTCACCAATATACCAAATTTGAAAATTTTCAAAAGTTTTAAAATTTCTAAAAGCAAAAGCAAACAAAAGATCCTTAACACATTGTATTTTGTTGGTAATTTTTACCGTGTCTCCATGTTTGAGCCTTATTTCTTCATATGTTTCTAATTTACCTTATTGATGAACAAGGTAAAAGTTATAAAGAGTATTAACTCTTTATAACTTTTACCTTTTTCATCTCTCTATTGTTCTGTTTGCTATCAACCTTTCCCACCCTTTTAGCTTCAAGGTATAAAATACTGATACATGAAGTTTATAAACATTAACTTCGGCTTTCTTCACCTCCCTCACTCTTGTTCTATTATTTTTTCCTCTCTGTTCTTTTTTTCATAGCAGTCTTTTTTTTATCTACTTGGTTTTATTCATTTTTTTTTTTTCTTCTATAGACCTAATTAGCCTTTATTTTGAATTTGAATTTTGGCGGAATTCTGGTTTAAGCACCCCATATAACCCCTCATGATTTTTTAATTTTTGGAATTTTCAGAAAATGTTTGTGTATTTGTGTGCTACACACGGGAATTCATATGATTATGAAAAAAAATTTCTTTTTAAAATTTTTCTAAAATCAGAATTTTTTGATTAAATCCCTATGGGAAGAAAGATTTTGAAGAACATCAATACATCTGAGTGACAAAGAAAGGAGGTAAATATCTGGTAAGCATGAAATGTGCTAAAAATAACAGCTAAATAGCCCTTAAATCTCACCAAAGAAATTTTTGGTGAGGTTTTGCATCATCTTACGAATTCCTGTTTAGAACACAAATTCATAAAACTTTTCTGAAAATTAAAAAAAATTAAAAAGTTACGAGGGGTTATATGAGTGAAAAAAATCATACATGTTCAAAACTGTTTTTTCATAAAAAGATGCCCCCAATCATTTTGAAGGGTGTAATGAAAAGAAAAAGGAAAAGAATCTGTCAAAACAAAGAAATTCCAACTTACGTGGTCTTCCTGATCCAAAACTCCACTCCTTACCCTCTCGGAAAAAATTCTTCCCAACAAATCCCCAAATACTCTAAATCTATTGTAGTTATGCTTGTGTGTGTGTGTGTAATAAACCATTACAGAAAAGAACAAAAATCAAAACAATGATGTCATTCTTAATATGCTCCTGCAAATTCAAATGCAAATACCACAAATTGCTGTTGTATTTTGTTTATGGAGAACAACTCATGTCAGACAATATGTATTCTTAACATGCTCAATTCATTGAGGGGGTAAAGAGGACTTTGAGACACCTTGAATTTTAACATAGTCTCTTTAGCCAAAGCTATTTCTTAGATCACTGAATCTAAGCAAGATCTTTACTGGAGTTCAGCAGTTAGAGATATTAGATCTGAAAAGGATCTGAGCTCTTTCAGCTAAGCATAGCTTACATTTTTTTGATCTGTTAACATATGGTGTGGATTTTTCAATTATTTTCCACTTTATTGTATGTGGTGTTGCATTCAGTTTCAAACTCCATACATGGCTAACCAACTTGGTAGCTTTGCTTTTGTCCCTATGTTGGAAGGAAGCTATGTGATTAGTATAGTGATTTTTAAATTCTCCTTCAAATGGAATCAAAGAATCAAATAGATCTCACATTAAGCTCCCTGCCCAGTGCATGACTAACAAGAAAGATCATGATTGAGGTTAAGATAAACTTTTGCGTCTTTCTGAAAATCTAAGAGATACAATGATGGAGAGAATGTATATCAACAGAACAAATAAGAGAAGTGAAGTGAGATAATAGGTGTTCATTCCATTTATTTACGGTTTTTTCATAATTTTCTTAGTTATACAATAGATGTTACACCAACATATTCATGTATGTAAAGTATACCTATAAATGTATATGTGTGTACACCAACAGACTCTTGAATTCAGAACAATTCATGGGTTTACCATGAATAATTCTTAACATTAGTCTGTTGCTTTTTTAATTTCTGAGTTTAAAAATGGGTATAATTTTAATACAATATAATTAAAAAACAAAATTATTTAGATAATTTATAGATACTATTTAATGAAATTTTCCACGAACATGTGTTACATCA
>NC_068993.1:28864139-28866062 GCF_001194135.2 Octopus bimaculoides
TTTTTTTTGGGGGGGGAAAGCGTTTTAGCAAGGGGTGGGGAAGACCTTCAATCAGCCAGGGTCGGCAGGGGGAGGGGCAGAGGGCCTATGGTGAGATGGTGCTAGCTGTCAATAATCATGTAATGCATATGCTCCCAAGCATTGCATAGAGCTTTAGCAATGGTTGATGGCTCTGTGAGTGAGCCATCTTGGCTCCACGTGGTAATGCTGTCAACAAGATCAACTGAGATCTCTTGCAGCTGTTGCCCAGGCAGAAGCAGTCTTTCAAATTCCTCGATGCTGTCATTGATCAGGTCCGGGTTGTAGTTTTTTCTGGCTGAGTTCCTGAACTGACTGCAGCCCATCTGGGATGCTACCTCATTACTTCACACTTGAAAGGGGGCACCCCAATCATGCTTTTCAAGAATCTGCCTGTGGCACATAAAAAGCACCCTCTACACTCTTGGAGTAGTTGGCATTAGGAAGGGCATCCCGCTGTAGAAACATAGCCTGATCAGATTGGAGCCTGGTGCAGCTGCTGGCTCCCCAGACCTCAGTCAAACCATCCATCCCATGCCAGCATAGAAAACAGACGTTAAATGATATATATATATATATATATATATATATATATATATATACATATATTATTTAGATAATTTAATAATTACATATATAAGACGTATGCATATGATACATATATTATACAAAACCACATTAAAATGCAAATCCCAAGCTGAAAAAAACACAAACATGAGTGAAGAAAGGAAAAAAAAAGAGGAAAAAGAGAAAGAAAGAAAGAAAAAATATCAATTCAACACAAAGTACTTCAATTAGTAGCATAACACACAGTTCAATGGAACCTACTAAAGCAAGCCAATATGCTTGCAGCATTACCATGAGCTGGCAAGGCTAAGACATTGGAACAGCCAAGCACCCTCATGGGCATCACCTGACACCTTGACAGGGCAAACTGCCATGATGACAGCCACAGGCTGGAAGAATATTCAGGAGTTCTGATACTTAAGGATTTTGTTCCATTCAACTACAGAAGCAATGACCCTCCCATTTACTGCAACATCCAAAATATGGGAGGGAGCAAAGGAGTCACAGACTGTAGCGACCCAGATGAGGCACCTACTTCTTACCTAGGGACAAAGGGTAAGACCATCTGGCCTCTTCCCATCACTTCAGAATATTCTCAGCTTCCTGTACACACACATACATACACATGTTTATATCTATACTCTATATGCATGAGAATGTTGATGTAATATCTATTATATAAGTAACAAGATTATGGAACAGTTTTTAATGAATGGAATAAACATCTGTTCTCTCACCTCACTTCTCTTATCTATTCTATTCATATGTGTGTGCATGTGTGTATAGATATACACACATACAAAAACATAAAGTAAACAGTAGTATTCAAGCAAAGTGGTGGTGGTAGTTTGTATGAGCAATTATTGAATATAAATAGTTGAAAGGTAAATGAAATTGGGGTTGAACATGTTGAATATGCATTCAGTCCCTTTTGTATTATTATATTTTTATAATGTCTTAGGAATACTATGTTTTCAACAAAAAAGATTATAATTTTTCTCCCAAAATAGCTTTTCAAAATTTCAGTCCCCACCCAAACTTTTTGTTTTATGCTTTTTGCAAAAATGTTTTTTTTAGAATTCTACTGACAAAATAAAGAGAATATGATTCTGAAAAGTAAAAAAAAAATTTGTCAAAATTTTGATTTTGCTAGAATATTTGCCACCTTACCTTTTGGCTTTTAGACTAATTGTCTCACCCCTATACAAAATTCCAGATGTTTTTTTAAAACTCTATTGCTCATTTTCACACATGTGGGTGATTGTCAAACCAGTAGATAAAAAGAGCGAGGCCTCAATATCATTATTCAGCTTGCCAGAAATAACAGCCAAAGTACTG
>NC_068993.1:28866219-28877662 GCF_001194135.2 Octopus bimaculoides
ATTTCACTTTTTTTATATTATTTTCTCTCCTGGCTTTTGGAATAACACCCTCCCCACAAATTTGGAATGCATCAGCACAATTGTTTCTACTCACCCAAATCAACCCTCACTGAAATAATACAAAATTTTTTTGGGCCCATCTCCCACTCCTTTAATGAGAAATCAAAATAGAATTTGCTTTCATTGCCACAGTGTTGGGCAAAATTTGAACATTTAACAACCAACTCAAATAGCTATGTCCTCACAAATTCTTATAGACTTGCAGTTTGTTCTTGCTCTCAACTAAAAATGTTCTTTACCACTTGAACGTTTTTTAGCCTTCATCCAGGATACATTATAACAATATTTTCCATAGGGGAAAATGAGCCCCAGATTGTTGTGAGGATTGAAAAGAGGTGGGACAAAAAAATTGTCATGTTTTTGAAAGCATCACGATCATTTGAAATTTTTAAAACATGTTCAATACAGTTGAATTGATGAGACTCACAGTTTGCTTAAGGTGTTTCTCAGGTGTGAACCTGGTCAGACTCCTTTTAATTCAAACTGATTCACTCATATTTGCTGCAATGCTTTCTGATTGATATAATTTAATTTATATACTATTGCTTTATTGGTAATTTTTCTCCCCTATCTTCAGTTTCTCATTGGTATAGTTTTACTTTTTGTCAATTTATAAAAAGTGGATGAGCAGGAAAATACTGATAACGGAGCATTAGTATTCTGTTATGACGTGTTGTGCACATCGGGTGTAGAGATAGCATTACCCTAATAGATATTTGAAAATGGTTATCTAGAATAACTTTACGCAGAATGAATATGTTCAGACAGAACACACTCCATACTACTCCAAATGTAGTTGCAATATTAAAGTAACACAGTAACCAATATGTATGATCAACGCAGTCAACTACACTCTCAACTGCCATGCTGTCAACTACCAACAGTTTGCATAGTTTCTTTTATTGAAATGCATTAGTCCACTTTCAGTTACGTGAGGGTGATCAGGATCTTTCCACATCTTTTTGAGAATTAACCTCCCATAACTTCTCCCCTTTTTGTGAATTAAACCCTGTCCAGTGTTTAATCTCTCTTACACTTAGGGTCTAATTCCAGTAATTCAATTCTTTTCCTTTTTCTGGTACTTGAACGTGTAGTTTCAATTTGTTTCGGTATTGGCACCTCAAACATGTCATAAAAAACTTCCAAGGGAATTTCATCTCTCATGACTGTTTCTTCTGAAAATCGTTTTTTTAAAGTTAGTTTATATATCTTTTATGTTCAAAATTTTTTCCTTTTACCAAAAATAACATTTTTCCAATTTGTTTAATAATTGCACTGTCCTCCCATCTTTCTTTACCATAGTTATACATTTAAAAAAAAACTTTGTCACCTATTGTGAAAAATTTTGAATTATATTTATTGTTTGCCGTTTTTCTTTTTTTACTTGATAACAACTTGCAAAAAATGAATCTTAACTTTCTAACAAACATTAATTCCATGGGTGACATTCCAGATGGAGTATTGGGATTAGGTGTTACTCAGTACACTCTTAGAAATTGTTGAAGTGCTAGGTCATTATTGTTCACCTTTTTTAAAGCCCTCTTAAAAGTATCAACAAAACTCTCTGCTTGTTCATTTGACCTAAGATGATACAGTGGAGTAGTCATGTTCGACAGCAAACATTTTACAAAATTTCTTTTACACGTCTGAAGTAAACTGAGTTCCATTATGAAACATAATGGTATCAAGAATACTGTATCTGGTGAACAATTCATGTAAAATACTTGCTGTAACCGCAGATGTTGGCTTTTTGCACTTACGCACTTCAGGCCACTTAGAAAACTGTCTACCACAACAAGGTAATATGAACTGTTAAATGGACCTGCATAATCAACATGTTGTCTGGACCATGGGATATCTGTTTCTGGCCACAGTTGCCATTTTGTGGTAGGTAATTTTACTTCTAGCACACAACCCCTGCATGCTTTCACTTAGTTCTTCAATGTCATGGTCCTTTCTTGGCCCAATACACATAACTTCTCATTAATGATTTCGTTCTTGAAATCCCGGGGAGATCAAGGGGAAATTCCTCTAGTAATCACTTCTGTAGTGTGGCTGGCATTATGACACTTTGTGCTTACACCAACACATTGTCACACGTTGAGAACCGGTTTGAATTTGTGTTGCATTCAGCAAAACGCATATTTTTATCTCTTTTAGCCTTCAGCATTTCTTTCATTTTTTTAATAAATTCATCGTTTTCCACTTTTAATGTTATGCTTTGTAATGTAACTGGTAGTTCACATATGATCAGCATGGCCACAGCTCTGAGCTTAAGCTACAGCAAAAAAAAAAAAAAAAAAAAAAAATTAATTTCATTTTCCACTCACAATGCAACAATCACAATATCCTCAAGTGGTTCAGTATTTTTCGAAATCAGTCTTGATAAACAATCAGCATGTCCTAATTTCTTAGATGGTATATACTCCATCTTAAAATCATAGTTTAGTAATATAGTACCCCAGCATTGCAACCTATTAGCAGTATGGATAGGGATTCCTTTCTTTGACCCATATATAGATAACACACAATGATCAGTCTGTAATCAAAAATTTCTACTGTGTAAAAATCTATGAAATTTTTTTACAGCAAAAATAATTGCTAGAGCCTCTTTTTTCAATTTGGCTGTAATTTTTTTCTGTAGGTAGAAGCAAACGTGAGGCATAAACCACAGCCTTCATGTTACCATCTTCATATTTATGTAGCATTACTGCTCCAATACTATACTCACTAGCATCTGAAGCTACTTTAATCTCCATTGCAGGATTGAAATCTGCTAAAGACAAATCAGATGTTAAAATTTTAAAAATTTTGTTGAATGCCTTCTGACAATTTTCAGACCAATTCCACTTTACATCTTTTTTTGACAGATTATCTAGTGGAGCACTTACCTTGTGCACATTTGGTATATAAATTTGAAAACAGTTTGCAAGTCCCAAATAGGCTTGTAAGGTAGATATATTTGTTGGAGGCGGCATATTTTTAATTGCATCTGCCCTCAATGGATCTGGTCAACAACCATTTTTATCGATGATTTGTCCTAAATATTTCATTTTAGGTAAGAAAAATTCACATTTCTCCTCACTCAGTGTGAAACCATAATCTCTTATTTTTTTGAAAAACACATTTCACATGCTCGACATGCTGATCACGGGATTCACTTTTAATTAATATATCATCCATTTAAGCCATCATGAAGTCATACTCTGCAAGTATCATATCCATCGCTTGTTGGAATATAACTGGAGCAACTTTTATGCCAAGTGGAAACTGGTTAAATTTGTACAGACCTTTATGGGTATTAATTGTTAGAACTTGGGTACATTCGTCTTTCACTTGTATTTGTAAGTGCACATCAGAAAAATTTTATTTTGAGAACAATTTTCCACCATTTAGTTTAGAAATTTTCTCTGGGCTAGGTAACTGGTAGTTATATTGTTTTAAACATTCGTTTAGTCCTGTCAAAAAATCTGCACATACCTGAATTTTATTGTTCTTTTTAACATAAACTGTTAGAGATGCCCAGTGTGAATAATCAATCTTTTCAATCACTCCCAATTTTTCCAGTCTGTCTAATTCTTTATTCCCCTTTTCCAGAGCTGCAAATGGTACATTATGTCTGGGTGTGAAAACTGGTAATGAATTTTTTTTTACCTGAAATTTGGCTTTAAATTTATTGCACCAACCCAACTTGTCCAAGAAACCATCATGGAATAACCTTTTCACATCTTTTAAAAAATTTTCTATAGTGTACCTGCAACCACTAACACTACAACACCAACTGCATCTATATACAAGGGGGTACCCAAAAGAAACCGAAATTTTGCAATATATTTTATTCACTTAGTTTTATACTTTTATTGCCTTCAAAGTATTCTCCATTTGAAGCAATGCCTTAGTCCAATCACATTTTCCACTATTCAAAAGCAGTGCTGGAACTCTTGTGAAGTGATGCCTTTGAACGCCTCTGTCGTTTTTTTCTTCACCTCTTCCATGTTTGCAAATTCCATAGCACCAGCTTTCATCACCAGTAATGATCTTTGAAAAAAGGTCCAGATCAACTTCCAACTGTTCTTTCAGTTCATGACATGCATTCAGTAGTGATGGCTTTTGATCTTCCATCAACAAGTAAGGCACAAATTTCACTGCAACTCTTTTCATTTGCAATTCCTCACTCAAAATTCGTTGGCAGAAGCTCCAGGACACACCAGTCGTATCAACAAGATCATCAATTGTTCAGTGACAGTCCACTAAGATCATTTCATGAATTTTCATGATGTTTTCATTTGTTTGGAAGGTTGATGGTCATCCTGAACAAGGTTGGTCTTCAAATGACAAGTGACCATTTTTAAAGCATGGAAACCACTCATAAACTTGTATTTTGCTCATGGCAGCAGCATCCCTGTAAGCTGTTTGAAGCATGACAACTGTTTCGGCCACTATTTTGTCTGGCAGAAAATGGAATTTCACAGAAGCTGTTCCTTCATTTCAGCCATCAGAAAAATCAGTGAGCAGGGGAGAATCATAGCAAAACAAAAACACATCATGTGGCAGTACAACCTCACTGCCTGTTGGTAGACTGATGCCTGAGGGTCACATCAAGTAACTTCTAGCAGTGGAAGCCTGAACTGCAACAGGCTTGTCCCACAGAGAACGTTCCCAGTTACTTTTGGGTACTCCCATGTATATAAGGTCAGCAGCAAACAAGTTCAAAACACAATACAACCAGCACACATACTTTTTGCAATCTAAAGAGGAAAGATGGTGTTTCACTATCTAAACATATATAGACACAGTTAAATACCCCATTTTGGCATTAACTGGAAACTATTGTCCCATGCACAACCACAAAACCATTGAAAGCCATTAAAAACAAGGACTTGTGTGCTGCTGCAGCTACCTTATGAAACAAGACTTGTTTCAACAGTTTTCCTGGGCCTTTGGTCTTGATGACTTTTCATTACTACCTCAGCAAGTTGGCATAGTACTCTCCATTGATAATGTGGCCCTTTTGAAGATGGTCAATAAACACAATGCCTTTTGCATACAAAAGAAAAACTGAGACCACTTCCTTCCCTGCAGATGAAATAACCTTGGCCTTCTTTGGAACATTGGGAAGGGGTGATTCCACCTCATGGATTGTCTCTTTGCCTCTGGCACAAAGTGATGAAGCCAACACTAATCTTGGGTTAGGAAATGTTCAAGGAAATCATTTGGATCTGCCTCAAACGATGTCAAAGTTTTTATGGTGTGGTCAACTTGATACACTTTTGATCAGAAGATGTGGCACCCACTGAAGCAGAAACCTTCATCATGCCAAGTTCATTGTGCAAAATATTTCCAACCCCCATAAGATATACTAACAGCATTGGTTATTTGATTTATAGTCAATCACTTGTCATCCATCACCATATGGTGAACATGAACATTGTTTTCCTCAGTGGTAGCAGTTGCAGTTTGTCCAGCCTTGGGTCATCTTCAGGACTCTTTCTTCCCCTCTTAGATTCAGTGCTCCACTTTTGCACTGTTGACAAAGCTAGAGTGTCATCTCCTAATGTAGTAACCATGTCAGCATGAATGTCCTTGGGGGCTAAACCCTTTTTCTGCTGGTACTTGATAACACCATGATGCCAAATTTTGTCTATTTTCAAGAGAAGTCACTACTAGTTATTTTGAAATTTTCTTCGAACAATCAGATGTTGGTTTACCTGGCAAGAAACAACGTAGTTATTAATAAGAGGGAGTTGAAATTAATTCATACAAGATTTCACAGATTTAGCATCATTCCTTCATAGTCAGCCTATGAACTTTTCAGCCCATTTTCATATGTTATTACAATAATGTAGGTATGCCCTTGTTGGTGTATATGTATACTAGCTGAGTAGCCTGTCATTACTGGGTAATTTTCAAAATAGAATCCTTTATTTCAGTTTTTTTTATTCCATGTCAGACTATGTTTTCACCAATGGATAGGCCTTGATCAGGATGGATTTCTACATTATTTGAGACAATTTATATGGTCTCAATAAATGAAGTTTTTTTGTTTTTCCTTTTGGTGCATAGATGTAAAGATTTTTCTTACTTCTTACTCTTGAACATGCAATATAAAGCTGACCGTAGGTGAAATAAGGCTCTTCAAGATGTAAACTGGCAATGAAAAATGTTTGCCCTTGCGATTTATCAATGGTCAACTGGTAAAATTAAGACTCACTGGAAATTGAAGTCATTTGAATTGAAATGGGACATCATCTCCTGAGTCTATGTGACAGATGCTCTTGTACACTTGTCTAATTGATGAAATCTATATTCAGGTGTCTCCTGAGACTGTGCAACAGAGGCTTGTGTTCATATATAATCAAGCCTATTCCTTCTCCATTCAGGTGTCACATGAACTTGACGCTTTGCGAGGGATTTTTGATTCTGTTGACCTAGTGCAATTCTATGTGTACTTGCATACACACACACACACTCATATATATACACACACACACACACACACATGCATATACAAACATACACACACTCAGTATGAGCGATATACATATACAGGGAGTGTGGTAAATATATATATATAGAGAGAGAGAGGGACGTTTACTATAACAAATGTGTAAAAGACAGAGACAGATAAACAAGTAGCAAGAAGGAATCTTCTGTTGCTGTCACAGATTTTGAAATTTTGAAATTAAGTGAAAATTTTCCAATTTGGTACACTGGTGTAATTTTCCATGCTGAATCTGATTTTGCAATTGATTTATTTAAAAAAAAAAATTTGAGGAAAATGTTACAGAGGTCCAAAGTTTGATTATTTTTACCCATTCATAAAACAGGATTTGGAAGCTAGCATTTTCTGCATGATAGCTCTCTCTCATAAAGTGAAAGCAAAAACATTATAACAAAGTTTTAAACAAAATGAAGGCAATTATATGTCATGTCAAGAAAGTGAGAGAGAGAGAGTGTGGTAAAAATGTATAGAGAGGTGTAAACATAAAAGACAGAGATAGACAGATAGGACAGATCAAGAGAAGTAGATTTGGCAATCTGAAAGTTGAGTTATTTCTTGCAGCAAATTTTTGATTAGTAATAACTGAATTCCTTCTATTTGGGATGCAGATTTTGAAAATGAAATCCATTTTTCTTGAGGATGCTCTGTTTTGAAGTCTTTCCGTGATATATACAATTACAATTTCATTTATATAGTAGATTATTTTATGTCATAAACATGGTAACAAGATTATGGTCTGGTCTCAAAGTACATTTTATTTAAATGCTAGCAGTATAGCCCGGTGTTGCCCAGGCTTAAGTAAGGATTATTAAGCTAATCAAGCGCTTTGTTTCAAACCAAACTAAGTAACACCGACGTCAAATTTGAGTGAAATCCATTGAAATTGGTAAACGTTTGGCTGAAAATGGGTTGCAGACAATTTGATTGGGAAATCCCATAAGGAATCAGTTTATCCATTTTTCCACTCATCGATTGTTTCTTTTTTTTTTTTTTCTTCATTTGGAGAACTTAAAGCATTCAAAGATCCCATGAGTCCTAAGTAACACTAGCATCAAGTTTGAACAAAATACTTCAAAATTGGTAAAAGTTATGGTTGAAAATGGAGTGTAGCCAATTTTAGTGAGAAATCCTATAAGGAATTGGTTTATCAATTTTTCATCCTGATTGAATGGAAAACTCCATAAGGGGTGTTATATACAATTACAATTTCATTTATATAGTAGATTGTTTTGTCATAAACATGTTAATAAGATTATGGTCTGGTCTCAATAATTTTTCATCCCAAATAGGACTTAACTGAACACAACATTGCTGATTCAAAAAATCTATATATATACTTTAAAGTTGGTTTTCACACCCAACCCAGTTCTGCAGAATCAGTGTCGCAATGGGAATGCATGGGTTGGAAGTTTGACTGGCAGAGGCGATCAGGTTACACATGCTGACCCTTTTGAAACCACCACCCCCATCATCTAACCACCCTTGGCCCATGGGTTTCAAGCCCTTCCAGCAAGGAAAATAGAACACCCAAAAGGGCTTCCAATCCTCTGTGTCAGAAGAGGTTATGTTCCGATCACAACTAAACCTTAACCTAAGCCTAAGCTAACCTAGCGAAAGGGGGCTCAGGAACCTCTGAAAGGCAGCAACTAATCCCAATCTAGACCTAACCACTCCTAGGGTACTATTGATCAAGGCTGCATCGAAGATATGCATTAGAGAAGGTTGCCTCGGAGATCTGCATTGGAGAAGGTTGCATCGAAGGTTTGCACACTATTATATATATATATGCACACACGTCACATTCTCTACTATATATATGTGATCTTTGCTACCTTGGTATCTATTAACCAATTTATTTTGTCGGAGTTAATTATTAACTAAGAGAAAATAAATACATATAATAAAATATACTTAAAACAGGCCATTACATAACCTGCTAATATAATAGTTACCACAAATGGAGTTATTTAACATCAATGCATCTCTTAAGGATATACCTATTCCACCAAGGAATACATTCCTTAAACACCTTATTAGTAAGACAAACTCTTTTATCAACCGAGTGAGATGACTAATCTTTTTCTTTGATAACAAGAATGATCAACAAAAACACAAGGATTTAACTTCAGATTTTAAAAAACTATTCAAATCCAAAAACAACCCACCACCAAACCCGAGATTGAAGCAGTTCAAAGATCTTTGGACAATCGTGAAGAATGTTAAGTTCCACAAATCACCATTAAGAAATAGTCACCTCAGATACCTCAACAACATCACTAAGGAAATTAATAGCATTGATGGCATACTAGTTAAGTCTGATAAAACAGGAAACATGTACAAACTATCTAAGGAACACTACAACGAATTACTCAAAAGAGAAATAGAAAAGAACTATTGAATCACAAGTAAAACAGCACTTAGGAAAGCTAACCTGAAAGCCAAACAAATCATGGATAAATATAACTTACAAAAGAGGACTGAACCTTTGGACCCTAAACAACCCCGATTTGTTTTAAAGGACCACAAGAAAAACTTTTGGAGTAGCCCCAAATTATGTCTTATCTGCCCATCTAAGTCGGACGTAGATATTCTTAGTAAAAACATACTAGACAAATATATACCTACTTTAGTCAAAAAATTAAAACTTAGTTTGTGGTCAAATTCATTACAGGTAGTAGATTGGTTTCGTAACATCAATGATAAACATAACACCAAATTTATCCAGTTTGATATCTCTAACTTCTATTCTTCAATTAATCCCATTTTACTAAATAAGGCACTCTGGTTTGCTCGTAATAAGGCGGGTCTTTCTAGAGAAGAGATTGATGTTGTTTTAGCAGCTAAAAAATCTATAATTAAATTTAATAATAGACTATGGACATGCAAGGACACTCCCGATGGTTTTGACATGCCTATGGGAAGTTCCGACTCAGCACAGATAGCTGGTTTGGTCTGCGCATATATTCCCAACAATTAGGGGCGGTTTATACCAGGATGACTGCTTGCTCTATCTCCATAATACCACAAACCAAAAAATACAAAAAGTTAAAAATAGATTAGTCAGGTTTTCTGTAGAATGGGTTTTGGTATCATCTTTGAGGATGAAATCTCCATAACCAATTTCCTTGATGTCACTCTAGACCTACACACCAATACCTTTTTCCCTTACCATAAACCCTCCACTAATCCTAAGTATATTGGCCAGTTTAGCAATCATTCCAAAATGGTAACTAGAAATTTAGTTAAGAACATATCACTTAAATTGTCAAATCTATCCGCAAATGAAAATATTTTCAACAAAGAAGCTGACTTTTATAACTCTGCCTTACTAAAAGCAGGATATAAAGAAAAGGTCAGATACCTTAATTCTACTTACGATCTTTCTGCCTATGATAATAAGGATATTAAAATTGATAGTAACGATAAATACAATGATTGTCCTCATCATAACCCTATTGACAATAACATACAGTCAAACGCTTTTTTACATTATAGGGGAGGTAACCGACAATTTAAACCCTTTTTTAATAATAATAATAATAATAATAATAATAAATTGAAGTTTTTTAGGAATAATAACACATATACAACACCTGAATCTGATAAAAAGTATCTGGTTAATAATTCCATTTGGAAAACAGATTAAATCAAATCTGGTTTCTCAGTTCCGAAATGCTGTTAATAAGAATTTTCCAAGACATTCTCACTACTTCCCAGTCATAAACACGCACAAGGTTAGATTTGGATTTTCAAACACTAAAAATATCTCGCAAATGATATTCGCACACAATATGAGACTATTAAATTCGCACACGGGTACCGATAGCAACAACATTAATTCCGACAATACAAACCATCACCATTATAACAATAACAATACAGATAATAACCTAAATAACAATAATTATAATAAGAAATATAATAATAATAATTACCGCAACAGCATCATTATTTCGGAAGTTAATAGCAACAGAATTAGTTTTTTAAGTGATAATGCAAAATTCAAGAACACTATATATCAATGCAAAGTCACCACCCCTACTGCTGTATCTTTTTACATTGGATCTTCATCTTCGCCAATTTCCAGAAGAATATCAAACCATTATTCCTCTTTTAGGGATAGAAATAAACGCAACACAATGAGTCTTAGCAAATTAATTTGGGGACTATTATGTTATACGGAACTGTTCTTCATTTTATTCACAAAGAATAAACTTGTGAACACGTTCATCGAAAGAGCATACAGATGTAAACATTGGCAAGCTCATGTGTTTTCTTCATATAAATAACCCTTACAAACTTATATAACAGAGACAACTTACCTATTTATCTATTAGTTATTCACATAATTCAAGCGATGCAAGTTAATTATACCTTTATATGTATAAAGGTATAATTGGCTTGTATCACTTATCTGAACACTTTCTATTATTTGAACCCAAATTAAGACACCCAGCACGTCTATAAACATGAACTTAAACATTACTTTCAGCTTAACTTAACATAAACATTACTTCCAACTATGTTCAATACGTTGTGCTCCAATAACCTTATACCTTTGATTTCATTGCTCCTTCGTAACTCCATCTCCTTCACTTGTTGCCTTCACTTTCTTCAGCAAAGATAGGAGTTATTTATCCTGTTTAGGCTATGTTAGTGGCATTATTCTGCGTCTGAGAATTTTAATTGTCTTCTTTAAATTTCTTAGACATATCTAAGATTCTGAAAGCAACCTTAGTTTGTTTGTTTACGTTTATCGTAAGATGAATTCAAAACATATAAATATTTTCTTCTCCCTGCTTTATTACGTATAAAATACTGCACCATGCAAAATTTTATTTTATCTATTGGAAAACCCTTGCATCAACAAATATAGAGGGT
>NC_068993.1:28877672-28878444 GCF_001194135.2 Octopus bimaculoides
TAGTTCATACAAGCATCATTTTCCTATACATATAGCATTGCCTTAATCTTCATTTCCACATGACTATCGTGTGTATGTGCATACAAATGTATGTGTATGTATGTATGTGTGTGTGTATATATGTGTGTATATATGTATATATATATGTATGTGTACATGTGTATGTATGTATATGAACATGTGTGTGTATATATTTATATGCATTTATGTCAACCCTACATGTATAAATACAAGATTAATTCCCCTTTGCGGTCCCATTATACATAAAACACTCTTCTCCCATTTTTAATCAGGTTTTAAATAATTTTTTTGACTTCTCATTCTAAATTCTAAATTTCTTTTCCTTCTTTTCTTCCCTCCTTGTCTAATGTACTGTTTCGTAGCGTTGCAACTTCCAAATAAGATAGGTAGCAATCTTCTCTACCCACAGTTATCACATTTGGTTAAAATGTCTTACGGTTAAGTTGGCTCTTATATATTTCCCTGAAGAGAAAATTACATCTTTATCAACATCACTTATTCCTTTGGAAGGAACCATTTGTAATCTTCGAAACATATGTCGGAAATAAAAGAATTCATTTAACATATGCGTATTACTCCATTTATTAAATTTTATATTTACTCAAATGCCCAAAATAACAGGGAGTTTCTATCTCATAAACAGGAGTTACACCACAGTCATTTTGTGATCTTTGCTACCCTGGTATCTATTAACCAATTTATTTTGTCGGAGTTAATTGTTAACTAAGAGAAAATAAATACATATAATTAT
>NC_068993.1:28879242-28880111 GCF_001194135.2 Octopus bimaculoides
CTGAGGCTTCAACCTCATCCCACCCCATTTTTTGGACCGCATAAAAGGTTTTGTAGCACATTATGAGGTCACAGGAATTCATTCAACGCAAAAAAAAAGATTTCCAATGATTCCGGGATGGGGGGTCCCCCCTTGCCCTACCCCCCTTTTTTCCGAACCAAAAGAAGGGATTTGCAGCATATTGGGAGGTCAGGGTACTTGATTCCACGCAAAAAATCCAAGTTTTTTTCTTATTTCTTAGTGAAAATTGTGCAGGTGCTAATCTAAAAATTTACCCTTTGTTTTTCTTTCTCACCATTGCCAAGACAGGTGACTTAACTCATATCTGCAAACTTAGAGATTTCACCGACGTGGAAATTTGTAAAAGTTATGGTTGAAAATCGATTTTTACCACTATCTGCAGGTGCCTCGGGGAAAATAAGTTGACAGAAACACAGCCATGATTGTGACCAATGTCCTCCTAAAATTGGAGCGACATGCGTGCTAATTTGTGGATGTGCATAAATTACATTCACGTACACACACACACATCCTGCCTTTTATAGATAAATAGATAGATAAATAAGTGATTTAAAATAAGTATATTTTAATTGTTGTGTGAGAAAGTATATATAATCTGATTATAAAATATAGTGTCTTTCAAAAGCATCCTAAATTTGAAGACTATATCTCATGTTTGAGAAGAGAAAAAAACATTTTACATTTTTATTTTTGATGAATGCTGTCACTCTCTGTCCGTCACACACTTTCCCTTTACTGTTTTTTGTTAGACGCTTTCAAACTCTCTCTCTCTCCCTCTCACACACACACTCACACACACACACACACACACATTCACTTCACTATGGCAAGAAGCGGACTTAACTCAT
>NC_068993.1:28880177-28882333 GCF_001194135.2 Octopus bimaculoides
TGTTAGCAAACTTCAAATTTGGTAAAAGTTATGGTTGAAAATCGATTTTTACCACTATCTGCAGGTGCCTTAGGAAAAATAAATTGACAAAACCCAGCTAGGATTGTGACGAATGTCCTAAAATTAGGGTGACATGTGTGCTAATTTGTGGATGTGCATAAATTACATTCATGTACACACACACACACACACACATCCTGCCTTTTATAGATTTACAGATTTCAATATTTTTGATCCTTTATTTACTTGGAATGTTTATTAAATTTTTTTGTTTTTTTGCTTTATACAGGGTGCCACATTTAAGAATTTCTACAAAATTTCTGAAGAATTATTTGCTAGAAAGTGGCAGAATAGGGTGAAACCTACTCCAGTACTATGGCTGACATCTACCAACAATTATCTCTCCCAGATTTGTTAACAAAAAGACCATGACACCTACTCCACCTCCTACTCTTTCTTCTGCTTCTTCAGCGAAAATGTCTGTGCAGGTGCAACAGCAGAAGGTTATGAGTTCAAATTTGGCTGACTCTTCTTTATCTGACCCAAATTTGAACAGATTACAGCAAGATACTCCAAAAATCATTAGTCAAATAATTATGGATAAAGCTGCTGATAGTAATAGGGTAAAAAATAACACCAGCATCACTTTTGACAGTGGCAGCAGTAATAACAACAGCAAGAAAAGCAGCTATCAAGAGAATTTTCAAAATATAGAAGGTTACTGGTCTGAAAGTCGCAGTACCACAGAAAAGTCCACTCAAACCAATAGGCTATCTCTGATGAGTATTCCAGGTGACTGGCTTTGGACAGAGCTGCAAAGCAACAATAACAAAACCAATTTACCTGCAAACACAGACAATCTTGTTGACCCAACACAAAATTCTAACTTGAAAATGCTAACTACTTCAACACATACAGATAATCATATTAAAGAACCAAATTCAAATATGTGGCAGATCCCCAGCCCGGAGTTACAAGTAATGGTCAACACACATACCAATGCTGTGGTAAAACGGAAGAATTCATTGAAGTATACCAAGAGTGAGAATAAAGATGAGAAAAAAGGGAAACAAAATAAACAGGATTTTCAAAGAAAGTTGGTGGCAAGAGCTTTGCATTCATTTGCCATGAGTAATAACAAAAGCAATAATAGGAAAAATAACATCAACAAAAATCAGAATAATTTTGATGATAACTCTTTAATCATTAGTAACAAACCAGCAATAACAAGCCAAGAGAATTTACCTGTGATAGATTTACCTCAAAAGCAAGAATGTTCCACATTACAACTTTCAGCAGCAGAGTGTGAAAAAGATGGAGCTTCTGATAAACCTACAGAAGTTTGCAATGAAATTATTGGGAATAAGTCTGATCTCAAAAAATCTATGATAGATAAAAAAGAAATTAACAATGCAGTTGAGTCAAAGAAGACCCCTAGTAAAAATGCAACTGTAAACAATTTTGATGATATTGCATGTTGCATAAAAATAACCCCTCCAAATGCTCACTCAAAAAACTTGTCAATTGATTCACAGCTTCCCAGGAATGCTACCTGGAGTGGCACCAAACGACTTAATATTGAAAAAACCATTTTAGATTGGATGCATAAAAGATATTGTGCTGAGCAGTATCGGAAGAAACGGTCATCATCAGCAGATACTGTTAATTATATTCATGGCCAACATTTTGTTCAGGTGCTCAACAAAACACTTAATGGAACTGGCAATGAAAGAGAAATCCCATTGTTTTCTGTCTACAAATTACCAAAATCTACTATTCACCTTGGTAATTACCAAACAGCACCACCATCATTTCGCAGAGAATTCAAACATAAGCACCATGGAATTATTACCAATGGAACTCTTGATAAAGTAAGACATTCATTTTAGCTATTTTGTTTGTTTTAAAATCATTTCTTGTTTTCTTTATATTTTATTCTTTAGCCCTTTTTATATCAACCTGAGAACTGGAAACATCTCTGCCTTGTTAAAACTCTTGTTTTAAAATGCATGCATTTAGATTAAAACCTTTCATCTTAATTTTATGTAAGAACTTTCTAATAGGTTAAGTCCCAAATACCAACTTAATTAACTAATTGATGGGAATGTTTATTTTTATATTGTTATATTTCAGGATGGTCACTTTTTTTTTTTTTT
>NC_068993.1:28882343-28885122 GCF_001194135.2 Octopus bimaculoides
ACTTTATATTCATTCTTCACTTTAGCTTTATTATTGATCTTATTTTAGTGCCCTTTGTTTGAAATTTTTCGTCACATATCCTGTGACTTCTTCAGTTACTCTCCATCCCACATGTCAGGAGGAGACACATGGAATACGAAATCATGCTATGAGTTTCATTACCTTACAGCTGTTTCTGCTATAAAATGATGCACAACAACTCCGCTCTAATTGCACCACATCTTATAGCAGAAACAGCTGTAAGTTAATGAAGTTCATTGAATAATTTCCTGTTCCTTTGTCATTCACTTAATTTCATAGGTATTGCTATCTAGGTGACCAAATTAGCAGTGGAGGGTGGATATTCCAATAGTGTGGTAGCTAGAATAAAAATGGATTGGAGAAAGTTCAGTTCTTATCCCTCAAGATCAAAAGCAGATTTTTATGTTGCTTTTGTGTGCATGGTAGCACAATGTGGGTTTTGAGTGTGGGCCTTCAATGTGAAGAAATGCAAAGCTTTGAAAGAAATGAGGTGAGCATACTTTGCTTGATGTGCTTTGTTAGTGTGTGTGAAAGACAAAGTATAAATGATCTAAGAGTCAAACTGAGTATATAAGGAATCAAATGAAGTGTGCAAGAGAGGAGACAATGCTGGTATAAGTATGTGATACAAATAAAGATGACTACTGCATAAGCAGGTGCTGAGCACTCAAAGTGAATGGTACGTGTGAAAGAAGGAGATCAAGGAAGCCTCAGGATGAAGTGGTGCAAAATAATGTGAAGATGTTACAACTGATGAAAATGACTGAAGGTCATATCAGCTGGTGATATATGGTGCTGTAGCAAACCCAGCCACTTGCACAAGCTTAGTCCATGCATCCCTCTCTGTGTTTTTTGTTCATATAAACCCACCCATCTGTTGCTCATTCTATACCCTCACATTCCACCATCATTTATTCTCCCAACCACTATGTCTATTCTAAGCCCTTCCTTCCCATCTACTCGCCATGCCATGACACCCATAAGTGATAGGAAAGTACTTGATTTGTGGATATTGACTATATCCCTTCCCTATTCTTGCAACACCTATATCTCTCTACACATCCTTCCTCCTAAATCAGTGGGAAGGGATGGCAATCAGGCATATTTTCTGGTTTTTCATCATTCAAGAAACCAATTTGCAGTATTCTCCACAAAAGATTCTTAAAATCTTCATGTTTTTGGTCTTCAACTTCACTTTTATATTACTAAGGAAAACAACTGAAGAAGCACAATCTTTGACAAGCATCAGGGGTCAACTCTGTGTCACACACTCAGTATCAAGTTAATGAGAGAGCTTCTATATGGTCACTTGACCAGTTAGGAATAAGCCCTAGATATAATGTACCTGAGTAAAAGATGAGATGATCTGGGGCTAAGCAATGAGGTAAACTGAAGTAATGTAGAATTATGTGTACTGCCCTTAATTTTCTATCCAAGCATTTAGCCTGTTTCAATGCAAGGTACATTCATTTTTGCATTGACACAACTTTGATGTTGGACTAATTGATTCATTGTTTCATCTAAAATTGGAGATTTGTCACCATTAGCAAGATTCAAGTTTCCATTTTCCTATTTTAGAAGGCAGTAATAGGAAGTGGAATTTGAACTCAGAAGACTAAGAGGTATTTCATCTGACAGTCTAACAATTTTGCCAATCCACCACACTGGACTTTGTTGGACTTGAACTCAGACTACAGAGAACCAGAACAAATACCGTGATGCATTCTATGCAACACTATAATATTTCTACTAATTTGCTGTTGCCTTCTAGCAAGCCAGAATACATAGAAAAATGTTGACATTGGATTTAATCATCAGCACATAAATTTGAGAAACTGCACCATTTTCTTTTGATGGGTGTGCAGAACTGAGAACCATTCCTTTATTGCTACCAGCAGACAATTACAGACTCTGTTAGTGTGTCGAAAGTCAGTTGTTTATTGCCCATTAACACATCAACAAGGAGTCCAGTCTTCTTAGCTGTATTCATGTATATTTGTGTTATTTACATAAGATACAGATCAAGTTTATTTAAACATCAGCATCATCTTGAAGCTTCACATTCTAGCAAACTGTTTCTTGAGTGACTTTGTGTGTATGTGTGTGTGTGTGTGTGTGTGTGTGTGTGTGTGTGTGTGTGTGTGTGTGTGTGTGTGTGTGTGTGTGTGTGTGTGTGTGTGTGTGCATGTGTTTGTTGGTGAGTGTTGTGTGTTTATGAAAGTTGAAGTTGAAGCATTTCCCAGTCAGGGTTTTATGTTACCTTCTGTGCTTGTGTGTAGTGGGTTTAATGGTGTGTCTGAGCATGCATGCTCACAGAAGCATATACTTACAGATATACTTATTTATACAGTATATACTCACGTATTTAAAAAGATTATGGAGAAGACATAATGCATATTTTATCTATCTACATACATGCATGCATGATTGCACACACACACACACACACACACACACACACACACACATGCATGCACACATTCACTATGAGTACATAAAGCTGCAAAGGTCAAAGTAATGATGTGTATATTTATCTTTAACATATTTCTAACACTAGAATGTATGTGCTGCAAGATTTAACCACATAGAACATGTTTCTCACCATAGACTTTGTATGCAATAACACACCAAACTTCAAGTGATGTCTTGCAAACTATCAGATATGGTCTTTTGTGTGATTTCATTTCCATAACATAAGATACCATCTTGGCCTTGCTTGCACCTACACACACACACACACACACAAACACACACACAC
>NC_068993.1:28885222-28886035 GCF_001194135.2 Octopus bimaculoides
GAGTTGTTTTCAGCTTTTTGTCCCACCAGGTCATGAATAGGCTTGCCACATCTCCGGCCACACTGACACTCCCTGGACCTGCATGTATAGTTTTTCATTGAATTTAACTATATGGTTCTGCAGGGTGGTCTTCCGACTTGCACCTACAGCATGTGCAACCATTTTTCGTGTTTGGAGATTATCCTCTGGGTCGTGGGTGGGTGTATTCCATCCATTCCAATTCTCTGCGGTGGTTTTTCTAGCAGCTGATATATATATATCATCATCATCATCGTTTAACGTCCACCTTCCATGCTAGCATGGGTTGGACGATTTGACTAAGGATTGGCAAATCAGATGGCTACACCAGGCTCCAATCTGATTTGGCAGAGTTTCTACAGCTGGATGCCCTTCCTAACGCCAACCACTCTGAGAGTGTAGTGGGTGCTTTTTACGTGCCACCAGCACGAACGCCAGTCAGACAGTACCGACAACGGCCATGCTCAAAATGGTGTATTTTACATGCCACCTGCACAGGAACCAGTCCAGCGGCACTGGCAACGATTTTGCTTGAATGTTTTTCTCATGTGCCACCGGCACAAGTGCCATTGGGGTGACACTGGTAATGATCACACTCAAATGGTGCTATTTATGTGCCACTAGCATGGAAGCCAGACTGCTGCTCTGGCAATGATCATGCTCGGACGGTGCTCTTAGCGCTCCACTGGTACAGGTGCCAACACAATTTCGAATTCACTTGCCCGAACAGGGCTTCGCAAGCCGAGTTTAGTGTCCAATGAAGGAAGGTTGGCATGGATGCCAGTCATCGAATTT
>NC_068993.1:28886633-28888671 GCF_001194135.2 Octopus bimaculoides
GTTGAGATGTATTGAAAGATACAGAAATAAACTTTTTTATTTTCAAATGCATGATAATGCTAATAAATAGCGTGTTCAGGATAAATTATCCATACATTGCGTAATCACAGGGATGTGAGTTTGAGTCTCATGGCTGGCCGGTAACATATTTTTCTGCAATGTATGGATAACTTATCCTGACCACACTATTTATTAGCATTATCATGTGTTTGAAAATAAAAAAATTTATCTCTGTATCTTTATATATATATATTCCTCTGTGGAATTTAAGAATATTTAAGGCATGAATATTCAGGTGGGTCCTCACTAATGGATGGGCTATGGGAATTACTTACGGATATGTGAGTAGCGTTTTATTTAGTTATATCAGAGATACACATCCAGTCAACAAATAAATATCGGCACAAGAGTCATGGAGGGAGAAGCAATTAGCTGAAAAGTAAATAAATGATAAACAGACACTAAAGGGTTCTATCATAGAAAAGTAGTCTTAAAGTATATTATCGTACTAAGATGCATAGCTAAGTCATACACTAGAATAGTGTTTATGAAGTGTTATTACGTTGTGGGTAGGTCTGAGTACTAATTTCAAGCTTATGAGTAAAGTCCAAAATACAAGGGTTAATGTGGACAGGTCTAAGTTAAAGCATATTTAGGCTTGTAGACTATAGTTGAAGTGGGGTAACTGTGTATTGCAAAACTAGTGTGTAAACCATTCATAGACACAAAAAGTAAGGTTGAGATTAGTATCAATTCTGGATAGAAGCAGAAAGTATTCATGTGACGTATTATAATTATATCAGGTTGTAAAGACTGTAACTTTGTAACCACATGGAATTAATTATAGTTACAATGGGGGTTATCCTGGCTCATGTGGGGATGATGGGATGTACATGTAGTATAGATGTTAGATGTATTTTAATCCACCTAGGTATACAAGTACTAGTAGTTATACATATCCAGACACATGGATATATTCCTAATGAGTGTTTAAAATATATGCATAGAAATTTATGCTAAGAAGAATATGGAATATGGAGTAACATCCCAAGGATAAACTGGTGTTATATTGTCCAATCTCTGTCCAATGTTTGTTCATCTCTGTATATCACTGACGTGATGAGGATGACTTTGAAAATTCTGAGGCCTCATGGTAGAAACATCCGTAAGGGATTTGTATCTGTACACTCATTTATTATTATTCATTCATCTATATATATATATATATATTGGGCATGATAGATGAGTTCAGCAAAAATTTAGATTCAGATGGTACTTAAGTTGAGGCACCAAAATTTAGTATGGTATTATCCATATAATTTCAAAGTAAGGTGATTAAAATCAAAATAAACAAGAAGGATATCCAGAGGTAATGCAGTACGATCGTTTCATGCAGAGCAATCCTCAGCTGCACAAAGACATAGAATTTAATTAAACTTTAACTTTATCCAATAATGACATATTGTTTTACTTAAATTATTATACATTTTCTATAAATATTTGCTATTGAAGTTAATAAGGTATGGATTTTTTATTATGGTTTCAGTGATTAGGCTGTCTTTATTCCTTTTCTATTATGCTCTAACCTAACTAATCATTTTATTATTATTGTTATTATTATTTTATAGTAGCCTTAAATAAATCTAATCCTTGTACCTCTATTATTTCCTACTCAGCTTATATAAGGTAATACCATTATCTCGCCAACATAAAATAGTTCAATTTAATTAAATCAGTATACAATTAACATGTTCTTTAACTTCAGTTGGTCCATTATTAAATACCAGATAAATCCAATTGATCAATCTCTATAGAAACCATATAAGTTGATATTTAGATAAGTAATCTATATATATAAAAATGAGAATGTGTGTCTGTGTGTGTGTGTGTGCTTCTCTAAAACTCGAGAACTACACAACCAATTTCATTCAAATTTTACACATGCCTTACTTAGGGTTCCGGTTGTGTTTTAGTCAAAAAAAATTTCTTTCACTTTAATGGTGTGTGTGTGTGTATATATATATATATATATATATAT
>NC_068993.1:28890855-28896000 GCF_001194135.2 Octopus bimaculoides
TACTTGATTTATCTCTTTCTTAAATGGCTCTACCCTCCTGATCTTGGTATTTTATAAGGGCCTTTATATAAATAACCCTTCTAAACAAGTACCACTAAGAAACTATAAATATCATGTAAGGAGTAACAATAATAACTTCTTAAACATATAATATAACCCTTAGTTTATATACAGAAAGATTAGTGTAAAATATGAATGTTCCATAACTTAAATATTCCTTTAGCTGATACCAGACATCAGTCTTTTATTGATATTAGCTAAATAAGTTAATATATAATTTTCAGTCTAATATATTTTGAATTATTATACTTTTTCTATAAATCTTCTCTATTGGTGTTAATAAGCTACATATACTTTACCATAGTATTAGTAATTAAGCTATTTTATTCCTTTTCTCTGGTGTTCTGCCCTACTTGATTATTTTATTTCATTTCTTTATTTTATTTATTCATAAAATTAAGTTAATCTTTGTACATCTATAAATTCATACTTAGCTTATATAAAACTATACTGGTATATTCACTACTTATAAAAAAAAACTTAGATTATAATTTTATTAATATATAATTAGCATGTTCTTTTACCTCAATACTCCTTTATTAATATCAGTATATACCAATTAATCAATATTCACAGATACCGTTTGATGAGTTAGTATTTAAGTGTACAATATATATAAATATTAAACTATTTCTGGATAATTTCTTTTCCTCCCTCTACTGTGGTAAAAGTTTGGTATATACTCAAAAGTATTCATAAATTTCTCTCCTTTTGTTAATATATTCTTCTTAATAACCCTCTGAATAGCCATAAACTTTAACTGTATACAATATAGTAGCATTGTTTAAAACATTTAACTATAGTACTACATGACAAGACTTCCCCTGTTTCATTATCAATGGTCTACTAGTGGGCGACCCCCTTAGTTCTCAGCTAACATCTTGTTTTGAGTTTTCCTTTACCAAACATGATATTGCTTCTAATAAATCTTGATTTTTATGACTATACCAACTGTGATTTCTGTCTGCTCCCTCAGCCCTACCCCTAGCAGATACTGCCCTTTATTCTCTCAGCCTTAGATATACAAGGATTTGATAAACTAATCTATAAATTAAAACTGACCCCATAAAAACAAATAAAATCAGTGACAGGCAGAGTTTTCTTGATAATTTAGTAACTTCTATGCTGTAGTAGAGGCAACATGTTCTTTGTCAATCTCCTTAACTTCTTGGAGATTTTAGGTATAATTATACTAATGTGTCCGTCTGTTCTAATTTAATTAAATTCTATGTCTTTGTGCAGCTGAGGATTGCTCTGCATTTTAAATTGATATAATGATTGCATTGTTCAATTAAATGGAGTTGCATGAAACAACCATACAGCATTACCTCTGGATATCCTTGTTGCTTATATATATATATATATATATATATATATATATATCTGTTTATGTATTTATTGGCTGATTTCATTTGTTTACTTCTACCACTTAAATACATATTTGTTACTATTTAATAAATAAATATAATGGAATGTTTACTGGCTTTTTATATCCTCCATTTTCTTACTTGCCTTGTATATTTATATATGTGTGTGTGTGAGAGAGAGTGTATATGTATATGTATTCATGTATTCATGTATATATACATTGGGGAACTGTTTATTAACAAGTTATATCTATTAATTAACCAAAAAGACACATCTGCATTGTTGGATGCTCCTGAACCAGCTGTTAAGTATCCCAAACATAAGGGATCAATGCTAGATGTGTTGAAACAATTGTTGTGATTAATAAAAAATCTCGTATCTTCCATCTTCCATTTACCATATATATATATACATATATCATTTTTAGAAAAACATAAATCTGGAGAAGAAGCACACTCTAGAAGTAGAGCAGTTTATATTTTTTCCTGGTGAAGGCCAGTTTATGGGGTTACCCAGTTTTAGTATCAAGATATGCGTTGGCATCCCAGTGGGTTTAAGTGTGTTCAGAAATTCAACAGGGTATTGAATATAAACTGGCCTTCACCAGGAAAAAATACACACACACACACACACACACACATATATATATATATATACTAGCTGAATGACCCGACATTGCCCAGCTTACTGCTGTTCTTACTCAGATTAGTAAACAATAAATATAAAGATATATTCTCATAATTATTTCAAAATATCTATATTTTATGAAAAAATATCCAAATTGTTATGATAATAGAATTTCCAACTGAAAACCTGTCAATGTTGAAGCATCTCAGGGTAAACAATATTCATTGTGTAATTTTTTGTTGATGTCCAAATGAATAAATCCTTGCTGCTTCCAAGTCACGAGCAAGCAACATAGAGTTGGCCATGAGAGAAGCATGTAGTAGAGAGATGAAGTCCAACTACATTGAGGGATTGACTCTGAGACTTGTTAATTGAAATACCAAAACTTAGTTTGACTGGAAACTGAAGTATCTTAAATTCAAATGGAACATCTATAGGTATGAAAGGAATTTTTGGAATAAAGACATTTTCTGCTTTGTGACTACCTGCTGTGATTGTTGCCTGTAGGACATGGGGCTTCATGGAAGTAACAGTTAAGTGAGTTTCATTACACAGGTGAGATAGATCAAGATTTTTAAGCAACATAATGGGAGCACCCAGTATTAGTGCCAAGTTATGCTGTGGCATCCCAGTGGGTTTGAGTGTGTTCGGAAATTCAACAGGGTATTGAACAACCTGAACTTGATCAACTGCTGTCAATTGATCGAAAAGTCATTTCTGATGTCTCTGTTGACTTTTGAAGTTCATGATTGAGTTCATCATTTCATTAGATGGGGCCTGTTTAGCTCTTTCACATAGCCAGTATACACCAGTGTAATTGACAGATAAGTTAGGAAATACTTTATCCATAAAAACCTTAAAAGAAAGTATCAATTGATCACATGTAATTTCATGTTGCTGAAGTCTTGGGTTGAATGTTAATATCCCATTATCAATCTTATGAAGCTTGTACAATCACCTTGTAGAAGTATTCTCATGTTGCTTGTAAGATGAAGTTTTTTTCACATGTCGCCAAAGTTACGATTTTTGTAAGCATACATTGACCTCATCAGCTTTTGATCCTTTGGGTATAATTGGCAATGTTTAACAAAAATCTCCAGCAAGAAGAACTGTTACTCCTCCCATGGGCATGCTACTGTTTTTTATGTCCTGGAAGGTATGGTCAAGTACCTCTAGAGCTCCACGATGTGACATAGTGCACTCATCCCAAACAACATTGCAGAGTTTTTGGAAATGTTGCACATTTGAGATTCTTCCCCTGCAAGGTTTAGATGGAGCTTGAACATAGAATGAACAGTTCTTTCCCCCATTGAGGAGGGTAGCTGCAATACCAGAAGATGCAACATTGGAAGATTAGATTTTATTTCCTCCCATTTAGGACTGCAAGTGAAAGTGATAAAAAGATCTGGTTTTCCATGTACCCTGACATTTGTCATAGCATATTGTGTTTATCTGTGCATATACCATGGACCACCTGTGAATGATGATGGGAGGATTATAAGGTGCCCCAAGTTTTGAATATCACCATCTGTCCTCAGAGCATCCTGGAGATGAACATAATTTCTAACCCTTAACTCTTTTTGATTCTTATCAATGTAGAGGAGACACTCTCTCTCTCTCAACATTAGCATACACATCAACCAGGTATTGCTGAAAAAGATCATGATACATGTGTAACTGATTTAATTGTTCTGGTCTTAACATCAGTTGGTAAGAATAGAAGTCATTTGACGACACCTTTTTGTTTGTAATTGGCTCTCGTGTTGCAGGGTTAATGTGTGGAATATTGAAATGATACTCATCTTGTCCATTCTACAGAATACAAGGATGCTGGAAAGCATCATAAGAAGGGTGGATCTCTGAAATATGTTTAAGCTTGTTATCTTAAGCACAAATGAGAATATCACAATTTTCATGGGGATCACCCACCATAAGGATGACTACTTCATTAGTTGTGGGCTCATTGAAACAGTGTAA
The DNA here is from genome assembly GCF_001194135.2 of Octopus bimaculoides. Lineage (NCBI taxonomy): Eukaryota > Metazoa > Mollusca > Cephalopoda > Octopoda > Octopodidae > Octopus > Octopus bimaculoides. Next base: position 28,894,888 of record NC_068993.1, read on the forward strand.
AATGTCCTTTACTACAGACATAACAAACACGGAAATACACACTAAACAGACATATACACTCATACACATGTATATATATATGTATAAATGTGTGTATGTTTAACTGTCTGAGGCCTAATGTATAAAAATTATCACACATACAGTCACACACACATACAGTCTGACATACATATACAAAGACAGACATATACTCACAGATACATACACACTCATATAGAAAATGTAATATCATTGTCATCATCATAGTGGTGGTATAAAATGTCGTTTAAGATAGCTGAATTAGAGAAAGATTATAATATTAAATTTCTGTATTGCAAATATGTAAATGCAAATAAAGTTTATTTGGCAGCTGAAAGATTACTGAATCTTTTGATACCCCATACATCACATACATTTACTGAAACAGACACATAGAGACATACAATACTGCACACCACAGACATATCTCTGTCCCTCTGTGTGTGTCTCTCACTTTAGAGGTGTGTGAGTGTGTGTGTGTGTCAGTCATATATTCACTCACACACACATATTTCTCAGTCATCAGCCTAAAGTACATATCGAATGCGCAAACACACACACACTCACAGACACATACACACTCATACAGAAAATATGATGCCACCATAGTGGTATAAATTCAGCAAATAAACTTTTGAATGCATAAGGAACATATGCGTGTGCAAACACACACACACAGCTTTATATATATATATACATACATATGTATACATAGATATGTATGCACATATACATATATATATAAATAGATACATATATATACACACACACGTGTATAGAAACATATATATGTATACATACATATCATCATCATCATCATCATCGTTTAACGTCCGCTTTCCATGCTAGCATGGGTTGGACGATTTGACTGAGGACTGGTGAAACCGGATGGCAACACCAGGCTCCAGTCTGATTTGGCAGAGTTTCTACAGCTGGATGCCCTTCCTAACGCCAACCACTCAGAGAGTGTAGTGGGTGCTTTTACGTGTCACCCGCACGAAAACGGCCACGCTCGAAATGGTGTCTTTTATGTGCCACCCGCACAAGCCAGTCCAGGGGCACTGGCAACGATCTCGCTCGAAAATCCTACAGGAG
>NC_068993.1:28898574-28906330 GCF_001194135.2 Octopus bimaculoides
TATATATATATATATATATGTTTGTGTGTGTGTGTATGAGTGTGTATATGTTTGTGTGTCTGTTTGTCCCCCCAGCATCACTTGACAACCAATGCTGGTGTGTTTACGGCCCGTAACTTAGCAGCTCAGCAAAAGAAACCAAGAGAATAAGTACTAGGCTCACAAAGAATAAGCTCTAGGGTCGATTTGCTCGACTATAAAGGCAGTGCTCCAGCATGGCCACAGTCGAATGACTGAAACAAGTAAAAGAGTATTGATCTACATATAGACACACACACACACACACACACACAGACATATGTATATATATGTATGTATATACACAAATATAAGCATATATAAATATATACATATACAAATATATACATATATATATATATACATAGATATATATTTATACATACATATATATACATATATAAATTCATTAATTAGAAATATTCAATAGGAATATGATATGCTGAATTTATATTGAGCGCTCGTATATATTATGGTATCAATAATATTAAAATTTGTTTTTTTATAAATTTTAAAATATTAATACAGTTAATACAAGCTATTATATATGTATATATATATACATGCCTCTGTGAGCTACTCTATCCTGATGACCTACTTCTAATTGCTGAATCACTATCAGAACTAGAGGAGAAGTTTCAGGTGTGGAAGCAAGGACTAGAATAGAAGGGCCTTAGAGTCAACCTAGCTAAAACCAACGTCCTAATAAGTAGGAAGGTAGACAAGACACAAACCCCTTCCGGTAGATGGCCCTGCTCAATCTGCAGAAAAGGCGTAGGTAGAAACTCTATAAGATGTACCCAGTGCAAGCTATGGACACATAACAAGTGCAGCAATATCAAAGGAAGGTTAACTGGGAAGTTAGTTTTTGTATGTGGCAGATGCTCAGGAGCATTAAACACTGAAAATGTGCAGAAAACAACCTTTGCCACACTCCAGAAAGATAAACTAGAAGTAGTTGATAGCTTCCGCTACCTAGGTGACCAAGTTTGTAGCAGGGGAGGGTGTGCTGAAAGTGTAGCTGCTAGAATAAGAATAGCCTGGGCAAAGTTTAGAGAGCTCTTACCTCTGCTGGTGACAAAGGGCCTCTCACTCAGAGTAAAAAGCAGACTGTATGACGTATGTGTACGAACAGCCATGCTACATGGCAGTGAAACATAGGCCATGACTGCTGAGGACATGCGTGAGCTCACAAGAAATGAAGCCAGTATGCTCTGATGGATGTGTAATGTCAGTGTGCATACTCAACAGAGTGTAAGTACCTTGAGAGAAAAGTTAGACCTAAGAAGCATCAGTTGTGGTGTGTAAGAGAGACGACTGCACTGGTATGGACATGTGGCAAGAATGGATGAGGATAGCTGTGTGATAAAGTGCCACACCCTAATGGTTGAAGGAAACTGTGGAAGCGGTAGACCCAAGAAGACCTGGGATGAGGTGGTGAAGCACGACCTTCGAACTTTAGGCCTCACTGAGACAATGACTAGTGACCGAGACCTTTGGAAATATGCAGTACGTGAGAAGACCCGGCAAGCCAAGTGAGACCCTAAGCTGTGACCACTGCCAGAAGTGTAGCCAGCTCACTTATTCATATCTTTACTTCATTGGACACTAAACTCTGCTTGCGAAGACCTGTTGAGGCAAGTAAAATCGAAATCAAATGAAATTCAGTTTAAAATATTTCAGTTAGATTGTCTAAACTATCCGCCAAAGTTGACATTTTTAATGACAAGGCAGAATTTTATAACTCTGCCTTAGTTAAAGCAGGGTATAAAAAAAAAATTACCTACATTGATTCTGCTCAATCTCATCCTTCATCTACTATTCGAGCCAAGAAATCTAGTTGTAATAAGAAGAGTGATTTTAATTTTAATATTGACAACACAAAACATGATAAAATTCCTTTACAGAGTAAGGGAGGCAACTCTAGAGGTAATTCACCGTTCTTTAGAGATAGTATCACTTACAATTTGACTGGTGCTTGTGAAACTATTTGGTTTGTTATTCCGTATGGAAGGCAAATTAAATCTAATCTTCCTTTGCAGTTCCGTAAAGCAATTAGTAAGAACTTTCCAAAAAATTCTAGATATTATTCAGTTATTTATTCTCATATAGTTAGAGTTGCCTTCTCCAACACAAAGAATCTTTCACAAATTATATCTTCTCATAATACCAGTCTGCTAAATAAAAGTTCATTTACTGAGAGTTCCAACATTAATTTAGTTAATACCAGCCTTTCCCATAATAATAATAATAATAACAACATAGTTTTGGTATCTGAGGACAACCCCTAGAGAATTAAATTTATGTCTAATAATTCTAAGATTAAGAATTCTATATACCAATGTAAAATTACTTCCGGTACCAATGTCTATTTCTATATTGGCGCTTCCTCTTCCCAGTTATCTAAGAGAATTTCCAATCATTATTCTTCATTTAGGGATAGTAGTAAACGCAGTTGCACAAGGCTTAGTAAATTGGTTTGTTATCTTAAAGACAACAATAAGGATTTTAATTTAGATTGGTTCATCCTGTCCATCTCTTTCCCTTATGACAAGGGCAAAGGATTCTGTAACATTTGCAAATCTCTCTTCTCTAAGAATCACTTTGTTAACACACTTATAGAGCGATCTTACAAATGTAAGAATTGGCAGAAACACACCTTTAGCTCATATAAATGATTTATACCAGTCTGTATAGTTTGAACATTTAGTGCACCCTGCACTTTACTTCAATAGAGAAATCTAGTTCCAAGCCTTTGAACATTTTTTCAACCAGCATATCCCTCTATATTTCTCCTTTATTTGTTCTCTACTTATTATTTCTTTACCCCTTCTCTTCCTATGGTCTACCTTTGACGTCAGATCTACTAACGGTTATTCTAAAAATACCTAATAGCGTTCTGTTTATCATTTATGCAGTCATCAAAATTGTTATAATGTCTTGTTGAAATTGGTTCTCTTTCTTTCCTGATGAGAAGATTACATTATTTTACACCGTTTATTCCTTTGGAATAAAACCAATGTTGTCTTTGAAACATATGTCGAAAGTAAAAGAATTTGAATAACATCTGCGTTCAACTCCATTTATTTACTTATACTATTCAAACCTTTGAATAGATCGCTACATCCTTGTTACTTGCATAAATTTTGCTACCCTGGTAACTGTTTATTGAATTTTCTGTGTTAACTGTAAACAAAGGATAATTCATTCAACCATTTACATATACTTCAACAGATTACATATATATATATATATATATACTAAGGATAGATGAATGGTTAGTGAGAGCTGTGCGAGCCATGTACAGGGATGCTGTCAGAAAGGTGAGGGTTGGCAACGAGTACAGTGAAGAATTCCAGGTAGAGGTAGGGGTCCACCAAGGTTCAGTCCTCAGTCCCCTCCTATTTATCATAGTCCTCCAGGCAATAACACAGAAATTCAAGACAGGTTGCCCCTGGGAGCTTTCTATGCTGATGACCTTCCTCTAATTGCTGAGTCACTATCAGAACTAGAGGAGAAGTTTCAGGTGTGGAAGCAAGGATTAGAATCGAAGGGCCTTAGAGTCAACCTAGCTAAAACCAACGTCCTAATAAGTAGGTAGGTAGACAGACAAACCACAAAACTCTTCAGGTAGATGGCCCTGCTCAATCTGTAGAAAAGGCGTAGGTAGAAACTCTATAAGATGTACCCAGTGTATGCTATGGACACATAAGAGGTGCAGCAATATCAAAGGAAGGCTAACTGGGAAGATAGTTTTTGTATGTGGTAGATGCTCAGGAGCAATAAACACTGAAAATGTGCAGAGAACAACTTCTGCCACGTTCCAGGGAGAAAAACTAGAAGTAGTTGATAACTTCCGTTACCTAGGTGACCAAGTCAGTAGCAGGGGAGGGTGCGCTGAAAGTGTAGCTGCTAGAATAAGAATAGCCTGGGCAAAGTTCATATATGGGAACAGGATGTCACCAACAGTAAACAACATGAATACGAAAACAAATGAGTTCAATACGCAAACGAGAGAAACAAATGGAAAACAGGACATGTAACATAAAGAACGACCCTACATTAGTTATTTGCTGTCCATTTACTCCTCATTTTGAGCATTGAACGACAATATGAGTCTTCAAAGACAGTTGCTCCCATAAGTACCAAAATAAAATTTGGGATTTATGGAGGGTCAAAGTTGGGAACAAAAACAGGACAGTGGAGACATACAAGGAAACTGAATGAAAACAAACATGGAGGGTCGTCAAACCAGAATGAGGGTAAAATAGCAAATGCTGGAGAAATATTTTCTTTGACTAGAGAAAAAATAGAAGAGAGAGATAGGATACGTCCAGTCCTGAAATAAAAGAAAGATGATCGCGTGAGGAAAAGAAAGAGAGAAACAGAGAAAGAGTGGGGAGAGAGAGATAGAAAACGGTGAAGGGGAAATATATACATATATGTATGTATATATATATATATATAAAGTGTATATATATATATATATATATGTATATATTTGTGTGTGTGTGTGTGTGTGTGTGTTTGTACACCCACCATTACTTGACAACTGATGTTGTTGTATTTACGTACCCTTAACTTAGCCATTTGGCAAAACACTGATAGAATAAGTACTAGGCTTACAAAGAATAAATCCTGGTGTCGATTTCTTCTTTGTGCTTCCTGCCACGATGTGGATTCATCTGGAATTGCAGATAAAAAGCTGTCTAGACGTTTTTTGAAGACTTCTATGTCTACACTTTGCAGATCCCTGGTGTTCTGAAGTAGAGCATTAAAAAGTTGTGATCTCTTGAATCCCAAGCTATTACAATATTGGGTTAGTATCCTCAATGGAGAAGATGGGACCTTTGGTACTGTGCAGTGCCATCCGGTTTGGGGATTGTTGTAGATTTCAAGTCTGAAATTTGGAGCCAGACCCTCCGTTATTTTCCACATGTATAGCACTGTATATCTCTCACATCTCCCCTCCAAGAGTAAAGTCTCAGTTCCTTCAATCTCTCCCAGTCGCCCATGTGTTTTACTGAGTCTATCTTCTTTGTGAAGTGGCATTGGATTGCTTCTAGTTCTGTAATTAGTTTTGTACACTGTGGGGACCACAGTTGGTGGCAGTAATCCAGACAACTGAGGACAAAGGTTCTCCAGAGCAGAAGCATTGTGTCTCAGGTCCTATTCCTGAAGGATCTAAGGATCCAACTTGCCACCTGCCTGCATAGTGTTGCCATCTGAGCAATGTGCACAAGGAAAGTTCGTTGTTGCTCATGTGGATTCCCAGGTCACACACAACTCTAACTCTGGGATTACATTGCCTGCTGGTCCGTGTACTTCAGCTGTAGTTTGTTTTGTGGGCTGAGAGCGGAGTGCTTGAAATTTTGCACCATTGAACTGCATATTATTCTCATCAGCCCATTTATATATTGCATTCAGGTCATTCTGCAATCTTAGAATGTCAGTAGGAACCTTGACTGCCTGTGATACTTTTTGTATCATCGGTATAACTGGTGAGTGTGGCTGACTCTATGGCTGAGGGTATGTCCGAGAGAGCAACCACAAACATTAGTGAACCAAGCACTGTTCTGTGGGGGACTCTACTGAGGATTGGTGTCACTTCAGAGAGAGCACCATTTGCTGTGACACCCTGACTTCGGCTCTTTAGGAAATCATGCAACCACTCTCCCAGTCTCCCAGCGATACCAAGGTCACGCAATTTGTGACATACCATCCCATGAGAATGCCTTGGCAAGTCGAGATATATCACATTCACATTTGAATGGTTGAACCATTGTTTTAGTACCCAGTCAAAGTGCTGTAGTAGCTGTGTTAGGCAGCTCCGTCCAGGATGGAAACCATGTAAGCAAGTTATTTCCCCCTAGGAACGTGGTCAGTCTTTTTCTGACAAGGCATTCCATTGTCTTGCTAACATGTGAGGTCAGAGAGATAGGTCTGTAGTTTATAGCATCTGCTCTGCTTCTTCCTTTGTGGACAGGGCATATGATATCCTCTTTTAACATTTGAGGAAAAACCCTATCCTGTATCGCACTAAGGCAGGCTCTTTTGCAAACTTGTAGAAGGCTTTGTGGTTCTTTTCATATTTTCCACCACCCTGGCTTCCCTGTTTAATCTTTCTCTTTCATGAGTGAGTTTGATTTTATTCTCAGTCTCTAAGAACGCCATTTTGGGGTAGGACTTTTTTTGCTGTCATTAGGCTCCTTATTTAAGTGATGCAAGATTATTATCCTCCATCTCATTAGGATTTTTCTATCTCAAGGAATAATGTCTTGTGTGTGGTGGCCTTTTTCTCTGGGACAAATGCATACGGCTCACATTGTAGACATGAATTCATTGAATTTCATGTCAGTGTCTTGCATGGACAGACTTTTAAACCAGTTTTGCTGGAGTATCTCTTTGTTGATGGACTTCTAGTCAGCCATGTAGAAGTTCTGGTTGGCAAGCACTTGGGATCCAGCAGTGTTGTATGATTCTTTATTTAGCTTTGGAACATATATTGACAGTTCTATCATGTTATGGTCTGAGTGGGTAGGCGGGAATATGTTTATGTTGTGGATAAGGTTTATATTGTTTGTGAAGCAGAGTCCAGGATGTTGTTATTTCTGGTAGCGGAAAGTATGGTCTGCTCCATGAACATCATTTTCGTGAGATCTACTAGTGATTCTGCCTGATTAATATACATATATACATATATATATATAAATACAGTGTACATTTAAACACATAAGAGGTATCCATCATAGGATTCCCTCACGCTAGAAAGAACAGCTAAGTTCCAAACCACTATTAGGGATAAAATTTCGAAGGGAATGAAAAATAAAAACATTTACCATCTAGCTCCTGAACCATGGTTTCTGACTTTTTTTAGCAAATAAAATAATATGCCAGGTGAAGTCTTCTTCAGCAGATATACCCAGGAGCTTGATGGTAAATGTTTTTATTTTTCATTCCCTTTGAAATTTTATCCCTAATAGTGGTTTGGAACTTAGTTGTTCTTTCTAGTGTGAGGGAATCCTATGATGGATACCTCTTATGTGTTTAAATGTACACTGCATTTATATGAATAATATATAGACTATGGACTAAATTTTTACACGCTAGGCCACTGGTAGTAGAAATTTCTAATATTTCTAATCACCCTTCGATATTATTAATTATTGATAATTTATTTTGGATCATTTTTGAATTTTAAATGCCGGCATTTTTTATTTACTGCTGACAAAGAGCTGCGCTTGCACAGTAGATTTGAAAATTTACAATGTATAAGCATGGGGCATATACTGGATTGCCTCGTGTATATATGTTTAATCTGGGTGTACCTACTGAAGAAGACTTCGCCTGGCAAATTATTTTATTTGCTAAAATAAGTCAGAACCATTGGTCCAGGAGCTTGATGGTAAATGTTTTTATTTTTTATTCCCTTCGAAATTTTATCCCTAATAGTGGTTTGGAACTTACCTGTTCTTTCTAGCATGAGGGAATCCTATGATGGATACCTCTTATGTGTTTAAATGTACACTGTATTTATATGAATAATATATAGTCTATGGACTAAATTTTTACACGCTAGGCCACTGGTAGTAGAAATTTCTAATATTTCTAATTCATTGTTTAATGTCCGCTTAAACGATGAACAAGAAATTTCTACTACCAGTGGCCTAGCGTGTAAAAATTTAGTCCATAGACTATATATTATTCATATAAATACAGTGTACATTTAAACACATAA
>NC_068993.1:28906576-28912809 GCF_001194135.2 Octopus bimaculoides
TTTGTATTATATATATATATATATATATATATATATATACACACACACACATATACATACACATACAGGGTGTGGTGAATAAACTGTCATCTAAATTAGACAAAAATGAAAATAACACATATATTTTAACACATATATTTACCAAAATTATATAAAAATATCTTGATATACTAGAGTAAATTTATTCAATAAAATCACCATTGGCTTCAACCATGAGCTCTAGACAACTTCGGAATTTCCTGCAACTCTTCTGGACAGGCTCCTTGTTTAAGTTGGTGAATGCTGCCATAATCTTTGCCTTCAGTTCATCTTTGGTATTACAAGGAATCTTGTTGGTCTCTCACTGAACTGCACCCAACACATAATAATCAAGGGGGTTGCAGTCTGGGAAGTTAGGTGGCCAGACGTTAGGGCTGATGTGGTCACATAAATTGTCTGACAGCCATGACTGGGTTCTCCTGATTGTGTGGCATGGGGCAAAGTCCTGTTGCAAGACATAGTGTCTTCCAGGAGCCACCCTCTTGACTCGGGGCAGCACTACCTCCTCCCGGCACTTGATATAGGCCTCCATGTTGAGTCTGAGGCTTTGTGGGAAGATGTATAGAGGTATAACATCGCCATCATTAGTGATCACTCCAAACACCATGATGTTGACAGGATTTTTTATTTTTATCACATTCGGTCCATGTTTTGGGGACATGGCAAGCCAACAGTTGTTCTGTGAGTTCATCATCTGATCCTGGCAGAAATGTTTCTCGTCTGAGACACACCAAGGCATGTTCAGCTGGAGGGGATGCTTGAGTTTGTTCAAAAGCTTCATAGCGCGATCTTTCTTCTTGTCCTTCATGACTTGGGATAGAAAATGGCCCTTTCTCATCTTGTATGAGGAATACCAAATGTCTTCATGCACTACCTGTCTGATAAGAAATTCAGACACACCCATGTCCCTAGCAATGGACCTGATTGACTTGGAGGGATTGTTGTGAATCATGGTCTGGATCTTACCAACAAATCCAGAAGTTCTTTTCTTATCAGAACAATCAGAGAGTTTTCCAAGCTGCCATACCTTCATTATCACCATTAGATTCATCCAACTCTTTCCAAATCCTCTGCACTGTCCTCAGACTGACACCCAAACACTCTGAAATGTTCATATTGGGGCTTCCAGCATGAATGCCAAGCAGTACAGCATGCCATTTCCAAATTTCTGGTAGAATGCATTGTGTTATGGTGCTGTTTTTCTCATGCACTGCGTGAAATTTAAAAGAAAAAAAACGACAACAATTTACACATCACACACTGTATATATATATATATATATATATATATGTATGTCAGGTTTCCAAAACTTTCAAAATGTTTTGGTTGATGGGGATATATAATTCAAGTGGGAACTAATATGTTCTACTGATTGATAATGTTGGTTTGCATTCGTTGGTTTGTGAACTTTCAGTTGGTTGGTTTGTGTAATATAAGTAATTAAATGACTACATAAAAATTAAAAGTTGAATATTCTCTATTCTTTGTCTTCCTTAAACTGATTCATTATTATTAATAGAGTGGAAACAAGAGGGAGATTTAAGAATGTGTATATTCTTCTCCATAATAAATATCAATCAGTGTAAGACAATGAGTGTGCAGAATGAGGTACATGGTAGCCTTAATTCCCCCTTTCCACAGTGTAAACCAAAAGTAGTGGAATGACTGGCAGAATCAGTAGAATGACAGAATGACAGAATGACACCTTATTTATCTGTCAGTGGCAGTTACAGCAACTTATATTCTAAGTTCAAATCATTTGGAAGTGTCAGCTTTGTCTTTCACCCTAACAGAATTGAAATAATGTACCAATTGTTTACTGGTGTTGATCTAAAGTAGATTTAATGAATGCAGGAAAAACAACAAGGGAAAACTTTAATTGATAACTAATTCAGGTTTTTTTTTCACTACATTGTTTTATCTAACATAAAACTTGATTTATTTCATATACATGCAAAAGTATTATATAAATGAAATTTAAATGTAATGTGACATTTTTACCTATGACTATTTCCATTCACCAATTTAATATTCCTAGATGTAAATGGAATTATAAGCCCCAATTTCCAAACGATGAGGGATCCTTTCTTTGTTGGTTTCAAAGACGATCAACTGGACTCCCTATTCATTAAAGGAATATGTGGCAGAATATATCACACACACACATGAAACCTTAATGTGTCAGTGTTACACTTTCATATTTAGTACTATTTTGTTAAGTGTATATGACACAATATGTAAAAACGATGGTCCTTTGAATAACACATAAGGGTCCATCTAATGGAATTCAACACTTTCCATCTATCAGTTTCGCTCATAAAGTTTGAGTTGACCCAGAACTATGTCTCAAGATGCTTCATAGTGTGACAGAATCTCAGAAGAGAACTTGTTAACCACTAGGTTGAGCCTATATCAATGAAATTTCTAAAAACACTTTAGTAATTTCGTTTATCTTTTATATTTTGTCTCTGTCCTTGGACTGTAGCCATGCTGGGGTACTGCCTTAAAGGGTTTAATTGAACAAATCAACTCTAGTGCTTATTTTTTGAAAGCCTAGTACTTATTCTACTTATTTTCTTTTGCTGAACTGCTAAGTTATGGGAGACATAAACCAACAGCAGTTGTCAAGTGGTTGTGGTATTAGACAAAAAAAAAAAACGTGTGTGTGTGTGCGTGCGTGTATGTGTGTATATATATATATATATATATATAGAGAGAGAGAGAGAGAGAGAGACAGAGAGAGAGAGAGACAGAGAGAGAGACAGAGAGACAGGAAGGAGTAAACAGAGCAGGAGGAGACACGTGGGATGGAAGAGTCGCTGAAGAGGTCACAGGTGTTTCCAGACAATTGACGTAAGATAAAATAAGAACAATAATAAACGATAGTGCGTGTGTTTATTTGGCAAGAAAAAAAGTACCGTCTCGAAATATATACACACCACAACCAGCTTCTTTTAGTTTCCATCTACCAAATCTACTCACAAGGCCTTTGGGAAGTTTGGGGCTATAGTACAAGACACATGCCCAAGATGCTACACACTGGGACTGGACCCGGAGCTATATAGTTGAGAAGGTAACTTCTTGCTACACAGCCATGCTTGTACCTCTACTTCACCAAATATTTTGTATTCAACAATGCTTATGCGTATATTTCTGGTTACGAGTTCTGCTAAGTTTCTCCAGATTTTTACCTTTTTTTTATTTACATTATTACTTTTTTTTATCTTTGGTAGTTAGTTTACAAAATACCATTTTCTGCTTCTTTCTTTACGTTTTACATTTGAGAAGTCTAAACGGTTTGCTTACTCAGAATAATTTATGGTCTGTAAACAACAAAACTAATTTAATAATGAGTCCGCTAATACTTCTGTTTAATTTTTCATAATTGCTATTTTTTCTTTCTCCCTTCGTTCCTTCTTTATTCCTTGTTTTCTTTCAGTTCGCCTTTTTGTTTTGGTCTTTCAGTTTCTTTTCGTGGCTTTTATAATGTAAACTTCGTAAAAAAAAAAAGACAATCACACACTCGTAACAAGAATCATTCAAAGAGCACCAAGGAGTAACAAAACACAAAATATGTTAAAAAAACGATTCTAAGTACAAGACCACAACGTAGCCAATATTTAAGAGAATCGAAATCAGGACCCACTGATTGCGAAACGAACTTCTTAAACCATCCGGCCATACTACAAGTGTCAAACAAATGCTTGTGAAGGAAATTGGGGGAACCGAAACTGTCTAGAAGTTCATCTGATGGATTGGACCCGTAATTCACAGGTGCAACCTTATACAGGTGATTCCATTTGAGAATTATATTAAGGGTATGCGTGACTATGGTAATACTTTGTTTACCCGCTAATTCAAGGAGTGTGGAAGTCTAGTTGATCGAATTAACATTCATGGTTGAAAATTCAGACAGGACGACGGCTTTTTTTTTTTTTTACAAGGCCACGGAAAGGGGTCAGTTGATTATATTGGTCCCAGTATATGACATCTATTTTAACGATCCCAGAAGGATGCGTACGTATACGTATGAGTGTGTTCACACACAAATTCATGAGTCTAGGAAATTGAGAATTTGTGGTGTTCATACCTATACTCCATGAGAACTTGTAAAAATAGTTTAAACGTTCACAATTTACTATACATGTGTAGGGTGCATGTTGCATATGTACATGTAGGGGTTAGTTAAACCGTTTAACCCATGTAGGTTGCTTGAAATCAATTCTAATCGAGCAGACCTAAGCGTTTCAATTGTGACCACCTGTACCACGTATATATTATTCAATAAAAACTCAAGCCAGTTTAGAGAACTGGTGTCGATATAAACGATTAAAACCTTTGAAAGCGGTACCCTAGTATGGCTGCACGCCAATGACTGAAAGTAATAAAAGTGTATTTAGGACTACATTATCAACGAGTCCTTCTGTTTAAGACAACAGGATGTGTTGTGCACAATAGCGGATTTAACTATTGTTTTCAGCAAGTTAAACAACGGCATTGTGAATGCCCGTTGTTGTGAAGCTACAGGTCAATCGTAATGGAGCAAACTCAAGATCAAAGGATATTCCAGGCTTGACCAACCTGTCCGTCTTTTTGGGCATCGTGTATCTAAGACTACACGATGCCTATATTTTCAAAGACGCTAGCAGTGTAATTTGAAGATTTGACTGCTATTTCTAGCAGGTTCGTATGAAGCAAATATGTCACAGTTGTACTGTGTGTCTTTTCTAAGGTTTACATCAGACTTACCTTAATTTTTCTACTTACAGACGTATTGGGACAGAGAATGAACCATGATTTATCCAGGTAAAAACATAAGTTGGTCATCGTTGAGTCTAATGAGGTGAACAACATCGGACATCGACCGCATTAACTGACCATTTCTTTCACATTATGTAAAAGACAAACTGTATGTATCTATGTGTAAGTGTAAAGCTATGTATATGTGTGGTGATGAGTGTGATAGAGTATGTGTGTATGGGTTTCAGTATTTTGGACTAAATGCATTTGAGTGTGTAACGTGGTAGTAGTGTCAGTGTTTGTACTTGTGAACATGTGCGTGTCAATATTTACGTCTGTGTGTGTGTAAGTATAAATGTGTTCGTTCACACTAGTCGGCTGTTGACGTTTTTTATCTTACGTTTTTTTTCTTTCTTGTCCTTACCCACCAACACACACACTGAAACACAAATATAGGAAAACAATAGTGATAGACAAGCCAAATGACTTGGTGAGCATAAGAAAATGTATGAGAAAAAGAGAGAGTGTGTGTGACCAGATAGGGACGGACAGGACCGCCGGCAAGAGGCAACAATTACTTTCAAAGAAGAAACAGGAAGGGGAAAGGAGTCGATGTAGTTTTTGGAGATTAGGGTGAACGGGTGGATACAGCAGTGTTAAAAATAGTAATAGTATTGATGGCAGTGCGGAATGTAGTGGTGCTGGTGGTTGTGTGATCAGTGTGGAACGAGATGTGACGAGTCATTATTATAAGTAACATGAACAGAACACTTAGTTTGGGAAGGAAATAAAGAAAGAAAAAAGGAACACAATAGACAAATACAGATAAAACAGAATTAACATTGTCCTCCTTCTAGGTACTCAAGACGACGAGGATCACCACCATCACTACTACTACACCATGCTATAGTCACTTAATGTAGCCTCTACTTGTATATGGAAACATTTTGACACCATACATACTATTAATGCACACGTGTGCGCACACTTGGTTATATCAGTGACTGTGGTATGACGTCAGTGTCTGGGGAGGCTGACCGGAAGGGCGAGTTGACCGAAAGGGGAAAAAGGGCAGAGGGAGCCTCGATCGGGATTCGTGCCCTTTTCGAACGGGGCCTGTCTGCTATCGATGCAGGAAGACTGGGCACATCGCCCATGATTTCGACCAGGGAAACGACCGTGGGGAAGTTGCTGCCTCTAAAACTTTCCCCGCAACCAAGTAGAGGCGCTTGTGGAGGCACTGCCCGTGGTCGAAGTCGAGGTCGAGGGGAAGAAGTTCAACCCTCGTGGACACGGGTTGCACGACTACCCTCATGACGCCAAGGGTGGCGAAGAAATGGGATGGGACGAGTAGCGTCCGGGCGGTCGACGGTAGAGAGATCCGTTGCAGGGGCAGCTCTAGTCTGGAGATAGCGTTACCGAGCGCGGCGCTGAGGCTACGGGTGATCGTGATC
>NC_068993.1:28913188-28913609 GCF_001194135.2 Octopus bimaculoides
GGACAATAGAGTGGCGATAGAAGGACGAGCCCCCACTACTAAAGAACAGGGTGAGCTGCTACCAGCATACGTTGAAAGGTCACGCCGGTGTCGAGTTCGACGAGGAGGTAGAGAGATGGATCAAGGAAGGAGTCCTTGTCCCGTGGAAAGAGGAGGTGGTGAGTGGAGTGCTGCCTCTGATGGCGGTGGTGCAGCCGACAAAAGGAAAAGTCAGACCGGTGCTGGACTTTAGGGAACTGAACGACTATAAATCGTGCCACACGGGAGGCGAGGTAATGGACGTTTGCGGTAAGACGTTACATGTGTGGAGACAGTCGACCAAGGCAGTGACGATCATCGACTTGAAGTCGGCATATTTGCAGCTCTGTGTGAGTGACAAGCTGTGGCGATACCAGCTGGTGCGGTACAAGGGCCGGACGTA
>NC_068993.1:28915779-28920001 GCF_001194135.2 Octopus bimaculoides
GTTAAGCGATGGTCTAGGTTTGGGAGAAGCAGCTGCTATTCCTGGTGTTCTTTGGGTCGGGGCAAGCTTCAAGGATTGGATACCGCAAGACAGACTCGCAGTCGACGAAAGGAAAACCAAGGTAAGGCGATTACATCTACTCGCACGCATACACCACAGTGACAAACCAGAAAGCATTTATTTTCAGGTAACAAAAAAAAAAAAATGGGGTGACTAGATAACACGCACTTCTCGAATACAGTCTGTTAAAGTAAAATTATCTTAGATTTTTCGACAGTTCCACATGCACTAGTAATCCAGATTCCAAGAATAATGTTTTGCTTCTTTGTTAGAAACCTGTTTATAGGGGAAAAAATTGTAGAAATTTATAAATGACATTTACACTGGGAAAGGTGGAATTAGTTAAAACACAGGGTAATTTGAAATACTTCCTTTTTCGCAGAAACAAAAGACCTAGTGAGGACTGTGTGGCTATCTTACAAGGGCCTCTTATACTACTTTTCAATTATATTGGTAAAGATGTTGATGCAGAACATTTTAAGTACACAAAAATTTTCACGTTAGAAATTTTCATGTTTCATAAATACTCTGGTCAAGAATTAATGCATTTATTTGTTGATTGTTTGATGGAAAATAATCAGCAAAGGCTGCAAATAATTTACTTGTTCTAATTTGTGTTGTGTACACTGCATATGTTGATCTTGTTATTATTAGTTGAAACATGATAAATGGGTTAGGTGGAACATATTTCAATTAATTCCACTATCCTATGTACATTGGTATGTGTAGTAGCACTTAAACTCAAAAGGAGGTCACAAGTTTGACACTGAATATACAAGTTGACTGCCTGAATATGTTCTACTTTGGATGGAAAATAAAATCACAGGCAACAGACCCTTCAAGTGCAAGGGTGTGGATTGGTAATCTGCATTCTGCAGAGAAGAAAAACTGCACTATTATGTTGCACTGGTTGATGAAATGAATGAGGTAACTAAACAAAATTTTGAAATGTGTTCCAAACAAAAATTTTGCACACCCCAAATTTACAATGCCCAGATGATACTGAAATGTTGAAGACATCATTGAGATTGATGAATGTCAAGTGTAGTGGTTTATTTTTGGCTATATGCTTCTCCTGCAGTTGCTGTACTAGAAAGACAGCAACAGTAGTACTTCTAACTATTGTAACAATTGACAGTGATGCTGCTACACCAGTAGCTCACATTTGGAAGACTCTCCCATTCATTATCCACAGACAGTAGCCTTCCAGAATAGTACTTCCATGCCTCTTTCTTTTCAACATCGCTAAGTGCAAGTGTACTATTATCCTTTCATACACACTTATCTCACACGTCTTGATTTCCTCTGATATACTGTTTTGTGATCAGGAATATCTCATGCCATAGAACATTAGTAAACCTCTTCCTTTCTACTTTTTCCTTTGCAAAATGGATGTGTCTCCTAGCTTCTCTTCTAGCCACTTGGTATAGTTTTCTGTTACCCCATTGTCTAGTTCTAATTCTCACCAAATGCTTCAATTTGAATGTCTTTATATTTTCATACCTTTCATTTCCAGTTCAGTTTGTGTCCCTACTCCTTATCTTGGTACATTCTTCACCAAGAAAGGACTTTGCATTCATAAGCATCAGTATATCCTTTTTTTACTGTTGGGGATGTAGTTCAATCTAGATTGTGCTCACCAGATTAATAGGTGATTAGGTGGCTGGTAAGTTTTCTTAAGTTAGTCTTGCAGATCATTTGCAGCGTAGAACTTCAGTCTTTTTCCCTTCTCATTTCTAGAATTAAAGCCATTACCTCTATGTACATCACAAAATCCATTGGACTGCTGCTAGCATGTCAGTTAAAATTACCAGCCATGAAAATAGGGTCATTGTTGGCTATTATTATCGTGGTCATCTGCAGAGTGGCTCTATAGAAACAGTCCTGTTCATCTGCTAGTCTAGCTAGAGAAGCATATGCTAAGACAAATGTAACTGTTGTATAATCTAACACTAGTCACAGCTTAGCAATTCTATCACATATTCTAACTACCTCAATCAATTTCTCTGCCAAAAGTATACCTGCACCACCCACTCTGTCACCGCTACTTATCCAGATTTGTACCTTTGCTCCATGCCCATGAGAAGTCTAGTAGGGGTTCTCCTCAACTTACCTCTTGCAAATTGCACACATTTAAATGTCTCTTGCTATAGCATTTTGAAAATTTTACCAGACAGGTTTTCCATTGGGTCAACATTGATCATGGCAACCTTAAGGATGTGGACTTTAAAAGAGTGAGGGAAAAATTGGGGTATTGATTTAAGTATCTGAAAAGAAGATGTTTGCAAACACATGCTATTAGGTGGTGAGTTTTTGCATATATATTGTGAATCAGATATTTATTGCTCAATAAATTACACTTTGTCTTAATCCCAACAAAACTTCAAGAACAAGCAAAAGGGAGAGAAGTAGTGATGGTGAGAGTGTGTGTGCACATACACATGCCACATATTATACACACACATACATATATGCATTTTCACATACACACATGACTAACACATAAATCTGCACATATACATTTACCAGAATAGCCGTCTACACACACACACACACATGCATTAATCTACACATATATACACATAAAAGCATGTGGTTGGTGTTAGGAAGGGCATCCAGCTATAAAAATCCTGCCAAAACAGACAGCGAAACATAGTGCAGTCTTCTGCTTAGCCAGCTCCTGCACCATACACATTATCCTCCACCTAAACCACCTTCTCCACAACTTTCTTGCTTGCACTAAACTCCACTCATACTCCCATCCTGTCCCATCCGATGCCATTACACCCACCCCCTCCCTCCTCAATCCACTCCCCCCTTCTCAATCCACCCCTCCCTCCTCGATCCACTCCCCCATCTGCACTCCCACCCTTCCATTACTCCAACCCTCCTATACACCACTTCCTCCTCTCTCCTCCCAGCCTTCCACTGCCTCCACCACCCTCCCCACTTAATTCACTCCCCCTCACTTAAAAAAAAGGGTCATGTTGGACCTATAAACTCTGCACATTTTTTCTCTCTCTGTTAACCAGGTGATACACAAAGGAGTCATACCCAATGATTGGTGTAGCACCACCATAGTTAACTGCTACAGAGGTAAAGATGACACTTTAGACACAAATAATTACAGAGGTATCAAGTTGTTGGATCAGGTAATGAAGGTCATGTAGAGGGTCATAGCCCAACTAATTAGGGAGAGAGTCAGTTTAGATGAGATGCAGTTTGGGTTCATACCAGGGAAAAGCACCACTGATTTAAGATAGCTGCAGGAGAAATACCTAGCCAAAGATAAATCTCTGTACCTGGCTTTCGTTGACATGGAGAAAGCCTTTGACAGGGTCCCCCGATCCTATATCTGGTAGTCAATGAGGAAACTAGGGATAGATGAGTGGTTAGTGACAGCTGTGCAAGCCATGTACAAGGATACCGTCAGTAAGGTGAGGGTTGCAAAGAGTACAGTGAAGAATTCCAGTTAGAGGTAGGGATCCACCAAGGTTTAGTCTTTAGCCCCCTCCAATTTATCATAGTCCTCCAGGCAATAACAGAAGAATTCAAGACAGGTTGCCCCTGGGAGTTCCTCTATGCTGATGACCTTCCTCTAATTGCTGAGTCACTATCAGAATTAGAGGAGAAGTTTCAGGTGTGGAAGCAAGGATTAGAATCGAAGGGCCTTAGAGTCAACCTAGCTAAAACCAAAGTCCTAATAAGTAGGAAGGGAGACAAACCACAAACTCCTTCAGGTAGATGGCCTTGCTCGATCTGTAGAAAAGGCGTAGGTAGAAACTCTATAAGATGTACCCAGTGTAAGCTATGGACACATAAGTGGTTAGGAAGATAGTTTTTGTATGTGGCAGATACTTAGGAGCAATAAACACTGAAAATGTGCAGAGAATAACTTCTGCCACGTTCCAGGGAGAAAAACCAGAAGTAGTTGATAGCTTCCGTTACCTAGGTCAGGGGTTTTCAAACTGTGGTCCGCAAGGACAAGACAGGGGGTCCGTGGACAGCAAATACTTTTTATGGGCAATTTGATTTTATATATGTTTTTTAATCGAAATTTTTTAATTGACAATAAGCCTATTTGTTAAATACTGTTAAATAAATAAATGTAAAAATATATGTTATTTTAAGCAAATATTTATGTATAAATTTCATAAGCGTT
>NC_068993.1:28920628-28922072 GCF_001194135.2 Octopus bimaculoides
CCCGACAAGACAAGTGAGACCATAACTCGTGGCCTTTACCAGGGGTGTAGCCAGCCCACTTATGCGTACCTTTCCTTCTTTGGACACAAAACCCTGCTTGCAAAGATCTATTGAGGCAAGTGAAATCGAAATTGAACCAAATTCAACGACTGGCACCCATGCCAACCTTCCTTCATTGGACACTAAACTCTGCTTGTGAAGACCTGTTGGGGCAAGTGAAATTGAAACTGAACCAAATTCGATGACTGACACCTATGCCAGTGGAGCACTAACAGCACCATCTGAGCGGGATCTCTGCCAGAGCACCTGTCTGGCTTCCATGTGGTGGCATGTAAAACGCACCATTTGAGCGTGATTGTTACTAGTGTCACCTTACTGGCACTTGTGCTGGTGGCACGTGAACAAAATATTTTGAGCGAGGTCATTGCCAGTGCCATTGGACTGACTCCTGTGCAGGTAGCACCTAGAAAACACCATTTGAGCATGACCGTTGCTAGTACCGCCAGACTGGCCCTCATACCTGTGGAACGTAAAAGCACCCACTACACTCTCGGAGTGGTTGGCGTTAGGAAGGACATCCAGCTGTAGAAACTCTGCCAGATCAGATTGGAGCCTGGTGCAGGCATTCAGTTTGCCAGTCCTCAATCAAATCATCCAACCCATGCTAGCATAGAAAGTGGACGTTTAAATGATGATGATGATGATGATATTCTTTTTCATTCTTCCTCCATTTTTTTCCTCTTAATCCCTTTTGTCAAAGAGCATAGTCTCGAAATGTAAAAAACTTTTCCATTCTTTTTGAGCGTTAAACTAATACACCTGCTTGTTGTTCCTACACATGTCTTCGTCTTTTATTTTGTGTAAATTTGAACTATATTTATATCAAAAGGATGTGTTATAATACGATTCCATATATGCAAAAACAGCCATACCAACAATCCAACATACATTCATCATCAGCTGCCCCATGAGTATCATTTTGGTTTCGACACCTGAGCAGTACCATTCAGTCCAGCAGTGTCAAATAAGTGTTGGTTGGGAACAAACATACCAAAGAAACCTGTATGTATGTGTGAATACGTATGTATATCTATCTATATATATAAAAATGAGAATGTATGTCTGTGTGAATCCCTAAAACTCCAGAACTACACAACCAATTTCATTCAAATTTTACACATGTCTTACTTAGGGTCCCGGTTGTGTTTTAGTCAAAAAAATTTTTTAACTTCTTGCATAGTTCAAGCCCACAGCAACATATCTCATCCACTATTTAAGTATTACGTGTCAAAAGTGAAACAAAAACACTGTCAAATATATTCACTTTAATAGTTTCATTTTCATACTGAATCTACTACAGTGAAACTATACTCTCACATATATACAGGCATAAATACATATATACATACATACATGCATATATATATATATATATATATATATA
>NC_068993.1:28923215-28938428 GCF_001194135.2 Octopus bimaculoides
TATTTCAATTGGGTCATGCCCTTCAAATTGCTATAGATCCGTAATGCATCTTACAGCTGTGCCTGTCACCTGTATGGTGAGGAATCCTATATTGGGGAGTAGTAATGACTATGCTAGGGTAGCCGACTGATTATCGTGATCATTCGTCTTTTGGTTTCCTGTAGCTTTACTCTCTTTTACAAACCCAGTGAACATACATATATTTCCTTTTTCACAGAAATTCAAACAATACATATTACACCCAAGTTAAAAACATTCCCAACAATTCAACTTCTCTGGTTGACATTAACACACTCACCCCCAATAGGGGCCTTAACTCCCACATTTTTCAGCTCCATTCTTCAGGAGAAAAATCCTTTTTACAGGGTCTATAACACTAGAATTTTCGAATATGCGCATAAATATCAGATATATAAAGATGAGAATGTGTGTCTGTGTGAATCCATAAAACTCAAGAACTACATAACCAATTTCATTCCAAATTAACACATGCCTTACTTAGGGCCATGTAGTGTCTTAGGCCAAAACAATTTTTAACTTCTTGCATAGTTCGAGCCCACAGCAATATCATATCTCCTCCACTAATTCAGTATTACGTGTGAAAAGTGAAACAATAACATCACTCTACTGTAATGTCAGATACTTTCACTTTAACACTGAAACTATTCCACTATTTCGGTATTACATGTCAAAAGTGAAACAATAACATGTCGCTACTGTAATTTCAAATACTTTCACTTTAATACTTTCAATTTCATACTGAAACTATTAAAGTGAAACTATACTCTCACATATGTACAGGTATACTATACGACCCAAGTTAAAAACATTCCTAACAATTCAACTTCTCTGGTTGACATTAACACACCCACCCGCAATACGGGCCTTCATTCCCACATTTTAGAGCTCCATGAGCTCCATTTTTCAGGAGCAAAATCTTTTTTACAGGTTCCAGAAGACTGAAATTTTGGAATATGCGCATAAAGATCAATAGTATGGGATACATGTCTCATGATTATAATTTTTTTAGGGTGTGTAACGAGGGAAAGAACCCGCATGTGCAATTTTGATGAAATTCGAATCATATGTATTCCAGTTCCTTACAGAAAATATAACAGAAAAGTCTCATCCTTCAATTGCATGTAACACGGGCAACACTGGGTATCTCTGCTTGTATTATATATATATCTGTGTGTGTGTGTGTGTGTGTGCGCATGCATGCATATGTATATAAGATCATTACTGTCATCATTTAACATCTTTTTTTTGATCCGAGCTAGAGGACAATATTGAGCTCTAGTCTCTGTTTTACAATGGCTAGAATAGCTGGATGCCCTTCCTAATGCCAACCAATTTACAGAGTGTACTGAGTGCTTTTACTGTGATACAGGCACTAGTGAGGTCATCAAATGATTCACAAGACAAAGAGGAAAATCCTTGACTGAAAAGAGTTGTAGTGAAGAAGGAGTTGGCTCTATGCCAGATGTTGAGAAGCTCAAGTATGATAGATCAATGTCAGCTGCTGAGACATTTAAGTATGATGTGGAGTAGTCATGTATTTCCTCTATAACAAGAGACCCGTGCTTGCTATGCAAGGGACAGGTATCTTGCTACAGAGAGGAGATACATGGCTACCCAGTATTATACAGAAGTGGGTGGGATTGGAAAGAAGACTATGATGGTGGTTACAAGGTATCAGAGTGTACTCTTAAGATACAAGAAAGTGAGTATAAGAGAGAATATGGACAAAGAATTGGTAAAGGTGGATAGATAAGTTTGTTAAAGTGTAAGAGGAGAGTGATCAATGGTTAGAGATGGATGAAGGTGAGAGAATAAGAATGGTTCCGGAAGATGATAAGTGGCAGCAGAGGAATAGAGGAGAGAAGAAAATATGGAGATGATGTGTGGCATGAGAAAATATGCACACTAATAGAGATTGGTGCCAGAGGTCTATAAGAGTAGCTGTAGTGAGTGAGAGATAAAAGAAAGGTGAGGCTATTGACAGCAGGTATGCCAGGGTGATACAGATTAGAAGTGGGTGTTAAAGATAAGGTAATAGCGGTCCTACAATGCATCTCAGAGGAGAGGGAGATGAAGGGGTGATTGGTAATGATACTAAGAGGGATGAATTTTAAAAGAAAGTGGTTCCAGGGGGTGGGGTGGAGTTAATTAGCAAAGGGATGATGAAATATGCACATATTCTGTTCTCATATAATTATAGCAGCTGAATAATGCCATAATTAGAAAAGTGGTGGGATGGCTGTTAGGAATATGACAAGTAGGGAAGGCTTGCTAGGACAGATTGGGTGTAGGGGAAAAGCCTAGTGAGTGTGTAAAACATAAACATAATGTTTTTAGAGCCTTCACTTTTGTTGAGTCAAATGGGTCTTCTCTAGCACAGCAAATTGCCAGTCATCTCAATCCTTTGTTATCTCTTCAATGAGGCTCAACACCTTGAGATCAGCCTTTATTATTTTGTCCCATATTTTTATGGGTCTTCTTCCACAGTTTCCATCCACATTTAGCAATCAACACATTTTTTTGTGCAGCTAATCTCATCCATATGTATCACATATCCACACCAGCACAGTCTTCTCTCTTGCACACTGCATCTAATTTCTCTTATATTAATGACATTTGTACTTTGTCATTAACAGACACACTGACACTGAACATCCAACGGCATATACGATTTTCATTCATTTCTGATATTTATATGTCCTTTGTATTTGGGGCCCTCATCTCACTACCATGTAGCATGGTTGTTTGTACATAAGCATCATACAATCTAACTTTCAGATTCAGAGAAAGACCTTTTGCTATGAATGTAGGTAACAGTTCTCTGAACTTACCCTATCATGTCCTTATTCTAGCAACTATACTTTCAGAACATTCTCCTCCATTGGTAATTTGGTCACCTAAGTACCAGGCTTTGCAAAAGTCCTATTACACTTAGTTTTGATCTTTCGAGAGGTTAACGTGTGCGATAAAAAAAGTGCTGCCAAACATACTTAAAGTTCTACTTTCCCAGCACGTGTCATTAAAACATCTTTTCCATTGTGTGCAGGTGTATTTAGATGGAAGTGAAAAGAATCAGGATCTCTGCTCTCCTTCACACAGTCCACAAGTCCGACATTGCCAAGTGGATGCCATTGTCAGCTGGATGACTGTCCATAGAGTTGCAGAGAGGTTCAAGAATGGGAAAGACCTCAAAGATCAACCTCAATCAGACAGACTTCAAGTCAACTGTTTGGCTGAGTGAAAGGCCTTCAAAAGTGATCTGAAACTTAAAATGACTGCTCTTGTGAAGAACAACATCTCTGTGACCATGATGTCCAGGGCCATCAAGAAGGAGGGCGGCAAGAGCTTGTGGTGCATGGAAAGGCCTCTATGTGAGAACAATATCGGGAGTGCTGTCATCACCTCCTCAATGACTTGAAGTGTCATGGCAATCGAATTCTCATTTTTCCTAATGAAAAATTCTTCAAACAGAATGACTGCATGGTCAGCTTTGGCCAGGATGTCTCTGAGGTCTGCTACACGTCCACAACCAAGTACCCAGCCTTCATGATGATGCTCAGCATCATGGCTTTGAATTGTGAGAAGATGCTGCTGGTGTGATTCAGAGCCAGTTACAGGCTCTCCACAGCTGACTACTGGGACATTTTGTCCATGTAAGTCCTGCCCTGGGTGAGAAAGATCACAATGAAGGTG
The DNA here is from genome assembly GCF_001194135.2 of Octopus bimaculoides. Classification (NCBI taxonomy): domain Eukaryota; kingdom Metazoa; phylum Mollusca; class Cephalopoda; order Octopoda; family Octopodidae; genus Octopus; species Octopus bimaculoides. The sequence continues at coordinate 28,926,930 of NC_068993.1, forward strand.
GACTATGTCTTTCAGCAGGACAGTGCCAAGACCATGCAAGAGTGGTTGGGGTCAAACATGAACTTCTGGTTGCAGAACTTTTGGCCACCACAGTCACCTGACCTCAGCCACCTTGACTACAGCATGTGAGTGCTTGTCGAGTGCAAGGTCCAGCACAGCAACATCAACAAGCTGAAGTCCTCTGTCAACCATGTGTGGGCCAGTATGAGAAAAGACTTCATCTGCAGTGTGAGCACGACCTTCAGGTCCTGCCTCATGTATGTGCTCACTGTTGAGAGCAGCCACATTGATTAATATTAATATTTAAACATAAGTTGAAACAATAAAAATGTGTCTAACTGCATCAAAACTATTATTGTGTCCTTTATTGAGAGCATTGTAACGGATGCAACAGAACTTTTGCAAAGCCTGGTAATAGAAACTATCAACTACTTCTTCTGTATTTATTGCTTTTGTGCATTTGCTACATGCAAAGTCTACTTCCTCAGTTAACCTTTCTGTGATCCCTCTGCACCTCTTGTGTATCCATAGCTTGCACTGAGTACATTATATGGAATTTATATCAACACCTTTTTCTACATATCAAGTATATTCTGTACATTGCTTGTATGGCTTCCACAAAACAGTTGTCTAACCTTAGCTTCCTTAGGGATCACTAGATCACAGAGTGAGGGACTCAGTCAAAGGCTTTCCCCACGTCTACAAATGCCAATTATAATGGCTTACTTTTAGGTAAATACTTCTCTTGCAGTTGTGTTACAAAACAGTGGGCATCAGTAGTACTTCTCTGTGGTGCAAAACTGAACTACATCTCATCTAACCTAATTCTGTTCCTAATTAATTGGGCTATAACTCTTTCTCTAACTTTCATGAATTGGTTCATCAATCTTGATATCTCTGTATTAACTTCTATCTAAGGCATCCCCTTTACATTTGTAACAGTTGACTATAATGCTGCTATGCCAGTCGTTGGGACTAACACCTTCCAGTCCAACCTGATTAACTATTGGGTCATCGCATAAATAATGCAGATTTTTTATAATTCTTTTATTTTTCAAAATTAAGATAAACAAAGTTCTTTTTTAATCTAAAATATACTCTCTTTCTCTTTCTACAATGCTCCTCCATCTATCTGGTAGACTTGCAAGACCCTTCTTCCAAAATTCATGTGTCCGTGATGAAAAATACTCCTCCAGTACTGTTCTGACCTCATCTACAGAATTCATATATTTTCCATCCAAATGATTTTGAAGACTGCAGAATAAATGATAGTCAGATGGGGCAATGTCCAGCGAATATGGTGGGTGGTGCATCGTTTCCCATTCAAACTGTTCCAGCCTTTGGAATGTCATCCTCATTGTATGTGGCCAAGCATTATCCTGATGGAAGAATACCTTTCGTCTTGCAATCAAAGATGGTCGTTTTTCTTCTAGCACTGATTTAAGCCGCTCAAGCTGCTTGCAGTAGAGCTCCTTTGTTATCATTTTGTTTGAGTTTAAAAGTTCAAAGTGGACTAACCTTTCACACCTCACCAAACAGATAACAACACTTTATGCGGGTGAAGACCTTCTTTAGCCTGGGGTGCCGGTGTTTCTCCTTTCCCTACCCACTGTCTTTGGCACTTGACATTTTTAGAGAGAACCCATTTCTCATCACCAGTAACTATTTGGTTCAAAAAAGGTTCATTTGTGACATGTGACAGCAAAGAAGAGAACATATTCACTCTCTGCATGTGATTAGACTTGGAAAGTTTGTGAGGAACCTATTGACCCAATTTGCCAACTTTTCCAATGGCACGCAGGTGTCGATGACTGGTTGAATGTCCAAATCCAAGCTTCTCTGCTAGTTCCTCAACAGTTACAATGGAATTTTGTTCCACCAGGGTTTGCAGGATGTCCTCGCTGAGTTCTACAGATCTTCCAGGATGAGGCTCGTCTTCTAAGCTATAGTTTCTGGCTTGGAGTCTCTGGAACCACCATTGACACTGGCTTACACTTATTGTCTAATCCCCATATACTGCATTATTTCTCGCACTTTCTGTTGTTTTGTTGTCTTTATTGAGCTCATAAAGCAAATTATGCTCCTTTGTCACTTCCATTATAGCTTTGAAAAAATAACTGTTAAAATCAAACTGCACTCTTCTAATAAAGACAAGGTAAAATTATTACCTGCTTTTATAGCAAGTTCATGCAGGTAGTTTATCTCATCCCCCTCTGATTTTTAGTTCATGCAATTGAAAAAACCACATTATTTCTGGGATGACCCAATACATGGGTGACTAGGCCATATCCCACTCCATCATCTTAAGCATCTCTGTGGTGATTGCTTATGGTCCAGGAGCTTCCCTTTCCTTCATATTCTTGTTTTATCAATCATACTGCTACCAGTAAGAATAACTGCTCCCTCTGATGTGTCGATGTTGGGAAGAGCCACTATCTCCTATATATTCTCCACATTTAATAGTCTTTCATAATAGCACTAAGTGCAAGTGTACTGTTATTCATCTCCACATACTCATCATCAAGAACATCTTGGTTTTCTCTGATACACTGTCTTGCAATCCAGAATACAATCATGTCTCTGATTTCTATACCATAGAACATTGGCAAACCTCTTCCTTTCTGCTTCTCCCTTTGCTAAATAGATCTGCCACCAAGATTCTTTTCCAGGTACCTAATATAATTCTCTGATACCCCCATTCTTCCAATCCTTCCGCTCCTTCCAGCACTGTCTCTTCATTTTTATGACTCTGTCAACTTCACTGTTCTTCAACAATGTCACCTTTCATCTGACTGGTACTTTGCAGCCATCACAAATTTGTCCTATATGAACTTCCAGTTCTTCTCTAGGTGATATTTTTTTTTTACTCCTCTTACTTGTGAAATGCTTCAACTAGTACTTCTCTAAATTTCTGACAATTCACTGAATCTTTAAACTTCCATAACTTCCCTTTTAAAACTGGTTTGTATCACTGAGTCCTTTTAGCTTTAAATCTAAAGCCATTGGCCAGTAACTTATATTGCATACATTCTTCACTCAGGAAGGACTGTGTATTTACACACATCTGTCAATCCAGTTTTCTAATGAGAACATAGTCAATCTGGCTTGCATGCCCACCAGATAGTTAGGTGATCAGGTGACAGGATGGTTTCTTGAAGTTGCAGATAAGGTAATTTGCATTACAGAATTCCAAGAGCCTTGTTCCCTCCTCATTTCTAGGACCAAAGCCATTGCTTCCATTTACATTTTGTAATCCAATGAAGACATCAACCATGAATATAAAGGTACTATCATTCATCATTGAGGCAATCTGGAAAAGGAAAAGGGCCATTTGAAGTCAGTTCTTCTGTCAGGACCAATTGAGAAGCATATACAGAGATAAATGTTGCTGTTGTATTTTCCAGCATTTGTGTAGCTTAATTATCCTTTCACATACTTTGATTACCTTGTCTATTTCTCTACCAAGAGTATACCCACACCATGACCAAGAGAAGTACATTATCATTCATGTTAAGGATGATTGGCAATGATGATTGTGTGCATACACTACAAATACATTTTACACACACATACAAACACATACTGGCACATAGATATTAAACATACTTGCACTGGTTTCACTAGTCCTCAGTCAAATCGTCCAGCCCATGCTAGCATGGAAAGCGGATGTTAAACGATGATGATGATGATATATGAGGTGGTGAATTGGCAGAAATGTTAGCATACTGAGCGAAATGCTTAGCGGTATTTCCTCTGTCTTTACGTTTTGAGTTCAAATTCCGCTGAGGTCAACTTTGCCTTTCATCTTTTCGGAGTCGATAAGTTAAGTACCAGTTGCATACTGGGGTCGATCTAATTGACTGGCCCCTCCCCCAAAATATTCGGACCTTGTGCCTAGAGTAGAAAAGGATATATATATATATGTGCATACACTGTGGAAGAAATAGGCAGGAAGAATGCTACTGATTAGTAGTGACAATGTGAGTGAATAAGAAGGGAAGATGTGGAGAAAAATACAAAAGGGAGCCGTGTTGCTCTCCTTTTAATTAAGCCATCATTATCATTATTATTATTAGCATTAAGGCAGCAAGCTGGCAGAATCAGAAAAGCTTAATAACATTTTGCCTATCTTTACGTTCTAATTTCAAATTCTGCTGAGGTCCACTTTACCTTTCATTCTTTTGGGGTTGATAAGATAAGTACCATTTGAACACTGGGGTTGATGTAATCAACTTAACTCCTCTCCACAAACTGCTGGCGCTGTGCCAAATTTGAGATCATCATCATCATCATCATCATTATCATAGTCACCATACTGTAAAATCATACAAAGTTGGAGCTCCATGATTTGTAAGTGTTCAATCAAGCATTTCAGCTGGTTGCAGCCTGTTCAGTCAAATATTTTTTAATAACTGTTTTGTTTGCATTGTCTGGATCTTTGTGTAATTGCACCTCCTTTTTGGGGGTGTAAACTCTGTAATGATTGTTTTGCATTTTTGTGTAGACAAGATTTCATTTATTTTTCCAGTTTTTAAAAAATGTCGGATTACGACAATATTATAATACTTGACAAAGTTGTAACTTCGAACACAGACATGGCTAAAGTTAAAACTGATTTCTCATCAAAGAGAAATATAATTTCCACTTGTTATTGTGATGACAGTAACAAGTGCAATGGTACTAGTAAAGACAGTGAAAACAATAACAACATCTGCAATAGCGACTATGTGAACAGCAGCAGCACAAACAGTAGAAACAATAATAATAGTAACTGTATCAACACCAACATCAGCAACATGAACAACAACAAGATTGAAAACAATAACAGCGAAAAGAACAATGCAGTTATCAATGGTAAATGGAAAACAACAACAGCAATGGCAATAATAGCATAAAGAACCACAGCAGAGCTACACCTTTTTGAAAAGCAGTTAGCCAATAGACTGTCCATTCAGTTGAAGATTTGGAAAATAAAGCACTGTGATACAAAAGTGACATTATGCAACCAGGCTTTATGTGCCTCAGTGAGGAGGGAAAAATGCTCCAAATGACAAGCAATTGTCTAGAAATGTTTCTTGCAAAGAAAGGAAACTTAAATTTCCTACTCCAGCAGAGACCGAAAAATGCCTTGAAGATGTGTGGCCCTCAGTGCTTCACATATTCAAAGTTAAACAGTGCGGGACGGTAGCTACTATATGCAGCAGTGAGCAAGAAGCCAGAAGAATGGCTACTATAACTTGCACATCTCAGGCTTTTGTGGTGATTCCCCATTACATGAGTAAATGGCTGACTCAAATTTGAGTCAAGAACATGTCAGTTCCCCATGATCCAGTGAGGGTTTTAGCCATTCTGGAGGAGCATGGGGAGATTGTGGAGGTGAAGTCCACCCCACAACTCAATAGGACTGGAATTCTTATGGAATCCCAGATATTAGTTTCTCCAGAGAAAATAAATCACATTCCTGATTTTTTTCTTTTTCAAGGAATGTGAACAGATGCCCGTTTATACAGAAGGAAAAAAAAAAACAAAGTGAGTGGGAATATTTTTTAAACCTCAAAGCTTTTTTCCACACACTGGAGAAAACATGAAGCTCTACACTGTTACTACCAACTCCTCAAGGTGTAGGCAAAACTACTACCTCATATCTGCCTCCTTCCTCTGACTCAGGCCTCACAAAAGCAAAGACCTCATTGACATAACACCAAAAGGGCTTTGTCAGGAATAAGAGAAAAACTGAATCTGAAGTAAGCGGAGACTGGCCCAAATTGAAGGCCTTAGGACATGATAGTAAAAAACAAAATCTGTCACAACACCAATTAAAAATCAAATCAACATTTTCATCATAAGAAAACCCATTTTTCCAAATATTTTCACAACCACAAAAACACAAAAAGAAAAAGGAACAACTGAAAAACAAAATGACCAACAATCACACTCATGAGTATGTACTTTCTTCATCAACTTCACTGTGGTTCAGAAGAACAACATTGAATTGATTGAGGAAGTAATTAGTAAAAAAACATTGTAACAAGTAGAGAAAATTTTTTGGAACTCCATCAGACAGGATGTTAATCCAAACAGATACGGATACGTATCCGGGTTTGAAACAAAAATTTGCCCAGGACATTAGAGGGCTTAGTAAATAACCCCACAAAAAAAATTTCTAAAAAACCTTTCCCCACTCCTACTTTGACCAAAAAGAAGATTGTGTCAACAGTCATCCCTGAAGACTAAAGTATGTAACTCCATGTTCTTTTTTAAATGGCTACATTTAGAGTAGGCTGTGTAAATGTCCAGGGCCTGGGTTCGGTTTGGAAGCAGAGTCACTTGCTCAACGATCTCAGGTCCCTTGATTTAAATGTGACAGCAATTAGTGAGACAAGGATTTCTAGGAAACATGCTCTAGCATCCATTTTCGAAGACTATGAGATATTCTCATTTTGTGGTCTGTTGGGAGCAGGTGGCAGTGTAGCAATGTTATTCCGAAAATCCTTAGGTCTCAAAGTTAGGGCAGTCTTGTTGAACCCAGGCAGTAGGTTGGTGATCCTAGACATGAATAGCAGTGAAGGTGGTGCCTTTAGACTAGTGGCCATATATGCCTCAACAGGGGCTGGCAGCCCAGATTTCTTCAGGCAACTAGAAACATTCCTGGGAATGTCTTGCACTTTAGTACAAGTGGGGGACTGGAATAGTATTTTGGATGCCTAGAAGGATTATGTGGGTCTTGTATATAGAAGAAGCGGGTGTAAAAGTCTCAAAGACCAGCTCAGAAACTTCCAGCTGTCTGACAGGTATTTAGTGGATTTCCTTGATGTGTCAGTATGGACATGGAGCAACCACATGGGCTATCCAAGTTATATCCAGAGAGATTATTTGTTAGGTCAGCAGATAAGGATAACATAGGGTATCCACAATTCAGATCAATTGGCTACACAGATCACAAATCTGTGAGCTGCACAGTTGATTTAGATAGGACTTGTAGACAGGGACTTGGTTACTGAAAGCTGAACATGTTCTTTCCAACACACAAAGACTACAGGGACCAGATTAGCGAACTACTTAAGCGGATGTTGATGGAGGCAGTCATCAACAACCGGTGGTGGATAGCCCTGAAGAGGTCAATTAGAGCAGAGCTGATAGAGTTTAGCAAAGAGTTAACAATAGAAAGAAATAGATTAGAGAGAGAACTAGTTAGCAAACTAGAAGATGTGATTAATAAAGGCATCATGACTGATGTGTTAGCAGCAAGAATGACTCTTGACAATTTCTTTGATGTGAAACATGAAGGATGTATTGTCAGAGCTAAGGCCTGTGCGCTAAAACATGAGGGAACTAAAGCCGTCTGATGAGCCCGAACAGTGGAGACACGACATAGAAACAAAACCATGATCAGGTCATTGACAGATCTGGGTGGGCACGTGCTACATGCTTCTGAGCAGATGTCTGCAGCTTTTCAGCAGCAACTGTTTGGAGAGGGTGATGGGTCAACAATGGTAGCAGACTTTAGTTCATACCTAGACAGCCTGCAGTGGCTCTCAGCAGCAGACACAAGGTTCTGTGAAAAGCTGATAATAGCCACTGAAATGCAAGAGATAATGAGAAATTGCACAAGTTGCAAATCACCAGGTTTAGATGGTCTGCCCTATCGATTCTATATATTCATGCCAGATTTGTTTGGTGACCTCTTGACAGATATCTACCACAATTGGCAAAAGAATGGGAGAATTCCTAGTGCTGTTAGTTGGGGTGTGGTGACACTGCTGAAGAAAGATGCTGACAGTGAGGCTGTACTAGGGAATTTTCAGCTCATAACACTGCTAAACATAGAATTTACAACCTACACTTTATTTGATACATCATAGAGGAGACGGCAGCTAAAGTTGGCTTCAGTGGGGCCCTGATCAATTTGGACCAATTGAAAGCATTCAACAGGGTTGACCATTGCTACTTAGAGGGCATCCTTAAAGTGGCTGGTTTCAAACCTGTTTTCAGAGGCTAGATTGCAGCAATGCACAGCAGCACCTGCTCAGTAGTCAAAGTAAACGGCCATCAATCAGAACCGTTTAGCATAGCATGCTCAGTCCATTGGGGCTGCCCATTCTCTCCACTTCTGTATATGCTGACTCTCGAATCACTGCTGTGAAAGTTGGAAAAATTGAGGGGCATCCCTTTGAAACTAGGACATGGGAGGACAGTGTTAGCATATGCAGACGATGCCACTATCAAAGTGGTGATGGTCATCTCCATTTTAGAGGAATATGAATTGGTTGGCAGGGCCAAAATCAAGCTGAGAAGTTGGTGGGATTGTGTCTGGGCACCTGGCAAGGCAGGTCAATGCTGTCAGATGGTGATGTTGGATTCTGGACTGATGGGCCAGTTAAACTGCTCAGGCCAGCTAAACTGCCCCAGGTGGATAAGAACTAGGACGAGGTGACAAAATAGGGTGGCTAGTCTTACTCAAAAATGGGCAGAGAGAAAGCTGTCCTTGAAAGGTTGGGCAGAGGTGGTGAATTCCTACATTGCTTCCATCATCATTTATCATTTGACCATTGTGACTTGCCCCAGTTATTGCTTGATCAAGTTAGAGTGTCTCTTGTTCATTTTCTTGTGGAAGGAACATGTTCCAATGGTCAGATGGTCAGTCTGCTGCCAGCTCCCTCTGAGTGGTGGATTAGGCATGATGGGGCTTTTGATATGCAGACACACTCAGATTGCACCACCTGCAACAGTTTCTAGAAGGTGAATGTGTGTGGGCTCCATTTGTGAGGCATGTCTTTCTGCAACTTGTCTCTTTAATGAAGCTGCAGCCCTGGGTGAAGGATAGACCAAGACTGGGTGCCCTTCACCTAGAATGTCTTCAAGTACTCACTATCCTCTACCAGTCAGGCAATAGGATCGGTGGATGTTCCTCTTCAGCTATATATAGAGGATTAGTAGTGGGGAATTTCGACGAAATCCTAGGAGAGACTCTGGACATCGACAAAGATGGACTGGGTAGTCTATTCTGGAGGACTTTTCAGTTGGGGGCTATTACGGATAATTTCCAGATGTCTTTGGCTTGGCAGTGCTACCAGGGGACACTACCAGTTCAAGATAAACTCTACAGGTATGCATGTGCTGTCAAATGGGCTTGTCTAAGATGGATGCAGAGTGATGAAACCGTTCTGCATGCACTTGTTTAGTGTCCAGGAATTGCTGACATGTGGAGTTATGTCTAACAGCTGCTGTCACGTGTGGGACGGGTCTGTCTGTTATCCAAGTCCATAGTGATGATTGCCCAGCTGCCCTTCTTTAATCATGTAGGCAAGGCAGTTTTCCTTTGCTTGGTGGCTGTAGCGAAAGAGATTGTCTGGTGGATAAGGCTGAAAGGAATGAGGACAGAGACATTCCTATTTGGTAAAGCTCTCAATGACTTGTTCAAGTTAGGGTGGAGAGGGGCGTGCTGTCTTTGAGTGAATTTATCACTATCCCTTATTTTTTACTTGTTCTTCTTAGTGCTCTACACTATGCATACTTCCCTTCTTTTAATTTATACTGTGTATACTTTTCCTTTTTTTATCATTCCATTATATGTAACCCCCCCCCCCCGTACTCTTTATCTGTCTTTGTATTATCCCCCTCATCCTTCGCCCTGGTGGTAAATAAAAGAAATAATTGTTGTTGTTATTATCATTATTGTTATTATTATTAATACTGTAGAGAAATTTCACTTAACCTGGACACTTTTAGATTTAAAACATTACAGCTAAATTAGGTAATGAAACATTACATATTACATTTTTTCACCAGGCCTCTACCCTATCCTTAATGCCTTGTCTAAAAGCTGTCTTTTTAGCCTCATGGGTAATGTTATTAAAGATTTGAGGGGCTGCCCTTCTGTGTGTTTGTGTGACACTGTTATTTAGTAGCTTTGTGAATACATCATTATCTACCCTGAATTAATTTTTATGCATGGGATTAATTTTTCACGATGGTAGTGTCAGAGCCAACCCAAGGGGCATAACTCTAATGAAGAAAAATTTTCCTCCCTAGATTTCTTCCATGGTTTTTTTATTTCATGTTTTTAGTGCACCCACAAACCAAATGTGACACTTTCAGACATCCAGTGGCCAAGACGCATTGCCATATTTTGCCTACCAATCCTTCTGGTGAGTGCTGAGATTGGATTTCCTAAATCCTTGTGGAAAAAACTAATTGGAAAAAATCAGCTGAAATAAGTCTATGATGTTGTACTGTAGCACACATATGAATGCACATACACATATATCAATGTATGTGTGCCTTTCAGACTGTGTTTGTCCTCCACACCACTTGACAAGTGGTGCATTCCCGTAACTTAACAGTTCATCAAGAGACCAATAGAACGAGTACTAGGCTTTGGAAAAAAAGTAATGGTGGTGGGGGTGGGGCAGCTATTTGTTCAACTAAAATTCTTCAACAGTGCTCCAGCATGGCCATAGTTTAATGACTGAAACAAGAAAAACATAAAAGGTAAAAAATACACACACACACACACACATATATATATATATATGTCTATGACTTTTATCTTTAATTTCTTTTGGTCATAAAACTGAAGCCACACTGAGGCACTGCCTTGAAGAATTTTAGATGAACAAATCGACTCCCAATACTTATTTTTATTTTTTTAAGCTTGGTACTTATTCTATTGGCCTCTTTTGCTAAAACGCTAACTTATGGGTGTGTAAACATCCCAACATTAGTTGTCAAGTGGTGGTGGGGGACAAACACAGACACACACAGATATTATATATAGGTGCAGGAGTGGCTGTGTGTAAGTAGCTTGCTTACCAATCACATGGTTCCAGGTTCAGTCCCACTGCATGGTACCTTGGGCCAGTGTCTTCTACTATAGCCTTGGGCCTACCAAAGCCTTGTGAATGGATTTGGTAGATGGAAACTGAAAGAAGCCTGTCGCACATACACACACACACACATATGTGTATATGTTTGTGTGTCTGTATTTGTCCCCCCATCATCGTTTGACAACTGATGTCGGTGTGTTTACGTCTCCGCAACTTGGCGGTTCGACGAAAGATACTTATAGAATAAGTTCTAGGCTTACAAAGAATAAGTTCTGGTGTCAATTTGTTCGACTAAAGGCAGTGCTCCAGTATGGCCGCAGATCATACTGGAGCACCTTCTCTCACTCTATACCAAACTATATTTAAAGAAAACTTCAATGAAAATCTCCAGACATGTTCTTAACCCCCAGATCTGCTTGTATTTCAAATTTTTATAAATTTTATAAAAATTTCAAATTTTTATAAATTTTTACTGATATTTGATAAGATGAGATTCATCATAACAAGTAATATTTTCTTTATAAGATTTTTAAAATAATTTTTATTAAATTCCCTCTTAAATTGAAATGTCTTAGACTTACTTCTGTGCTATTTCCACCTCCATCTTTTACACACATATCATCATCATCATCATCATCGTTTAACGTCCGCTTTCCATGCTAGCATGAGTTGG
>NC_068993.1:28938699-28940776 GCF_001194135.2 Octopus bimaculoides
GAGTTTCGGATGCTAGGGTGGGAGACCACGCCAACATCTCTTCAGTTATCCGGCCAATTGAAAATTCCTGTGAAAAATGACTGTTAAAAACAAAGGGAAATTACTGTGTAGTGACAAAACACGTCTAAAACTGCGTATATTATCGCATGCACGCATATATCCATATACGCACGCACATTTCTCTATATACGAAACTTGGAGTTTTATCATGGCTACTGAATAAGTGTCACATATTTCTACAGATAAATTCTATTTGCATAATATCGAGGTCTCTTTCTTTCTTTTGTTGTCCTTCCTGTCAAATATATATATATATATATATATACTAGCAAACAAGCCCCTCCTTTGGACAGTTTAAGTTGCTTTGGTGATATTTTTTTACCAAATAATTGAATTACCGAGAAAGTTTATGAGTAGCACAGCAATTTATGTTTCCAATTAACCTAGGAACAGAAAATCAAATTGAAAGCTGGTTATTGTGTATGTCTTGCACTTTAATGATCATAGAACATATAAGTTTGCAAGTGATGCAAAGTAAAGTTACTGAAGTGATTTGGGAGTAGATTATGGATAATAAGTACAAAATATAGTTGTTTTACATGAAAGCAAAATTTCTTGTCAGAAACAGCCACATAAATGGTAAGGAAATTGAAGGAAGACATTGAAACTTCCTCTGCGAGTTTATTTTATTCAACAGCAAAGGGAGCTATTTTTTCGGTGAGATAAGCTAACAAAAACCCCTTTATTCTGTCTTCCCACAAAGCTTGTGCATAAACTAACAGCAAATGCTGCATAAAGTTAAATTGGTATGGGGCTCTCTGAAAGACATGTATAGCTTTCGCTGGTGGAAGTAAAACTCTAAGTTAAAGGTTGATGCTTTGGGATGAATCATATGTGATTGTTTAAAAAGGCTAGAACAACAATACTAAAATGTATTTGAAACAATGGACAACAGTCAAAATATCATAATGGATGGGTAAATAAGCATCCTTAAAGTGAAACAACGTATTGGTAGTTAAACAAAGGTATCAACAAATAGAAGAGAGGGAAGGGAACATCACCTTTCAAGTAACTCAGAATAGGTAAAGATAAACTTGCCAAAGTTTAATGCAGTTTAAATATGGAGATTAAGATTGTTTGGTATTGGATATTCATCGTGTACATTGTTCCTAGTCAATTTAATAACTATCACAGATGGACAGTTGAAATAAATAAATAGACAAAATCCTTTCACTTTTATAAAAAATTAAAAAAGTATGGAAGACCATACATACAAAAAATCTATGTCCATTTATGCAGGAGCTCTGGGCAAAATGTTATAGTGCATGACCATCCTTGGGATATAAGTAATGTGTGTGTACAGTTTGGTGAAAATCGGTTGGGAATTGTGGAAATGTATGCATTCAGTGTTCCTAGTAAATTTAATCACCATTGCAGGTGGACAGATGAAATAAATAGACAAAATCCTTTCACTTTTATGAAAAAATTTTAAAAGTATGGAAGACTATACATAAAAAAATCTGTCTATTTATGCAGGAATTCTGGGCAAAATGGGCCTATGTGACTTACAACCATCCACACATACAACCACAAAAATAAAAGATAAAAATCAATTTTCAGATATTGGTTAGCTGCATGTTACAATAACTATGACAATGCAGGCCTGCCACTGTCCCTCACTCAGCTGTTTTCAAGCAACAGTTGAGTATAGATTTGTTACACTTGTATCTGAAATACCCCTAAAATGACTGGTAAAAAGAAAATGCCTTCATCTACAGATGCACCAGCTAAGAAGTCAAGGAAGGCTATTGATTTAGAATGTAAAATGAAAAGCTGAGCATATCATTCAAGATGTTGTGCATTGTTATCATAAGATATATGACAGAAACAAAAAGAAAAAACTATCCACACGAAAGCTCACCATGTTTCTTGAAAAACCATCTACCAAGAACATGACTGTGAAGGTAAAAAAATTTACTTTCATTTGCACATTTTTCACAGGAACAATTTTTTTTATTGTATGCGTGTGGAATGGATTTCTTTGGGGTGGGATGCCTGAACTCGCTAGCCGATGAAT
>NC_068993.1:28940876-28942372 GCF_001194135.2 Octopus bimaculoides
CAAATCGTCCAACCCATGGAAGGCGGACGTTAAACAATGATGATGATGATGATGATGATGATTCACACTATTATCCAAAAGTTTAAGATCACCTACATATTTCTTGACAGTAAGCCTTTTAGGGAATGTTGTCAAAAGCTTTTTAGTGTCCACTTTTTAGTGTCCACTTTTTAGACACATTGCCATACATTTTGATTATCTACACTTCTCATGTGCTGTCGGTTGAGAAAACATCACTTAATGACTGTGCTAAATGTGTTATTGTTTCCTTCAGGTTCAATTATTAAACATCAGAAAATTAGTAAAATTTCTAAAAATCAACCTAAATATGGGCAAGACCAGTAATTTATCATCTGAAAAGAGACAAAGCATTATCACATTACGTAGTGAAGACTACAGTTTTCAAGATATAGCCGAAAAAGTAAAAATTTTCTACATTGCCGTCCATTACGCCATTATAAGGTATAATGAAACAGGAAAAAATAACAACAGAGCTTGATCAGGTCATCCAAAATTGACTTCTAAATCACAGGATAAGTTCATCATAGTCATCAGTCTTTGGAACAGGCACCTGACAGCAAATGAAATCGCTGCACAAGTGAAGCCAGCAGAGCTAATGTGTCTCCTACAACCATGAAGAGAAAACTCATTGCTGCCGGTCTAAATGGCCATTGTGCTGCCAGAAAACCACTGCTTCAACCTGTGAATAAATGTAAGCGACTCATATGGACCAGAAAAACCTGGACTGTTGATCAATGGAAATGAGTCCTCTGGACTGATGAATCAAGTTTGAAATCTTCAGATCCCAGCGTATAGTTTATGTGAGGCAAAAAATTGGTGAACAGATGACTTTTGACTGTATAGTTCCAACTGGGGGAAGTGTGATGATCTGGAAATGTTTTGCAGGCAATAGTATTGGGGATATTCATTGGGTAACAAGAATATTGAACCAAAACAGGTATCACTCTATCCTCCAGTGTCATGCTATTCCATCTGCGATGAGGCTGATCGGTGATAATTTCGTGCTGATGCAAGATAACGATCCTAAACATACTTCTAAGCTATGCAAAAACTATTTACAGAAGAAAATGGATGCAACAAATTGACTGTAATGGAATAGCCAGCCCAACCCCATCGAAATTGTGTGGGATGAATTGGATTGCAGAGTCAAAAAACAACAACCAAGTAGTGCAGAAATGCTCTGGACACTCTTACAAGAGAAGTGGGAAAATAATACCAGCAAAGTATTTGCTTTCATTGGTCAAAAGAATGCCCAGAGTATACTCCACAGTGATCAAGGGCAAGGGCAGATTTTTTTGATGAGTCTAAGATTTAGAGTTTTTCATTCATTTTTCATAGTTTTGTTTAGTTGCTGAATTAATTATGTCATCCAATGAATGTAGCTATACATTAATAAAATATTTCACTAGAATCTCAGTTATTTCCATTTTGTAGATGTTTTTTTAAAAATAAGTTTAAGTCATCTTAAACCTTTC
>NC_068993.1:28942459-28949400 GCF_001194135.2 Octopus bimaculoides
GGGAAAATACTATGAATTAAGGCTCCCCTGAAATGTGAATACAAATGGAATAAAACAAGTTTTGCATAAATCAGACAACTGTTTGTTGAAATATTAGGGGTTTTCAGGGTATAAATACACAAAACGGTGCATAATGAGAAAATACTCCGAAAATAACTTAACCTTGAAAGGGAAGAAACTCTAACCTTTCGATTAGACACATTAGTGACTTGACAATGAAAAAATACGAGTTGTTTTTTACAGTAAATGTTTCTATTTTCGCTTTTGTTAACACAATATTTCAATCATTTAGAAATATTTTTAAGAGAATGTGATTTCAAAAATGTAAGGTATTTGTACAGTAAGTATTTATATTTTAGCTTTCTTTAAACAGACAATATTTTTATGCTTTTTTAAATTATTTTCAAATGAATACCATTACAAAAATTTTTTTTGGCATATTTGAAAAGTATTTTAAACAGAAAATGACTTTAATAGTACAGTAAATATTTTGTAAAAGACCCATTCGTAACCGCGGTGTGAAATAAATTTTTTCCATAGTTTTTTTCCAAGTACATTCAATATATCTCACCTCCAAATATTTGGCTGCTATTTCTAGCACGCCCTACTACCATGTAACGGCTATTTGTGATAAAAGGCCAGAAACACCTGTTACATGGCATGCAAGAAATAGTAGCCAAATCTTTCCTTTTCTGGGGAAAGGAACCGTTTACACGTGATTTTGGTGTCACATTTGTTGAAAGCATGCAAAATAACCTGGAAAAGAAAAAACAAAACTCACAAAACAGAATTCTGTTGGTGGGAAACTCCAAGGTTCCCACAACCCTTCCCCCTTTTCTTTTCCAGAAGAAAGTGGCTTGCGGTGGGTTTGGAGGTGAGATATATTGAATGCACTCGAAAAAGACCTGTGCAAAAAATTATTTCACACCGAAGTATGAATGGGTCCTTTATGAAATTTTTATCCAAGATCAGGACAGACATGCGAATAGAAGGGTTGATATGACTGATAAAGCAAGGGCTGAGCGTCTGGTGGAATAGAGGGAAAGAGACGTGTGTTTTTCAGGTACCCTGAACTATTGGTGATCCAACGGGTCAAGGATAGTCTAGTACACACACACACACACACACACACACACACACACACACACACACACACACACACACACACACACAGAGAGATACATACAGCAGGCTTTTTTTGTTTCTAATTACCAAACTATCTCACAAGGCTTTAGCTGACCTGGCACTATAGTAGAAGACATGCAATGGGACTGAACTCAGAACCATGGGCTTGGGAATACATGCACACTTGAATCTAAATATATATAAACTTGTACACACAGATACTCATATACATTCAAAGACAAATAAATATACATACATGCTATACAACACACACACACACACACACAAATATATATATATATAAATACATACACATATAGATTCAACAGATGAAATCCAGAGATTCTCAATACAGAAAACACTTACTGGCACTCAAATGATTCAAACTTAGACTCTGACATCTTTGTGAGAAACCAAGTATATGGAGAAAAGAGAGGTTATGAGAGGAATCCAGGTGTGCAGATATGGAGACCTTATGCATATAAACAAATAAAACAGCTTGGATTTTATTTCTACTTTAAACTTTTCTGCATCATGATCTGAAATGTAAGATCTTTTTCTACCCTGAAGATGGGGGGGGGGGGGCTCCATTTATACAATGTTAACTTGTTTCCATTACTGGTGACATATTTTGGTGAACTACATCTACCAATATTGGTATGGATCTCCGAGCTCCCAGAGAGAGCTGTCAGACTTTTAACACCTTACCCCCACCCCTTTAATTTTCTCTGTTGTTTGTACCCTGCGGAAGTTTGTCCTGTTAATATACAAATATCTATATATTTATACTTCAATATTAATTGTCTGAAAATTTTCAGCCTTTGCTTTCTTTCTATTTATATCAGAGGTGACTCCATGTCATCAGTGTCACTTGGGCTCATCACAGATTTTGCCTAAGACACGTACATAAAAGAACATAAGAGACGTAATGCACGGATGATTTAACAGTAAGCAAGTTTGCTGCTTCTAATGAAAGAATGCCTCATATTTTTCCACAATATTTCTAGCCCCTAAATGGCTTATTTTTTTATATCTAGCACTATGTCTTTTCCCATTTCTAAGTTAAAGGTAAAAATAAGGCAACCATGCAAAACACAACTGACCTTTACACAGACGCACAGAATAATAGCAATCAGATAATGAAAGCAAAGTGCACATCAAGCATCAGTGATCTGACTGTCACCTGTACTCTTGACAAGAGATTTTAGTCCTTTACACCTTACCAGGCTCGTTCGTATTAGTCCAAGTTACTATTGTATAACAGTAATCAAATAATGAAAGCAGTGTGCACAACAAACATCATCGACCTGACTGTTGCTTGTACTCTTGACAAGAGATGTCAGTTAGTCCTTTTCACCTACCAGGCTCATTCATATCAGCTTGAGTTGCTAGATATTTTTTTGTTCCTTTAAGAATATTGTAAAATGGAAACTTTTCATAGATTGCAATTTAAATCCTAATCTCTATAGAAATTTATTATTTCAGGAAAAAATTTTAATTTAAATTACTTTTAATTTTTACAATTATAGATAACAACTTGGGCTGTAACTTCTGAGCCCAAGTCAGGCATGTGTGAGCAATATTGAGAGAACGATATTTTTTGACACAGGACACCTCTAAGATGACTGCCAGACACTGAAGTAAAATAAATGAACTGTGACCAGGCTCAATAGCCTGAGTTATTGGCTGCAATTACATACTTGAAGTCAGTGTTGGCAGAAATTAAATCGGTTTGTAAATACACACTCACTTTACCAAATTTATACTTGGGCTAAGCCCGAACAGCCTGAGTGCTAAAGTCACCACTGATTTACATGTATGTATATGTATTTTGTACATCAAATCCAAGCTGTTTTATTTGTTTATTTGCATAATTGTCTACACACACACACCTTAGCTCTTAGATCCTCCAGTCCTGTCAGTATGACAAACAATGAGCGTTCTCCAGACCTCCTGATTGCTTGCTTTTCTCTTGGCACCATTAAGCCAACTCCCAATTCTCTCATGTTATCTTGGAACATACTGTACCATGTCTTCTGTGGTCTACCCACCAGTCTCCTTCCTCTTCTTAGCAACCACCCCATCACAATATATACATATATATTATCCGAAATGTATAGTATTGAATATCCATCACGGCTGATCTTATCAATCGGCTTCATGTAAAGCATACAATGGCGTGTTAGGTAAGAAACTGATTATATAACTATACGTTCATCAGAGTTAGCCAGTATGGAAGGGAATATGGTGACTGCTCTCTATTGTCAGAGGTGGATTAGCACAACCAGCCAGAAGCTGCTGTGAAAAAGGTGGTGGAATGAAAAAGGGTCAGGGGACTAGTTTAGGAGTTATGTCCCTTGGTTGGGTATGCTGTGAAACCAGCAAGAGTTATTTTGAAGTGGTGAAAGTATTATTAATGTGGTGCTCCTGTGGAGATGGGGTGTGTGGTATGTGTAGTGATGTCATCTATAATTTTTTCCAGGGGTGTAGGTATATACAGCTATGTTCATTGGTCTGTTTTCTTTCTGTAATGGATTAAGTCATGTGGGGAGGGTTATGTTAGCATGTGTGTGTATATGTGTATATGTGGGGGTTCA
The DNA here is from genome assembly GCF_001194135.2 of Octopus bimaculoides. NCBI lineage: Eukaryota > Metazoa > Mollusca > Cephalopoda > Octopoda > Octopodidae > Octopus > Octopus bimaculoides. Next base: position 28,946,182 of record NC_068993.1, read on the forward strand.
ATTTGTGTGAGGGTTGTGGGAGACAGATTATTTATAGGAGTGTGCATGTGTGTATATGGGTACCTTGGCATGTGTACTTTGGTCAAACTCTTTTTGCTGGGCTCAAAGGCATTAGTAGAAGGTCGAGGCAGGGGACCTGTGGTTGCAGTCATGGTGGGGCATGCAGGTATGATGGAATGTACTTCCTTTCATGCAGGAAAGGATTAAACACCTCATTCCTGCTATTCAGGTAAACATCCAGGTGTTGCTCTCTTCTTAGCCAGGCATAATTTGCACTTCCTGCTGCTATTGAAGTATGGTTTGCATCTTTCTAAGATCTTCTACTTTATGCTGTACTCCATCGTGCTTTTTTTCAAAGTCCAGACGTGCTTAGCTAGGGTTGTGGTGTTACATCTCTCTGGGATGTTCAATGAGGACTTGTGGTTATTAAAGTTGGTTCTGAAGGAGTCTTCCATTGCCCCCTAATACTTCCGCATGCTTTATTGTCCAATGGGTCCTGTTGCTGTTATTTCTGCCTCATAAACAACTGTTTCCATATTGCACAAGTTGACAAGTTGTGCTACCCTGTATGAGCATCCTGCCTCAGCCTCGGGTCTGGGCCTACCTACTAAAATCTTTTTTACACTGGGTGCACAGCTAAAGGATAATCTCAGGGTGTGTCTATTAAATATTTTGTTGAATCTATTAGTACGGGTGAAGTGTCTGTCAACTAAACTAAGGAAGATCTTACCTACTCTGATCCTAATGTTTAAAGTGAATGGCAGCGTGAACCACAGTACTTTCTGGTGGCGCTTTCTCTTGTGGGGGCTAGGGTCTGGCATGTAACTAATATTATCCTTGAAACCGTTGACAGCCAAGCACCCGGTTGTAGTACGAGTCAGCAGCATCAAAGATTTCTTTACTTGAAAACAAGCTGGAGATTCTCCTACTGACACTCTTAACCAGCTTCCTGAACACTATGGCTGGATGGCAGGAACCTGTGTTAATGTAAGACAACTTCTCATTTGGTTTCCTAAAGAGCTATAGGCACTGGATTCCAGGTCTAGGGTCATGTCAAGGAAATCTACCATTTTCAGGTTGGTCTCTATAATGACCTTCAGTCTGAGGGAGTTTATGGTACTTGCTGAGGTCCTTTCTGAGCCTATCTAGCATGTGGCCATTAGCCTTTCTTGATATTACCAGTGTGCCATCCCTGTAGAGGCCAAAGCTAGTTGAAGGGAATTTCTTTTTCAGTATATCTGGAATGAAGAGACCAACTAGGTCACATACATCCGCACTGTCAAAGGCACCCATTGCCACATTGAAGGAACCCTCTGAGTCAGTGCATTTGGTCCAAGCAGACCCCTTACTGAAGATAGGGTTCTTCTGACATGCATGATAATGTGTATGCCCTCGTCACTGACTTCTGTATGGGCCCTAGCAAAATTCAGTGATTTTAACAGGAGCTCCCTTGATATAGATGGGTAGAAGTCCACTATATCAAATTGGGTAAACCTAGCTCTACCCCTACCATTGTTGGCCTTAAATCATGTAATGACTTCATTAGTATTGTGCCATGGGGTGAGGTCAGAGGCGTTTCTAACACCATTACTGATCTTCTTGATGAGCTGTTTGCTCACCTGTCTGATATCAGACTTTGCTGGATTTATCAACCTGCATTTACGGTTAGAGGCAAAGTTAGGCTTATGATCCTTGATTGTTATGAAGGCCTCTTTCTTCACCAGCATTTCTATCCTATCTTCGATGTCTAGTTTAAAAGCTATATTCTCTGGCCTCCTGGTTAATACCATTGTACGTCTGGTGGGTAGCCCTTTTGTATACCTGTGTAATGCTGTTGTTAAGGAGGTGTGTGTATGTGTCATTACTTACTCTTTATAAATTTTTTGTTTTGTCGGAGAAGAGAATGGTCCTATCAGAAGATTTAAGCTTGCGGATGTCTGCTCTAAGTTTACTTTGGAAAGGGTTTGAGGACTTACGAAATTTCAGGTGGGATATGTTAACAGGTATCATATATATATACATATATGCACACTCACACATATGCACATGCACAAACACACACATATTTACACATATACACAAAATACATACATGCATACAAATAACAAGATGCTTATCAACCTGTCTGAATCAAAGTATGGTTGAACTAGGATCCTTGGAGAAAAAACTAAGATTTATAATTGTACAGATGATCAAGGCATCTGGGGTTTTAAAAATCTGAAAGGTGAATAGTTGTGCATGCTCATAAAGTGAACAACACACATTAAAAGAAAACCTTTTGTATAGCATCTTTCCACTGAGCTGAGTCTGCATAAAATAAACTCAACAACTCACTACAGAAAGAAAAGCAAACATGCTTACACATAAACACATACATGTGCACATGCATATACAACCACACACACCCAATAGAATTTTTGGTCAGCCAATCTGTGACAAAATTAGAGAAATTGAAATAAAATTCGATGGCAGTACTGCTTGACTGGCATCCGTGCTAGTGGAGCGCTAAGAGCACCATCCAAGTGTGATCGTTGCCAGGGCCGCTGACTGGCTCCACTGCCAGTGGCATGTAAAAAGCACCATTCGAGCGTGATCGTTACAAGCATCACCGTAATGGCACTTGCTTGCGAAGACCTGTTGAGGCAAGTGAAATCAAAATCAAAATCGATAACTGGCATCCATGCAAGTGGAGTGCTAAGAGCACCATCTGAGTGTGATCGTTGCCAAAGCAGCTGACTGGCTTCTGTGCCGGTGGCACATAAAAAGTACCTTTCAAGTATGATAATTACCAGCATCGCCTTACTGGCACTTGTGCAGGTGACACATGAAAAAATATATTCAAATTCAAGCAAGGTTGTTGCCAGTGCCGCTGGACTGGCTCCTGTGCAGGTGGCATGTAAAAAACACTTGAGCGTGGCCATTGCCAGTACCGTCTGACTGGCTCTTGTGCCATTGGCATGTAAAAGCTCCCACTACATTCTCAGAGTGGTTGGCATTAGGAAGGGCATCCAGCTGTTGAAACTTTGCCAGATTAGATTGGAGCCTGGTGCAGCCATCTGGTTCACCAGTCCTCAGTTAAATTGTCCAACCCATGCCAGCATGGAAAGCGGACGTTAAATGATGATGATGATGATGATATATATAATATATATATATTATATAATATATACATATATATATATATATATATAATATAAATATATATATATGATATATACA
>NC_068993.1:28949600-28950377 GCF_001194135.2 Octopus bimaculoides
ATATATATATATATATATATATAAATATATATATATATAATTTATAATATTAGTACTTAATTCAACGCCAGGGATCCATTTCCAAGTAAGTTTATCTTGACCTTTTTGATGTGACTTTAGACTGTTTCCTTCTTCCATCCTTCTCTAATTCCCTTTTTCTCCCCTTCCCTGTTTCACCGTTTTCTATCTGTCTCTCTCTCCCTCTCTTTCCTTCTTTTTTTCTCTCTCTCATTGCTCACACATGACCATTGTCCATCTTTCTTTTTCTCACGTGACCATCTTTCTTTTGCTGCACGGATGTTCAAAGAACTGAACGTTTTCTTTCTCTCTCTTCTATCTTTTCTCCTCTCAAAGAAAATATTTCTCCCAGCATTCATTATTCTCCTCTCGTTCTGGTCTAATGACCTTCCATGTTGTTTTCATTCAGTTTCCTTGTATGTTTCCACTGTCCTGTTTTTGTTCCCAACTTTGACCCTAAATAAATCCTAAATCTTATTCTGGAATTTATGGGAGCAATTGTCTTTGAAGACTTGAAATGAGGAGTAGATAGACAGCCGACAACTGATGAAGGGTCGTTCTCTGTGTTTACTTGTCTTGTTTTCCATTTTTTTCTCTCGTTGTTGTGTATTTAACTCGTTTGTTTTTGTATTTCATGTTGTTTACACAGTTGCTGATGTCCTGTACCCATATATACATATGCATATATATATATACACACATATATATGTATATATATATATATATATATATATATATATATATATATATATACACACA
>NC_068993.1:28950387-28954642 GCF_001194135.2 Octopus bimaculoides
GATGAGAGAGGTAAAGTGTTAACTACTTTAAAGAACTAAAGAGACAGTTCCAGATACTCTTGAAGTAAAGACTTACATTAGATTAATGTAGTTCAGTGGTGAGGGCTGAAGTTATATTTGTACACACAAATACCCATTTACCTTACCCTTTTCTTTACTAAGTTGTGAGACATTCTCAAAGAGGTCATTATATGTCAGTAAAATGTATAATTACAAGGAAATATGAATTAACAAGAATCTTTGGTTCAGACATATATACACACTTTCTTCTTTTTCTCAAACACATACATGCACTCTCTCATCTCTCTCATGCACTCAGTCTTTCTCCCTGCATGCACACATACTTATGCTCGAACACACACATACACACACACAGTCTCTCTCTCTGACTTTCTCTTACACACATAAACTTTAAAGAGGAGTGTTAGCAATATGAAATGGAACTTGTAAATAGCCATAGGTCACATGATTCATGCTATGAAATTTTAGTAGGACTTCATTATACTACTGGGACAAAATCTCAAACAAAAAAATTCACACACACATACACCACGTTATGTTTGCTTACTATTAAGAAAAAGTAAAATAAAAAGAAACAACACTGAATGTAAAAATATAACGCAATAAAAATAAAGATACTGAGTGGACTACCTACAATTTCATGCTTGGCAAGTAGTGCTGCGTTTGCACATATCTGTGCATTAGCAGCCACAGCATGCCTAAGCCACTATATAGAGGGGACTAGCAGCAGGTGGAACACCTGATCAGTGAAACACCTGACCAATGGAACATATCCCTTGCACAAGATTTTGATCAAGAGATGCTTTAATCTGATCAAGCAGTAACTGGGGAAAGACATGACAGTCAGCTGGTAAACAATAATAGAGATGCTGTTGTCATTCAAGACCTCTACCTTGATCTTTTGGGGACAGCTTCCTTTCAGCCCTTTCTGCATAAGACTGGCCACTCTGTTTGTTACCTTGTTTAAATCCCAATCCACCCGGAGATTGGGACTGAACGAGGCACCAAGTAGTTGAACTGCTCCATTGGTCAAGCACCCCATGATGCCATCAATGACATGGATCTGCTTTGCCAGGTGCTAAGCTGCAAACCTACCTATTTTCCTGTATTAGTCTTGATCCTAGCCCCTATCTCATATTCAATGCTGCTTACTATCTCTACTTTGGTGGCATCTGAAACTACGATGTTGATGTCATCTGCATACATTGACATGAATCTCCTGAAAGCCAGTTTGAAAGGATGCCCAGCTTCAGCAGCAATGGCTTATGAGCCAGCATGCACAAAAACAGCAAGAGCAGGCAGTCCTGATGAAGTGTGTGATGCAAAATGGTTCTCAGAGGTGGCTGTTTACTTTAACCACTGAGCAGGTGTTGCTGTGTATTGTAGTGATCCAGCCCCTGAAAATAGGTTTAAACTCAGCTTACAAGCAATGATGCTTAACCTTTTCAACAGTTTTCAGCTGATGTAAATTGATCAGGGTCCCACTAAAACCAGTTTTTTTCCACTTCTGTCTCTCATGCATTGCATAAGGTGGAGACTGTTGAGAATAGATCTGTTCAGAATCACACACATGTGCACTTCCTTAGCTAGATCATCAATGAAAAGTGACAACCTTTTTGCTAATACCTTTGCCAGAATTTTAAACTTTGTGTGTAGCAAAGTTGTGAGCTGAAAATTGTCCTCTTTGTCAGAATCCTTAGCACCATTATCACTCCAAGGCCCACAGCATTAGAAATTCTTCCATTCTGCTGCTAGTTGTGACAGATTCTGCCAAGAAGTTGTCAAACAATTCTGGCATGAACTCAGAATCTGTAGTATAGACCATCCAAGCCAAGTGGCTTGTAACTTGCACAACTGGTCATTACCATCTGTATTTCAGCAGCTGTTATTGGTTTTTGCAGAACCTCACATCTGCTGGGAGCTGAGGTAGGCCACCAAGATAGGAAGTAAAGTCTAATGCCCTCTCTGACTCATCATCTGCTCCAAGCTGTCAAGCAAAGTACTGCTTGGAAGTTACACACAATTGCTCTGAATTGAGTAGCACATGCTTGTCCCAATCTATCAAAGAACTTAATGTAGTTTTGTTGTTACACAATACCATTACAAGTTGGGCCTATTGGACAGCTTTTGCTCCCTCAAGTTTTAGTACATGAGCCTTAACTCTGACGTTTCACATAAAAAAAATGGCCAAGGACTGGCATAGCAACCATCATGTCTTTACTAAATGCCTATTCAAAATTGCTAACTAGTTTTTCCTCCCATCAATTTCTTATCATTAGCTCTTCATTAAAGACTATTGATTCTACTCTAATTGCCCTTTTCAGAGTACCTCACCACATATACCCCTGTCAAATACCACTTAACCAATTCACTAATCTTGTCCCTGTAACCTTTGAGCACCGTTAAGGATATGTTCAACATCCAGTAACTAGTTCCCAAGTTATGAGTCCTACCTAAGTTGACTGAGCAAACTACAAATTTGTTGTCTGTTTGAACTGTAAGCATCCTATGCTGTCCCTGTCCACTGCCTTTACAAATACTCTAACTAGATATGATCTAGATGACCCACTGCAGTTGCTCTATGTCCACCCTAGCTCATCAGGGTAATCCAGTTGGTATGTCAGAATTGAAAATTTCAGAGTAGGTTTTCAGTGCTATTGTACTCCACCCTCTCCAATGTGCTAACTCCACACAGTCCCTCTGTGCATCTAAAATACAGTTCCAATCCTTCATAAGTAGCAGAGTTTGGGATGACCTCAGGAACACTTCTTGACATCTGCAGAAATTAGGCCATCTCATCCCTGTCTGGTCACAGACAACCACTAATCCTCTCTGCTATTCATGTCCAGGATCACCAGCTTACCATTTGTGTCTAGGAAGATTATCTGTACCTTGAGATCAAAGTATTTCTGGAATAAGACTGCCACCCAGCTGCCTGATCCCAACAAACCACAAGATGAAAATATCTCTTAGCTGTTGAAATTGGCATGCATGCATGCATACCAAATATCATTGTATCACTGATGGCTACTACATCTATGCCAAGTGATCTGAAGTCACTGAGCATGTAATCTTACTTCCAAGCTAACCCTCGGCTGTGTAAATTTTATACAGCTAACACTGAGGACAACTACGTTTGTCAAAGAGAGAAAGAAAAAGGGAGAGGTCACTAACCCTTGTCCTTGAGGAGATTGGTTAATTCAGCCACCTTGTTGGTGGTGGAAGAGGTACTGTAATGCATTCCTAAGGTTCTTTTTATAGCTTTTAATCTAAAAAGGGCCAATGTTTGAAGGATATTTTCTTTTAAAATTGCTATGTGTTCATGTTAATTTGAATTATTAATTCAAATTAACGTGAACACATATAGCCTGTTGGGTTTTTTTGGTGGAGGTGCTTATATACTTGTTGGTATATGTTATTGTAGTTGATCCTGTGTTTGTTTTTGTTATAGAGCATTTTTTCTTTGTGATTGTAAATGTGAGTACTGGTTGTGTTGTTAGGATTTAGGTGGTGGTTTGTTGCTGAAGGATGGCTTAAATACAGGTATTTTTTTTTTCAATCTTGCTTTCTGACTTTTGATTTGGTTCAGGTTCTTTGAGTTTTTCTTCACCTTTGCTTTGATACATTTTTTGTGATGGTTTGTCTTGTTCCTTACACGCAAGGAGTTTTCTCAAATTTGTGTCAGAAGGAAGGAAGGGGTGGATCTGTAATTGTGTGTGATTGGATTCTCTAAGCTGTTGCACATGTAGGTGAGTGACATTCTCATCTGTTAGGCTGGTTGTTGCGGAACAGCTGTTTCCTAGTTCCTACTATGCATCTTCATCAAAGCTGTTGTTGTTGTGTTGGCTGTTTTCCACTGCAACTGTTGCTGCAGTAGTGGTGCTTTTACTGCTGTGTTTTTAATTGCTGCTGTTATTAGTGTAGCTGTTGTGGTTGTGATGTTGATGTGGGCAGAGAGCCTTTAGGTGAGTTGCTCTTGCATGCATGGCATCTAGATTTTCTGCTTTATACCATGACTTGCAGTTGTGCCTTGTTTAGCAATTCAAAAACATGGCTTGAAATCTCCAAACCAGTATTAGACCAATTGTACTTGTTATCCATGCTTTATCCATTAAGACTATTCTTTCCACCCATACTTGCACCTCCCCCCATATAGCAAACATCTATCCACTCCAACACTACATGTCACAACCTCTTTATGCACCACGCCTACCTCATTCGTCCCCCCCCCCCC
>NC_068993.1:28955199-28956501 GCF_001194135.2 Octopus bimaculoides
TTACAGCTGTTTCAATTTAGCCTAAAAGATCAAATTACAATAATCAAATCATTGTATTAGGCAAAATTTTATCAGGCAGGTAGAAAAGGTATACCTTTAGGTTATTAGGTGTTGTTTTCAAATCATCTCATCTGAGTTTGCTGAGATGATTTGAAAACAACACCTAATAACCTAATGGTATATCTTTTCTACCCCTCTGTTGAGATTTTGTCTAACACAATGATTTAATTATTGTAATTTAATCTTTTAGTTTAAATTGAAACAGCTGTAAGAGAATATGTTGGATTTTTGCAGATAATAAATTACATTAATGCTACTTCTCCATTTTCTAAATTTTCTTTTGTATATATATGTATATCATCAACATTGTTTAACGTACGTTTTCCATGCTGGCATGGGTTGGATGGTTTGACTGAGGTCTGGAGAGCCAGTGGCTGCACCAGGCTCCAATCTGATCTAGCAGTGTTTCTACAGCTGGATGCCTTTCCTAACACCTACCACTCCAAGAGTGTAGTGGGTGCTTTTTTATGTGCCACTGGCACAGGAGCTAGTCAAGCAGGCCTGGCATGTATCACATTTGGATGGTGCTTTTTATGTACCACCAGCATGGGAGCCAGTCTGGGGATACTGGCATTGGCCACATTCAGTTGGTGCTCTTTACGTGCCACCAGTATGGGAGCCAGTCAGGCAGACCTGGCATCAACCATGTTCAGATGGTGCTTTTTACATGCCACCAGAGCAGGAGCCAGTCAGGGGGAACTGGCCACAGCTACGATATTGGTTTTACTTGATTCAACAGGTCTTCTCAAGCATATTATATCACCTGACGCATCAGGAGCATTCTTAACAGGGCCAGACATGCGTGGCTGTGACCTCACTTTAGTTTCCGGGTCTTCTCAATCACAGCATATTTCCAAAGGTCCCAGTCTCCTGTCATTGCCTCTGTGAGGCCCAATGTTTAAAGGTCATGCTTCACCACCTCATCTCATGTCTTTCTGGGTCTACCTCTTCCACAGGTTCCTTCTACAGTTAGGGAGTGGCACTTCCTCACACGGCTGTCCTCATTCATTCACAACACATGACCATACTAGTGCAGTCGCCTTTCTTGCCACATTTGATGCTTCTTAAGCCCAACTTTTCTCTCAGGGCACTTACACTCGGTCGTGTATGCACACTGACATTACACATCCAGCAGATCATACAAGCTTCATTTCTTTCAAGCCTATACATGTCCTCAGCATTCACGACCCATGTTTCACTGCCGTGTAGCATGGCAGTTTGCACATATGCATCATACAGTCT
>NC_068993.1:28956828-28962998 GCF_001194135.2 Octopus bimaculoides
ATTCGTTGTTGTACCGTTTTTGTGGATTTACGTGTTTTTTTTTATCTTTTATGTTTCCCTATCGGGAAGGTAAGGTGAAAAACCTTTTTAACTTTAATTGTGCAATTGAAACTTTCTTCAAGCCGTTGTAGGCTTTTTCTTGTGCCATGCCCCACAAGAGGGTGGGGAGAGCAAGATTTGTTGTTATTGTGAATTAACTGTTTGTGTTCGTTGGAGTACCGATTTTATAGATTTATATGTGCTTTTGATTTTTTTACGCTTCTCTATTGAGAAGGTAAGGTGAAAAACGTTTTTGCGCAATTGAAACTTTTTTCAAGCCTTTGTAGGCTTTTTTCTTGTGCCACGCCCCCTAAAGGGGGTGGGGATTTGAGCTAATTTTTGGTGAACATTTTACAAACTTGTTTTTTTGTGTGTCTATAATTTCGACTGAGCATGTTGGTCGAAATTTTAAAAGAAAAAATTCCAAAAGAAAACTCTCTTTATAAGAGTAATGTTAATAGTAAAAAGTTTTCTGACGTTGCTGTTGTGGAAACGAAGACCATTGTTTTGAACAATGAAGATTTGGAGGAATATTTTTCTAGGATGAAGGAGGAAGATGGGGATATCAAGATAACGCCCGTATTCGATGTTGAAGAAATAGAGAAAAGAACTGTGGTCTTCAGATCCTTCTGTATGGAAGGAAGACATTTCAAACATCTTAAGGAAAATGTTGAGAAATGCCTTGCCCCTGTGTGGAATGATATTACACATATCACAAGGGGCGAGGTTTTCACAACCATTAGTCCGTTTCAAGACAGAGAAGTGGGCTCTCAAGTACTCGGTTAGCCCCTTGAAGACGAAGGAAGTGACACTTCTGCCCTCTTATAGGGGAAGACGTACTTCCCATGTGAAGGTGACAGAGATGCCACCGGAAATAGATCCTCAGGAGGTGATGGCTGCCCCGTTGTACAACAGGACAGACAAAATACAATTCCTTCAGATTTCATGCACTGCCTCCCAATACTGGACAGGGCAGAGCATTTCAGCCATCTTCCAGGGGGCACTGGAAGACATTGAAAACCTTCCAGACTGGGTACGCGTGGGTGAAAAAGTTACCCACTAAGTTCAAGCAGAGGGTAAAAAGGTTACTTGCTTCGAATGTGGAAAAAAAGGCCAAGAAAATAACTGTTACAGACACCAGTCCCCGCAACTATTCAAAACATCCTCCCCACAAAACCAAATGCTCCCACACCCCCTGTTGTGGTGCCACCCCCAAACAAAGTAATGAAAAGACCCAACCCCAACATTCACAAGCCCCCACATTAATAAAAAAAACCCACCCTCTTGATTTCTGAGGTACCCTGTGTTTCAAACATAATGTCCCAAGACGACACCATGAAGGTGTTCGAAGGGGAATTTGTGCCAATTCGCAAACGTTTACATGCACCCTCCCCACCCACATCTCCCACAAGAAAAAAAGACAATCATACACCACAGATAACAATAAAAACCTCGCTCCACCATCCTGGAAAAAACCCACAAAAGAACAATGAAGAAATAATTTTAACTGAATATGACACTAAAGATGATTATTTGGAAAGACAAATTCCACAACACCATTTGGTGAAACTTTTGCATCCAAATAATGACACACATATGAGACATGCCTGGATGGGGATAACCCTATACAGGCAGATGAAAGATAGGTATCCGAGAGGCATAAGGAGGCTCATAGACCCACCTGAACGCCTGAAGAAGGACAGAAAGGAGGGAGCCGACTCACGTTTGGTGAGGTTGGCCCCTGCATCTCCAAGTAAGGGTAAGTAGAGCCTTTGTTTTTTTTTTCCTCCGGTTTATGGCTTCACTTAACTTGGGGTGCTTAAATGTACATGATCTGAGCTCGAAGTGGAAGCAAGCTTGCCTCCTTGATGCCCTCAGATCACGTGATATACATGTGATGGTTGCTACAGCAACCAAGCTGGACAGTCTACAAACCTTCTCACCCATCCTGAATGGCCATGAGAAAATCATGTCTCCTAGCCAGACTGGAGGTCGAGGGCGTGTAGTAGTACTTGTCCAAAAAGGCTTGACTCTACAGACAAGTACAGTCTACATGGACCCTGAAGGTGGTCTGGTCGTCCTTGATATGACAATACAGTGGTAGAGCCTTCAGGCTGATCGGAATCTATGCACCCTGTGCTAGAGGATTACAAACTGATTTTTATCAGTGCCTGGAGAACTTTCTCATAACATCGAAAACATTAGTGGTGTTAGGTGACTATAACACTATCGTTGACGCACGCATCAATAGCATTGGCTCGATTGATAGGAAAACAAACTCACGTCTCATAGATCTGCTTAAGCGATTTCAGCTAGCAGATCGTTACAGACTTGACCATCCGAATGTCCTAGAGTGGACCTGGATGAATGGCAACAGAAGGTTCAAGTCTGACTTAGATAGGATAGTGAAAAGAGCTAGAAATAAAGCTAGCTTTAGTTGTCCACAGCTTGTTCCGGTATCCTACACTGACCATAGAATGGTTAAGTGTAGGCTGAATGTAGATAGAAAGGATCCAGTTACTGGAAGCTGAACAAGTCTATTTTGACTTGTGAGGCATACTGTAGCTGGATTAAGGAACTAATACAGAGGGCGTTAACCAGCTCCGTGGTTAATAACCGGTGGTGGTTCACCCTCAAAAGTGCCACTCATTTCGAGTCTGTTAGGTTTAGCCATCAGTTAAGTCTAGACAAGGCGAGAATAGAAGGGAAACTAGTTAAGGACTTAGAGGAGGCTCTGCATCCCACATTTTGGCAGCAAGAACGGCCTTGGACCGTCACCTCAAAGCAAAACATGAGGGATGTAGAGTTCGTGCCAAAGTGTGAGCATTGGGCCATAAGGGAATTAATGTTGCTGGATGGGCCCATATGGTAGAAACCAAGCATGGCAATGATGCCACAATTAGGTCTCTGACTGATAACAGTGGGAGTTCAGTTGAAGGATGGAACGAGATGTGTGAGGTGCTTTACAAGCACTTTGCTGATCAGAAAGGACCCGAGCAAGGGGGACGAGATTAGTAACTTCCGGCCCATAACTCTGCTAAATACAGAGTTAAAGATTTTGGCCAAGGTGTTAGCAAAAAGGTTGGTGCAGGTCATGGAAGACTTGTAGGGAGGGTGCAAGCTTGCACCATCCCAGGCAGGTCAATCCACGACAATCTCCATCTTCTACGCTACACTTTAGAGAGGGCAGGGAACCTTTCTGGCGCAGGAGGGGCACTGGTATATTTAGACCAGTCTAAAATGTTTGATAGAGTCGACCATCGGTACTTGGCGGCAGTCCTTGAGAAGGCTGACCTGGGCCCGACCTTCCATGGTTGGATTGCTGCTTTGTACAGCAACATTGAGTCTGCAGTCAAAGTGAATGGATACTTCTCGAAACTATTCTCTGCTTTTGTATGTACTGGCTCTTGAGCCATTGCTGTGGAAGTTGGAAGCACTAGGGGGCACACCAAATGATCTGTGGTGTGGAGGTGGAGCTACGGTGTATGCAGATGATATTCCAATCATCATAGCAGATGAGAGCCAACTTCCAGCGGTGGAAGAGGCCATCAAAAGTTACGAGGTGGTGGCAGAAGCAAAGGTTAACAAGGACAAGTCGGTTGGTTTGCAACTCGGCACCTGGAGAGGCAAGCAGATGACGTCCAATAACTCCGTAGGGCGTTGGACGGAAGGTCCTGTTAAGCTGCTTGGGGTCTGGTTTGGACCAGACCTCCAGATAGAGAAAAATTAGAGTGAGGTAGCCAGTAAGATCACTGCTCTAACCCAAACCTGGTCTGGGTGGGTGTTATCCTTGCTAGGGAAGGCAGAGGTGGTGCAGATGTTTATAGCATCTGTTATCACCTACCTTCTGACCATGGTGCCTTGCCCTGATTTGTGGCTGAACAAGTTGGAGAGTATCTTTTTCTGCTTTCTGTGGAAAGGAGGAAAGCCTCTTGTGAAGCTCTCTGTCTGCTGCCAGAAGCCACTAAAGGGTGGGCTAGGGATGCCTTGGCTGAGGATGCAAAAATTCGCGTTAAGGCTGAGACACCTCTGGCTTTACCTGGATGGAGAACAGGTGTGGTCACTGCACATCCGGTTCTACCTTAACATCCTTAATAGACATTGGTACATGGATCAAACAGAGACTTAGGCTGGGGGATTAGCAATTGGAGTGCCATCAGGCACTTCAGCTACTCTCTTGGGCAGGCAATGCCAGCAACAGAAGTTTCACCATGTATTTTTATAGCGGGTTAGTGGGATTCATGTCTGAAGACGCCTTGGTAGAGATCCTGGGCTATGATGAAAATCAGTTGATCAACCTGTTCAGAAGAATGTTCGGGCTGGGGTATCTGGATAATTACCAGAAATCCCTTGCTTAGCAGTGCTTCCTGTGGCATTACCGGTTCGTGATAAGCTGTCAAGGCATGGAAGTGCCATCTCGCTGACATGTCCGAGGTGCAGGCAGGACAGGGAGACCGTCTTGCACACATTCATGGAATGTCCGGAACTGAAAGTTTTCACAGAACAACTGTTGTCATCGATGGGAAGAGTACAGCTATCAGCTGAGTCCATCATTGAGATTGTGCTGCCTTCTTCCCTTAGTAGGAAAAGGAAGGCCTGTTTTTGCTGCATGGTAGCCATTTTAAAAGAAATGGCATGGAAGACACGTGTGAAAGGGATTGTGACGGGTACATTTGTATCCGGCCAAGGGTTGGTCAACTTTTTTAGTTACCACCTCAGCAGCAAGATCAGGCTAGAGAAGAGGTACCTGTCATGTGTGAAATTCGAGAAGAGATGGAAGCTTGTGGTAAGAAAGCTGGGAGTGATTGGCACCAAGTAAGTGGAGCCCTGGAAGAAAAGCAAAGGCCCTACCCTGATGTTGGACGCCTTTCCTTCGGTGTCACATTGCATAATGCAATTTATTTTATTTTATTTTTTAATTTTTCATATTTTTAATCGATTTATAATAACGCTTTAAGCTACTTCACCATGCTATGTTTGTCTGTCTTTGTTTGTCCCTCTGTATTATGCCTGCAAGGCAAATTTATTGAAATAAAGTAGCTTGCTTACCAACCACATGGTCCCAGGTTCAGTCCCACAGCATGGCACCTTGGGCAAGTGTCTTCTACTATAGCCTTGGGCTGACCAAAGCCTTGTGAGTGGATTTGGTAGACGAAAACTGAAAGAAGCCTGTTGTATATATATATGTGTGTATGTGTGTGTGCGTATGTGTATATGTTTGTCTCCCCAAGGGTGTATTTACAGGTGTTTACACTGGAAAAAACACACTTTCAGCTATTTCAAATATCTGCCCCCTTACCTCATAATATCTGCAACTCTCACTTTATTCTTTTCACCCCATACATCCCATTCTTTCCTTTATCCTTTTTATCCATTTGTCATTCACCTTCTATTTGTTTATATCTCCATTACTCCTTTAATTCTCTTTCTCTCTTCTTTCTCTTCTCTCATCTTATGACATCAAATTTCTTGACAGTATCTTAAAATTACTAGCATTCCCTAGTTTTTCATATATTATATATATTATAGTTTCTTACATCTGTAAAAATGGCTTATTAAGAGCACTGTTGTTTATAATCTCCTCCCTGATGAGATTGATAAATTATTTCACATTATTCTTCCTCTTGGATTTATTTTAATGTATCAATCGAAACATATGTTGGTGATATGGTGATATAAATGATTTGAATAACATCTTGTGTGTTTGTCTCCATTTTCCATTACTCTTATGTTCTCCAAAACACATCTCACTTCTCCTTGGAATTATCCCCCATGCAAGTGTGGTTATTAATTTCTTATGCACTTATGTGACATTTGGCTACCCTGATAACTGTTCCTCTGGATCTTTCTTTATAAATTAAAACATATATATATATGTGTGTGTGTGTGTGTGTGTGTGTGTGTGTGTGTGAAGTCACTAGTATATGGAGGTTAGGAGTCATGTGGGGGCAGATGGTAGCCCTAGACTAGAATACCCACCACATGGCAAGCTGTCAAGCCTTCAGCCTCATTTCTGTTATCCTGCTTGACCTTACACAGGGTGTCCCAGTATTAACAATCCATTTCAATGAAATCAGGTAAATTAATTAAAGAAACCTGACAGAATATTATATTTATTTCTTAATTATGAT
>NC_068993.1:28963503-28969093 GCF_001194135.2 Octopus bimaculoides
TATATATATATATATATGTATATATATATAAAGAAAGAGAGAGAGAGAGTTTATGAGAGGTAATGGTGTCAATAAGACCCAAAGATGCCAGGTAATGCTGAGTAAGTGCTATGGACAGACTATAGTTAAGCTCTAGGTTTGGTGATTATGCGAATGAGGAGTCCAATGTAGATCATATATCAGCATGTGTATATATAAAAAAAATTTCAGAATGAGATAAAAAAAACCAAGGCTGTGAAAGATTTTAGAACATTTATAAATAGAAGATTTTACAGCTGTTTCCAGGATATTTTATATATCCCTTCATCGAAAACGGTGTGAGAAAATGGTTAAGCAATAGTTATTTTAGATATCTTACATTACAAAAAGGCTAAATGTGTCTGTACATTCAGTATGTTAGTCAGCATGTTACTTCAGTGTTCAATCCTTTTTTCTCTCACATACTCACTCTTTCTCTCTCTCTTATTATTACTCCCACTGTCACCATCAACACCACTAGTTTTAATAAAAACATCATCAACTCTCCCTAAATTACTTTGTCTCTCTTTCTCTCTCTCTCTTTCTCTCTCTCTCTTTTTCACTTTCTCTCTCTCTCAGTCTTTGCCACTGCCCTCACCGTCTCTATGCCTACTGTTACTCTCATGGGTGAGTTTATGAGATTGTGAAAGTAGAAGGAGGGGATACCAGGAAGAGACATATTGTATGCAACAGGGACACCAGGAAGAGTCATATTGTATGCAACAAGAATATATTGTATGCAGAGGGAAGGGGGAAAAGTGTTGGGAAGATATGTGCAGGGAGGGAATCCAGTCAGAGAAACCATAGCAGAGTTTGGTGCAGTCGTCTGACTTGCCAGTTCCTGTCAAACTCTCCAGCCCATTGCTAGCATGGAAGATGGACATTAAATGATGATGATGATGATGATGATGACGATGGCACACATTTACAGATATGCACACATGTAAATATTTACAGATATGCACACATGTAAATATATACAAAAACCATTTGCATACATGCCTCTCCACTGTTAAGAAAAAAAAAATCGGTTGTCTTTAGTTACAGCCCTTAAATGACTTTATTTAAATTTGATTAAATGTCCATTTTACATGCTAGCATGGGTTGGACGGTTTGACTGAGGACTGGCAAGCCAGTAGGCTCTACCAGATTCCAATCTGATCTGGCAAAGTTTCTACAGCTAGATGCCCTTCCTAAAACCAACCACTCTGAGAGTGTAGTGAGTGTTTTCAACATGCTACTGGCATGGAAGCTAGTCAGAGGGCATTGGTATTGACCACGTTCACACGGTGCTTTTTACATGCCGCCAGCACGGGGAGCCAGTCAGGCAGCACTAGCATCAACTCACATTCGAATGGTGCTTATTACATGTCAGGTGGCACTGGCCATGACTATGATTTTGATTTCACTTGATTCAACAGATCTTCTCAAGCACATCATATTGCCCGACGCTTCAAGGGTACTGTTAAATAGGCTGGTTATGCAACACTGGCATTGGCCATGGCTGCGATCTCACTTTTGCTTTCCGGGTCTTCTCTAATTTTAAAATCTTGAGTAGTTTTGTGCTGCAGAACCTAAAATAAAGTGAAATGGAACAATATATGGCTACTCCATTATTAATAAAAAAAAAAAAAACATGAAAAATATGTATCCTCTCTCCACTTTTCACTATCCAATAAGAATTTTCAACACAAAATGAGAAAAAAACAAACTTGGAACCAATTCTCTCCCTTTACACACACACACACACACACACACACACACACACACACACATACACACACACACACACACACACACACAAACACACTCTCTCTCTCTCTCTCTCTCTCTTATTCACTGCCATTATGTAGCAGCCTCCAGATAACAGAACACATACATGTATATAATTTCATATTTATCCATGCATATACTCACACAAACAGACAGACATATATGCATGTTAACATATATAAAGTCTCATATGAAAATTTAAAAATTATTAGTTTCCCACTATAATTTTTAAATATCTCAATATTTTATGGTCACAGCTCATCAATAATTTGTTTCTGTTATTTCATAAGCTAGTTTTTACTAGTAATATTTCTAGGGCTACATATGAATCGGCATTCACATCTTTCAACCCGTATGGTTTCGCAGGGTTTAAAAATGTCCCAATCAAGCTTAAAATTGATATTCTTGGATTTACAATTCCATATACATTCTGAACAGAATATTGTGTACTTTAATTTATGATTAGAAAATAAGTGTTTATGTGATGGGTATCATCATCATCATCATTTAACATCCATTGTCTATGCTGGTATGGGTTTGATGGTTTGACCAGGGCTGGTAAGCTAAGGGACTGCACCAGATTCTAGTTTGATTTGGCATAGTTTCTATGGCTGGATGCTCTTCCTAACACTAACCACTCTGAGAGGGTAATGGATGCTTTAATGAGCCACCAGTATGGGTGCTACTTATGTGACACCAGCACTGGCCACATTGCTTCCATGAGATCCATCACTCGAATGGTGCTATTTACATGCTACTGGCACAGGTGCCAGTTACATGACACCGGCATCAGCCACATTGCTTCCATGAGGCCCAATGCTCAAATGGTGTTTTTTACACGTCACCGGCACGTGTGTCAGTTACATGATGCCAGCATCAGCCATGACTACGATCTCACTTGGCTTGATGGGTCTTCTCAAGCATAGCATATTACCAAAGGTCTTGGTCATTAGTCATTTTCTCCATGAGGCCCAATGTTTGAAGATCATGCATCACCATCTCGTCCCATGTCTTCCTGGGTCTACCTCTACCACAGGTTCCCTCCACAGTTAGAGAGTGACACTTCTTTACAGAGCTGTCCTTGTCCATACACATCACATGACCATACCAATGCATTCACCTCTCTTACACACCACACCTGATGCCTCTTATGCCCAACTTTTCTCTCAAGACAGTCACACTCTGTCATACATGCACACTGACATTGCACATCTAGTGAAGCATACTATCTTTATTTCTTTCAAGCTTATGCATGTCCTCAGTGGCCACAGCCCATGTTTTATTGCCGTGTGGCATAGCTGTTCGCACATAGGCATCATTCAGTTTGCCTTTGACTCTGAGAGAGAGGCTCTTTATTGCCAACAGAGGTAGGAGCTCTCTAAACTTTGCCCAGCCTATTCTTATTCTTGCAGCTATATTCTTGGAGCATCCACCTCTGCTACTGACTTGGTCACCTAAATAACAAAAGCTATCAACTACCTCTAGCTTATCCCTCTGGCAGTTGATAAAGTCTATTTTCTGTACGTTTTCAATGTTTATTGTGCCTGTGCACCTTCCACACACAAAAATTATTTCCCCAGTTAATCTTCCTCTGATATTGATGCACCTCTTGTGTATCCATAGCTTGCACCAGGTACATCTTATGGAGTTCCTACCTATGCCTTTTCTACAGATTGAGCAGGGCTGTCTACGTGAAGGGATTTGTGATTTATCTGCTTTCCTACTTACTAAACTCTAAGAAATTAATGAAAAGCAATTAATGTTTTTTGAGTAGTAAGAATGACACTAATTCATCTGTTTAAATGTATAATTTTAGGAGTAAAAATTAGGGCTTTGTTTAACCTTTAAACATTCAAATTGGTGAATCTGGCTGTAACTGGCCATAACAAGCTACTTTATGAAGTTACTAAAATAATAAACAAATCATATTATTGAATTCTCATAGCTAATGTGAAATAAAGCCTTTCCTGCCTAAACATGAGTATAAATACCATGAGATTTTTGAGACAACATTTTTTTTAGTTCTTTTCAATGTTCAAAGTGAAGTGTCTTTATTAGTATTTACCAATATAGCATCAGTAAGTAGTGATTATGGATGTGAAGGTTTTACACTTGATGATATACAAAACGTAGAAGAGAACAACAGTGATTCATTTTTGGATGAATCTGATATACGTTTATGAATTTTCGTCAGATGAGGAAGAATATTTTGATAGTGAAAATTAAGAAAACATTCAGGACATCATTCAAAACATTATAGCAACATGTCAAAAATTACATCACTAATTACAATTCCAGATTTCACAGAAAAGACTGGTCCATAACACAATTTACCTTCTGATAGTCAACTCTTGGATTATCTTTCAAAACTATCACAGAGGAAACAAACAGATATGTCCAATGGATCATTTCTACTCATGGAAGACCCAATCAACTATGGCAGCCATAGTGGATTGTAGAATGTGTTGAATAAAATCATAATTAACTGATCCTCCTGTATTTTCTTTTATCTAAAGCCAGGAACTTTTCAGCATCCCCTCATAGATAGGTAAACAAACAGACACAGAAAGACAGACAGACACATATACACATACTTACATACATATATATATAGACTTAACATGATGCATAAAAAATTCAGAAACTGTTATGGCTTCCCATTATAGTTTTTAAATGTTAATATTTCGTGGTTGTAATTCACCAATGGTTTGTTTCTCTTATTTAATAAGTGAAATTTTTGTCAGTAATATTTCAACTGCAATGTATGAACATAATTGGCACTCATGTCTTTCAATTCTATATTATTCTGCAGAGATTAAAATCAAAACGTGTCAAAGGTCCTTCCCAATCATAAAACAGATTTCTCAGATTCTGTGGTGTATATATTCTCCTATTAGACAGGATACCAGTCCATCGCATGATTACTCAATTTTACCAGCTGAGTGGACTGGAACAACATAAAATGAAGTGTTTTGCTCAAGAACATAATGCATCACTTAGTCTAGGAATTGCAATTACAATTTTACAATCACAAGTGTAAAACCCTAATCACTAAGCATTCAACTCTATAGGGCTTAAATACCCCAGTCAATTTTTAAAATGATATCTTTGGATTAAGATTCCATATGCATTCCAAAAGAGATGCTGAGCGTTTTAATTTAAAATAAGCTGCTGCCTCCAAGAAGTAAGGTGGAGAAGAGGTTCCGCTAGGTTCCTCACAGACAAAGAACACAGGTACAAGATTTTCTGGGCAGGAAACATAGATGGGGGTCAGGGGCGTGGGTATACTTCTTGCAGAGAAATGGGTGGATAAGGTAATCGAGGTAGTTAGAGTGTGCGATAGAATACTTAAGATTAGATTAGTCCTCCAATATAAGTTAGCAATCATTATCTCGACCTATGCCCCTTAGTCCGGGCTACCCGACGGACAGAAAGACCAATTTTATGACACCCTCCTGCAGACTACCTCATCGATGAATGACAGGGACCTTCTCTTTGTGACTGGTGACTTCAATGGTCATGTTGGACAACATTCTGGGGGCTTCTATGGCGTACATGGAGGCTATGGCTTTGGTTCCCGCAATGAGGAGGGAACCAGGCTGCTGGAGTTCTGTGATGCAAATGACCTTATGGTCTGCAATACTAACTACAGGAAACCTGCCAGTCACCTACCGTTCTGGCAGGCACACTAGCCAAATTGACTACATCCTCGCCAGGAAAAGGGAAAGATGGCTGCTTATAAATGCCAAAACATTCCCAGGCGAAGAATGTACCCCACAACATAGACTGGTAGTTAGTG
>NC_068993.1:28969734-28970418 GCF_001194135.2 Octopus bimaculoides
CGTGGGAGAGAAATGTGTTCGCATAGATGATGGTACGCTTGCACTAAATGAAGCTGCAAAGAAAGAGGTTTGGAGATGGCACTACGAAAGATTGCTCAATAAAGAGAATGAATGGGAGAAAGAGAGTCTGCCGAATGTCGACCCAACAGAGGGACCAGCTATCCGAGTTGACAATACCATGGTAGATAAAGCAATTAAGAGTATGAAGACAGGGAAGGCCCCCGGCCCATCAGGAATCACTGCAGAGATGCTCAAAATATCTGGCAGTGTCGGCTATAGCCTAGTCACTCATATTGTTAACCAGGTGATACATGAAGGAGTCATACCCAATGACAAGTGTAGCAGCACCATAGTCAACTGCTACAAAGGTAAAGGTGACGCTTTAGATACAAATAATTACAGAGGTATCACTAATTGCTGAGTCACTATCAGAACTAGAGGAGAAGTTTCAGGTGTGGAAGCAAGGACTAGAATCGAAGGGCATTAGAGTCAACCTAGCTAAAACCAAAGTCCTAATACTCTTCAGGTAGATGGCCCTGCTCGATCTGTAGAAAAGGCGTAGGTAGAAACTCTATAAGATGCACCCAGTGCAAGCTATGGACACATAAGAGGTGCAGCAATATCAAAGGAAGGTTAACTAGGAAGTTAGTTTTCGTTTGTAGCAGATGTTCAGGAGCTATAAAC
>NC_068993.1:28971289-28977263 GCF_001194135.2 Octopus bimaculoides
AGACATTCGAGCGAGATCGTTGCCAGTGCTGCCGAACTGGCTCCTGTGCAGGTGGCACATAAAATACACCATTTTGAACATGGCCGTTGCCAGTACCACCTGACTGGCCTTCGTGCCGGTGGCATGTAAAAGCACCCACTACACTCTCGGAGTGGTTGGCGTTAGGAAGGGCATCCAGCTGTAGAAACTCTGCCAAATCAGATTGGAGCCTGGTGTAGCCATCTGGTTCACCAGTCCTCAGTCAAATCGTCCAACCCATGCTAGCATGGAAAGTGGACATTAAACGACGACGACGATGATGATGATGACTAATGCAGATCATTTTGGGTAGTGATACTTCATCTAATTACATTTTGACTAAGGCAATATCCGTTAAGTGGACATTAATTAGTACATCTAAAATTAGTTATTTTCATCAGTATTATTTTTAATTTTAAGTTTGTATAACTATATGTATGTTCCAATATGTAGGCAATAATTTTAGCTTTTTACCTAGGTAGCTCAAATTTTGCATAGTGGCAGATACCAAATAAGAAATTGGTGCACATATGTACTTGAGGAACTTGGTTGACAGCCTTAGTAAACAAGTATCCTCGATATCTTCTGATGAAGATGCCTTTATGAGGGCAGCTGGATATTATGATGTGCTAAGAAATAGTGAGTCCTCTGATAAAATTAACTACATAAAAGCACTGAGAACACACAGCATAAAAATAAGATTAGGAAAAGGAATATTTTATGCTGCAACTCAGTATTTAATCAAACAATAAAAATATATATGTCTAGCAATTCCTTTATCAAATAGACTACCATTTCCTGCCAGGACGTAAGTATAAAGTAAGATATTAAATAGGAATGATGTTAAGGTTGGTTATTCAGCTTTTGGTTCTTATAATGCTACAAAGCTGAATGAAAAAAAACAAAAAAACGATGCAAACAGCTGGCTAACATGCAACTTCAGAATTTATGAGAACTGCCTACTTGATGGTAATTGTTTGGCTAAGCTGATAATATATAGAACTAAAGTAGAAACAAATAACAGACATGAACCTAAATATATATATTGGGGCAACTGAATTGATATTTATAAATCAATTCTATATACCCAAACAATCATTTTTCAGCATTATCATCTTGTTGAAATTTATATGATTCTTATGTGAGACAAGTTCTCATGAATTCAAAATTATCTGATCAATTTAGATAAGGCGCAACTATAAAGAAATGTAGTATGTCTTTTGTTTCAAGGCAGTAATAGTTTGAACAAAAGAACAAAATTGTATGCATACCTTGTATGCACAGAACAAAGTAAGTACCAGCTTCCTTCAATTTTATCCTGGTTCAGGAAATAAAAACATTAGATTCAAAATGTTTAAACACACACACATACATTGTTTTTAGAATATTGCTTAAACAGCAAAGTGATGTCATGAAGATAATTCTGAGAGTGACTTTCCTTGTATAAGGATTAAAACATTTGAAGTATTCTTATGAGGGCTAGAAATGAAATGAAATGAAAAATGTGAGCTTGAGATAAGTGTTTTTGCACATGTAGGACAATTTAAAAAAAAAAAGATAAGCATTTTCCCTATAACTTTCATATAACATTTCAGAACATATTTAAACAACAGATAATTGAAAAATAACAAACTCAGATTATCAGCTGAATGATTGGAAACATACACATCAGAGTACTGGAATTATGCACCCTTCTGTTATAATATATCAAAGAATATTCTATATTTACATATTGAGTTCTATAATTTATTACTTCTCAGTGAATCAAAAGAAATTCACATAGTCATCTTCCACACACACAAGCATGCACATATTCATATTCATGAAACATAACCTAATGAACATATTTAAAACTCTCAGACATGCACTTTTTAACCATTCATTAGTGGTAATGAAAACCAATTGGTGAAAGTTGTACCAAGAACAGTTATCTCAATAATAATAACTATTTCAACTAGTACTTATTTTATTGACTCTGAAAGGATGAAAGGCAAAGTCAATCTTGGTGGAATTTGAATATCTCAATAATAATAATAACAGTATATTGTTGCTACTTGTATCTTCTTCTGACTGTTTAATTAAATAATTTATAAATAAATTCATAAATAGCATATTCATTGCACATATTTGATCCCCTTTTGTATAACCAGTTGCCCCATTCCTTGGACCCACTTTCTTTTAACAGCCACCCTTGCTTTAACTATCATTCCTTTCCATTTTATCCTCCATCAATCACCCTTTTCTGTCCCACTAGTTATCTCTCCCTAAGCTACATCTTTTAACTGCCATATATCTTTAACACCCTCTCTAATCTGCTACTGACAGATTCCATGCCCACCCCACCAGTATTTGTCTTCCACTCACTATATCTCCTCTATGTAACTTTGCTCCCTATCTCTGTCATTGTATGTCTTCCTGCACATTATCTCCCTATTTCTCATCTATCTACAGGTTTATTACACCCTATCTGTACTACCACTTACCACCTATTCTTTTCTGGGTCACTCCTATTCCCCACCACCATGCACACTGATAATTACCATCCACCACACAACTACCTTTGTTCGACATTTATTACATTTACCTTTATCCCAATCTTTAACCATCTGTCACTCTCCTGTCACTCTCACAAACTTAGCCACCACCCTTCCTGATCCTTTGTTCACATTTTCTCTCATACTAACCTTCTTGTGCTTTGAGAATATTCCAGATTCCTCATCATCATCATTTTTATCCCTCTTTCTAGCTACTTCCATCTACCCTAATATAATGTGGGGTAGCCATGCTATCTCCTCTGTAGCAAGACACCAGTTTCTGTTTTCTTGTCATACAGTAGCTTCTCAACACCTTCTATAAAGTCACCTCCCATTCTACTGCATTCCCATTCAGGGGTGGGGGTCTTCTTTCTTGTCTTGCAAGATTCTTCATGACCTTACAAGTGCTAATTCTATGAAAAAGTACCTAGTACACTTTGGTTTGTCTACAAGGTGATTAGCATTAAAAAGGATATCCAACCTTAGAAAGAATGCCAAAGCAGACATTGGAGCTCAATGAGCCTCTTGGTTTGTTGGATCCTGCTGAACTGTTGAACCCATGCAAGCATCAAAGATAGCCATTAAATGATGATGATGATGATAATGGAAATCCATACCATCCTTAATCTGAGTTCAAATTCCACTCAGGCATTCCATTACATTTGACTATTTTTTCTGGGATTGTATTGATAAAATAAATATCAGTAATATACTTGGGTTAATTCTTAGATAACCTTCTCCTAAAAATGCTGCCCCTGTACCCAGTCTATCGAGACTAGTATCATCATCATCACCATTATTATTGGTAGTGGTGGTGGTGGTGGTAGTGTTAATAGTAATTCAAGTCTCTACCATATCTCTTGATGCATTTTAATTGCTGTTGTCATTTAGCTCGAAGTTAACCCAGATGAAAAACACCTATGATTAAAGACATTCCAGTTATAACCATTTTGTCTTATTTCCTATATGCAGGAAGCTCAAGGTCACACTATTCAATGTCTCTTTTTCTATGGTAGTGGATTGTAATTTGAAGGAGATATGACTGCTATTTCTAGCGTATAGAACGTCCACATAGAGGTTTCTTTATTTTTTCCCCTTTTAAAGATCTAAGAAAAATTAAGAGTACATCTATGTTCCCTAATGTAAGTCTTTTAGGAGTGTAGGATTGACTTTGCACTACACCAGTTTTTGTCATCCATTTGTTGTATAGAATATGTGTAATGTGAATCGTGTTATTTTTTGTGAAGTGGAGATTGTGTTTAATGAGTACAATGTGAATTGTGTTACATTTTGTGGCTGGCTGATGATTTTGCTGTGTGGAATGTATTATTCTTATTAGGTGGCACATGTATAGAATATGAGTTGTTGGTGAAGTGTAGGATGTTTTATACTATCAGATGTTGGAAGTATGCTGTTTGATTGGGTAGTGATGGTGTAGAATTATGTCTTTCTGTTGTTGGCACTCCGTCGCTTACGACGTCGAGGATTCCAGTTGATCCGATCAACGGAACAGCCTGCTCGTGAAATTAACGTGCAAGTGGCTGAGCAATCCACAGACACGTGTACCCTTAACGTAGTTCTCAGAGATATTCAGGGTGACACAGTGTGACAAGGCTAACCCTTTGAATTACAGGCACAACAGAAACAAGAAGTAAGAGTGAGAGAAAGTTGTGGTGAAAGAGTACAGCAGGGTTCACCACCATCCCCCGCCGGAGCCTCGTGGAGCTTTAGGTGTTTTCGCTCAATAAACACTCACAGCGCCCGGTCTGGGAATCGAAACCGCGATCCTATGACCGCGAGTCCGCTGCCCTAACCACTGGGCCATTGCACCTCCACTTGTCTTTCTGTATGTAGGTGATATGTAGCAGTTATTATTATTATTATTCTGCAGCAAGCTAGCAGAATCGTTAGCACGCCAGGCAAAATGCTTAACAGTATTTTGTCAGGATTCGTGTTCTGAGTTCAAATTCCGCCAAGGTTGACTTGGCCTTTCATCCTTTCAGGGTCAATACAATGAGTACCAGTGAAACACTGGGATCAATGTAATTGACTAATCCCCTCCCCCAAATTTCAGGTCTTGTGCCTTCAACAGAAATTATTATTATTATTATTGTTAAGGTAGCAAACTGGGAGAACTGTTAGTATACCAAGCAAAATGCTTGGCAGTATTTCCAATTCTGTGATGATCAACTTTGCCTTTTAGG
Organism: Octopus bimaculoides; assembly: GCF_001194135.2. NCBI lineage: Eukaryota > Metazoa > Mollusca > Cephalopoda > Octopoda > Octopodidae > Octopus > Octopus bimaculoides. Next base: position 28,976,046 of record NC_068993.1, read on the forward strand.
TTAGTAAAATAAATACTAGTCAAGTACTGGAGGGTGATGTAATCAACTTTCCCCTCCTCTTAAAAACTGCTATCGCAATGTCAAAATTTGAAACCATTATTATTGTTACTGTTGTTGCTGTTGCTGAAACAATAGAGTTGCGAATTATATAGCAGAAATAGTTGAATTGTTTTAAGATCTTTCACTTTTGTTCATTTACCTACATCCTCTGAGTTCAAATCCCACTTCTAAGATCATCTTTTCTTTTCAATCCTTTGACTTTGATAAAACAAATACCAATCATGTAGTTGTGGGCAGTTGAATTGATTATACACCTTTACCAGGAAGTTCATACATAGTGACTTGATCTACCAGAAATAGCAACCAAATCTCCCACAAACCACACCCTACTATAGTGTAAAAGTAAAGAACACTTTGGGTAATATAGTTTTAAATACTATTAAAAAGACAGGATGGTCATGGCTGGAATGGTCATACTCAATTAGAATGGAATAAGCAATATATAACAACACGCAAAAAATATTTAAAACTAAAACAAACAAACCCACAAAATTGATCTTTTATGAGTGCAGACCCCCATTCCACTCACCATCACAATCACCCAAAACCACTACTACTGGGAAGCAATCTATGTAAATGTGAAGAATTTGAACTGCTTACCCCAACCGTTGATGACCGTTTTCTAAACATAATGCCATTTAAAAGAATTTATACCAATTTTTGACCATCACAACAACTTGGTATCCAATTCCTCATTGAAACCATATAAAACTACTGCTCTTTGTAGCAATGTAGTTTTTCCCACTGCACCCCGCCCTTCACACACACACACACACACACACACACACAACATCTTTCTCTCTCTTGCTCTTACTATTTCCAAATGTGTGTGATGCGTGTGAGTTTAAAATCTGTGATTAAAGAGAGATGGTAGAAAGAGTGAGGGGGAAGAGAGAGAAAGAAACTGTGTGTGTGTGAATGTGAGCATGTATGTGTGTATGTATTTTATATGACTTCAGTGTTCATGTATTTGCAACTCCCTATCAAAATTCGCAATATATTTTACAGTATAGATATATCTATAACTGTAAATATGTGCAGGAGTATTTGCATTTGTGCATGTATATGTCTGTATATGCATATAGATATTTTTGGTGTAATGTATACATATCAACATGTGTATATGTACACACACACACATGTGTGAGTGCATATATA
>NC_068993.1:28977273-28977955 GCF_001194135.2 Octopus bimaculoides
TATGTATATATATATATCATCATCATCATTTAACATCCATTTTCCATGCTACACACACAAATAAATCTGTGTATATTTACTTCAATGTGTGTGTGTGTGTGTGTGTTTATATGAATATTTAAGGTTATATGTATATATGTGTGTAAAGAAGTATCTACAGAAACAAACAAGTGATTATGGCATGAGGAGGAGAGTCTAGATGAGGAAAGGAGAGAGTGTGTGTGTGTAAACATGTGCATGTGTGAGTTCATGTAAGCATGTTTGCATATGTTTATGTGTGCACATGATTGGGCATGTGTGTATGTGTGTTTGTATTTGTATGTGTGAGACTGTGTATAACCATGTTTGTACATGCATCCACTTATGTGTATTCATGCATCTTAGTATATATGATCACTTTTGTGTGTGAACATATATGTATATAGTTTTAATGAGTGTGTGTGTGTGTGTGTGTGTGTGAGGTTTAAGCTGAAATGAGAGAGAAACAAGAAGAGGAGGTTAATGTAGTGCATGTGAGTCAAGGAGAGGGGGAGAGGAAATTGTGGTGAGAGGTGAAAATGTTCTGATATGGGAAAATGGTAGGGGAAGGTGATGGACCCATAAAAGCTGTGGTCTGCTTTCTAAAGATAACACTAACAAGAACACCATCCTGCATGACCCTCCTCTGGAAGGGGAGGAGGAG
>NC_068993.1:28977965-28982761 GCF_001194135.2 Octopus bimaculoides
GGGGAGGAATTTAAAATTGTAAAATTGCATGCATAGCTGAGCTGTATGTTTAAGTAGTTCACATAGTTCTGGATTTGAGCCTACAGCATGGCACCTTGAACAAGTGTCTTCAACTACAGTTTTGTGATAACCCAGCATTTCTCTAACTTTTAACAATGACCCCTTGCTATAATTCAACAGTATTAGGTATGTTGCCAAAATTGCTACCAGCAGATTGATCACCAATAAAAGATTTCTTGCACTTAAGTAATTACATAATATAATATGGAATGGGAAAACAACATTTTGACCATAAATATTACCAGAGAATTGCAGCTACCATTTTACTGTGGGCAAATAAGTGAATCATTTACTCTTCTCCATGCAACAATGCAAACAACTGAAGGCAAATGGACTTGAGGATTAGCCAAACTGCTTTTTGTATATGTTATGAGTTATGTATGAAATATATGTAAACTTTACCTTTTTCATTTTTTACATCCTTTGATTTTTATTCACATATTTGGCAATTTTCATTGCTAAACCATGAACAACATCATGGCTATCAATTTATTAAAATTTCCATTAATTTTGATATGGGATGAAGTGTAAAACATACACCAGTTATTAAACTTCCTTTATCGCAGTATTATCCAGTTTTTGTCATCTATACAAGCTGTTACACACTTGATGGATTGCACTACGCTATAACTTATATATATACATGCTTTAGAGTTACCACCAAAATTCACTACATATAGAAAGGTCAGAAAAATTGATTGTTTATCTGAGATTGAAAAAAAACGTTCTTAAAATTAAGATGGAGGTTAGGACAATACAAAACAACAACAATACAAATATGGATCCATGTACAAACAACAACAATAGTGGCAATAACAATAACAACAATGATAACCACAACATTCCCTATTCAAACAACTATAACAACAACAACACAAACATACAAAACCAAAACAACAATGATAACGATGATAATAGCAACAACAACAGCACCCCACATGCAGACAACAATACCAACCACATCATACATATTACTACCAACAACACCACCCACATCAACACCAACACCATCACCCACAACAACAACGACAATAGACACAACACAAACACTACCACCACCACCACCACCACCACCACTAGGAACAACAATACCAGCAACAACCACAATGATAATAACACCCTACACTCTGTCTTCTATAACCCTAACAACAAATCATACGACATGACGAGGATCTACCGCACAGACTTACCCTTCAACAAAAGGGTATGTATCCCACCCCAAATTGACAGTGAGACAGAAGCAAAGATTTCCTTAGCTAGAAATAGACTCTGACAAATCTGGTTCAACAAAACCACTAAAAAACATAATGAAGAGGAGACCCACCAGCTCAGTTCATCTGTTGCCAAAGGCCTACTAAAACTGAAACAACAAATTAGGAACAGAGAATTAGTGTGCCTTCCTACAGACAAGTCTGGCAGACTGTCAATAGACAGTCCACAGAACTATGTCCAGACCAGTAGCATGAGAGAAGTTGCACAACAGGAACATGAAAGAGTGGAAAAACTCCTCAATGCACACATGGGAATGTGGTGCAACATACTCCAACCCAAGAAACGGACTGCACATAATTCCAAGCATTCAACAATGATGTTCCTACACTATATGGGTTACGTAAAGACCATAAACCCTGTTATGGGGCTCCTAACCCGACCAGTATGAGGAGTGAACACTTCCAGCAATTATAGACTATCCTACTTCCTCTCACAGGTATTACTACCACTCACTGAAATGTCCCCAGATGTCTGTGTGAGCACAGAGGATCTCCTCAGTAGAATCAGTAGTTGCAACCACCCCAACAACCTCACAGGTTGTGTAGTGGGTAGCATAGATGTAATTTCACTGTACTCATTTATAGACACAGATTTTGCCGTGAAAAAAATGCATTGAGATTATCTGTGAGAGTGAAGTAGAATTCCGTGAAGTCAATGTGAAGGAACTGGGACTCCTCCTAAGCTATGACAGTAACTATCTAGACAATCATGACCTTAGTAGATACTGCCCCACCCGGTCACAGAGGGGAAGACCACCCACCATCACCTCAGCAGTGAAGAAAAGCACTGGGGTGGCTGGACCATATCCACCCAGGACTCCGAGAACAACAATCAGGTGAAAAGAATGATTGCACATGCAATAGGGGCTAGCATAAGAACCACCTCAAAGAATCACATAGTGAAGTTTAACAGGAAGCTATACATGCAGGCTCAAGGTGCAGCCATTTGTATCAGTGTAGCTGGAGATGTGGCCAGCCTCTTCATGATCTGGTGGGACAGAAGACTCAAACAGTCCTTAGCAGAACAGTCCACAACTCTTTTTATTTACTGTAGTTATGTAGACAACATTAATATTCTAGTTAAGACCAACTCTAGTAACGGTAATGCAGAAACCAAGAGGAACATAATGGAGAGCATCCAGTATGTAGCTAACTCCATCCACCAAAGTATCAAGGTAAGTATAGATTACCCCACTAGGCACCCTAACAATAGGCTCCCCATCCTTGATATTGGACTTTGGTTAGAGATGGTGAACAACAGAATGCAGTTCCTCCACTCCTATTACATGAAACCCATAGCCTCGAAATACATTGTTCACAAGAACTCAGCTTTGTCACACAACATGAAAATCAACATACTGATAGCTGACTTAGGATAATGAACAACGTGTTCCCACTATGCAAACCCTATGAAACAAAGAAACATGTACAGAATTTCATGCACCACATGCAATTCTCTGGATATGATCAGAAAGATAGGGTTCAGGTATACAGGGTTGCTAGAAAGAAGTTAGATAACATCATATGTAATGAAACCAGTGGTACCTGCCCTAGATATAGAATTAAAGACTGGAATAGAATACAAAGGGTTTGTGACAATGCAAACAGGGTGAACACGTGGTACAAGACTGACAAATATCAAGGAGTGATGTTTGTAGAGGCCACAGCCATTGGAGAACTAGCCTGTAGATTTAGGAGAGCTCCGAAGGGGACCAAGCTCAAAATTAAGATTGTTAAAAAGCCAGGGAGATCCATCAGATCACAACAATGTAAGGAAGTACCTCTTTGAGAATACCACATGCACCAATGATAATTTCATGGTATGTAGGATTAACCCTGGCATTAACTGCAGAACTAGAACTGCAGTCGACAGTCTGCCCCGACATCTGAAACTCTGAGTTTTATCATGGCTACCGAATAATTGTCACATATTATTTACAGATATATATATATATATATATATATATATATATATATATCATCATCATCATCGTCGTTTAACGTCTGCTTTCCATTCTAGCATGGGTTGGACGATTTGACTGAGGACTGGTGGACCAGGAGGCGACACCAGGCTCCAATCTGATTTGGCAGAGTTTCCACAGCTGGATGCCCTTCCTAACGCCAGTGTGTGTGTGTGTGTGTGTGTATCTGTAAATAATATGTGACAATTATTCGGTAGCCATGATAAAACTCCGAGTTTCAGATGTCGGGGCGGAAACCCACGCCGCCATCTCTTCAGTTATCTAGCCATCGAAAAAATGCTATGAAAATGACCATTAACCAAAGGGAAATTACTGTGTGATTGACCGTTATTAAGACAAAAGACTATTAGAATGACCGCTAAGTGAGGGGATGGAGTATAAATGTCCATAGTATTCGCGTAAGCACAACAGTCCATACATACACATGCGCACTCGTACACCCATGTACATGCGCCTATATGTATATACTCATCCACCCTCACTTGAAACACACACATGCTCATCCACACATTCACCAAAAAATATATACATACCCGCATACACGCTCGCACACCCTCACACGCACGCGCAACACGCTCGCACACATACACACGCACACAAAAAAGGTTCATACACACATTTATATATGCACATGCACAAGGAAAAACAGGGTTAAAGACAAAATACAGAAAAAAGTGTAAAAAAGCAATAAGGGTAAAACACGTCTATATACACACATTCTCGCATGCACGCACACACATCTATATATGCATGTACCCGCACACATGCACACATCTACAAGCGTGCACAAAAGGTTCCATGTACATGTCTATTTATGCACTGGAAAAATGCAGGGTGGAAGGTAGAATACAGAAAAAATATGTGTAAAAAATATATGAGCGATTAACCTATAAAACAATATCTCTATAAATATGTAAAAAAATATAAAACAAAAATTAGTAAAAAGTATAGAGAGATAAAAAAGCTTGTACACAGACACAATATCGAAAGCAAGTCCTATCTGTAATCTTGGTGGGACTAAAAATGTAACAAATACTTAGCCACATATGGACATGATCCAAAAAGTTCAGTTCTTGAATTTAGATATGTGGTGGGGTCTAAGCTGCCTTTCCAGATGAACTGTCTTTCCATGTCACAAAGAGTGCACTTTCCGCTGCTGTTGGTGTAGGGCTTACACTTGGCTAAGATCTTCCAATGGATGTTGTAACTGACACCTTTATCTTTTAAGGACCATATATGACTGGATAATTTGGTCGTTTTCCTCTTATCCCAGTGCCTGAAACTCAAGGTGTGATTATTGAACCTGGCCTTGAAATTACCCTCTGTAAAGCTCACGTATTTCTTCATCAAAACTGTGTCCTTAGTGGATATAGAGTCCACGGTGGCTTCATAAATGATGGTCTCGGACATGCAAGCTCCATTTAGCGGGCACAAATTTTTATCCCTGCATGAACAGCTGGTTTCATATTGTAGTTTTTGTGTG
>NC_068993.1:28982873-28986785 GCF_001194135.2 Octopus bimaculoides
GTGTGCGATTATATTTTAAAAATTAGTAGTTGAGCTGAAACTGATTTTTAAGTTATGTCTATTGAAGAGCTTTCTGTAACTATGGTTGACTGGAAAATGTCTATCTATCAGTGCTAAGAAATACTTGCCTATATTAAAGGTCACTTCGGGTGAGTAGGGGTGTGTGAACCAGATAGTTTTCCTATTTCTATGTTTTCTTTTCTTTATTACTGGACTGGTGGCAGGTGTATAGGTTATTTCCTCGCTAAAACCACTATCTTTTAGAGCCTTATTATATACTGGGGCAACGCAATTAAAGATGTCCCTATTGGAGGAGAGGCTAGAAATTCTTTTGCTAATGTTTTTAACTAAATTTTTAAACACTATGGGGGGATGGCAGGAACCCACATTAATATAACTAAATCTATCATTGGGCTTCCTATAAGGTTTATAAATATTCATATCTAGATCTAAGGATACATCTAGGTAGTTGACAAACGTCAGGTTGGTATCTGTAGTTATACTAAGGCCGAAAGTTTTCATTAAATGGATAATGTCCTTCCTAAACCGATCTTGTGCTGCCCCATTGGTATTTGCGGTTAAAGCTAGGGCATCATCTTTGTAAATGGCGAACTATACATCAGGAAAGGTCTTGCCCAATGTATCGAGTAGATATAGTCCAATAAGATCACATATGCCTGCTCCATCATATGACCCTATGCTCAAATCGAAAGCACCCTCTGTATCGGTAGTCTTGACCTACTCTGCGTTCTCGCTGAAGAGTAAAATCTTTCTAGCATGGAAGATTATGTCCTTATCACGTGTACTGATTTCTATGAATTCGCTTGCAAAGTGAGGGCTTTATCTAGCAGTTCTTTAGAGATAGAGGCATACAACTCGACAATACAGAATTGCATGAATCTCGCTTTATTCTTATTCTTAATGGCTTTAAACCAGTCAACAACTTCTATTCTATTGGACCATTGTACTAACCTAGTGGCATTCCTGACTTTTGCATTGATTTTTCCTAAAATTTCTTTACTAATAATGCCAAGTTCTGATTTAGCAGGGTTAATAAGACTACATTTAGGATTATATAGGAAGTTATTTTTATGTTGTCTTACCTTTTCTATCAATATATATATATATATATATATATATATATATATATATATATATAGAGAGAGAGAGAGAGAGAGAGAAAGGCACACACACACTGTAAAACTGGATGTTGCAAACTTTCAGACACTAGCTGTTACATTAGACCAGGGTTCCCCAAACTTTTTAGACCATTGACCTTTTCATGAAATCCTTGACCCCTCATCAACTCTCAGGTATGTACAAGAAAATAAATAAATAATAATAGTAAGTACATGTGCATTTATCAACCCCTTGAATAGTCCCATCGACTTCCAGGAGTCAATATCAACCACATTGGAGACCCCTGCATTAGACAAACTGGTACAACACTCTCATGTAAGCTCACCATGCACCAGCAACATGGAGTTATTGCACATTATACCACACACCACAAAATGAAATTAGGTAGGAAGATGGTAGAGGAAAATGCATAATTTATAAAATTCCATGCAAAAACACAAAATTAATTGAAAAATAAAAAACATACACATATCACAATACAATGCCAAAATTAGAAGGCAGACACAAATATGACATAAACAAATAAAAAATAAAATTAAAACCTAAATGTCAAAATTTGGCTGCAACAAACAAAAATGCATGTGATTTTGATGCACAACACTAACAGTAAAAAAACCTTTAGAGGAAAAGTCTACACAAATTCAATCAGTGTATAAGAAACAACACAAGTGCCACATACATTCAATTCAATTCATGATGATGGCTACTGTGAAGGTCTAGAGATATTGTATATCAATTTAGGAACCCTATTATTCTAAACAAACAATGCAAAAGAAAATATGAAATATATAAAATAAAAAAGATAAAACACTTAACATATCTGTGTATTTAGTGAAACATGTATAAAAGAAAAGCTGTTCTCATTTTAAGACTGGCTGTCCCTGGGAGCTACTATATGATTTTGTTCTCATGGTGGAATCTGTAACAGAACCAGAAAATGAATCCTAGGTATGGAAGTAAAACCTGGAATTGAAGGGCCTTAAACTTAGCAAAAACAAAAGTCCTAGTAAGTAGGAAAACAGGCAAGACTCTATATTTGCAGGTAAAAAGCCCTGCTTGACATGTAGGATAGGTGCAGGCAGGAACTCCATAGTGTACTCCAGTGCAAGCTACAGGAACACAAGAGGTATAAATAAATCACAGGAAGGTTAACCAGAGAGAGTAAAGTTTGTAAGTAGAAGATGCATGGGAGCCATAAAGACTAAAGATACACAAGAACTTTAATTTTTGCAAATATCCTGGAGGCTCCTTAGAAGAAATAGTTTCTGTTATCTAGATGATCTAATTAGCAGCGAAGGAGGGTGTTCTGAGAGTGTAGATGCTAGAATAAGAATGGGGAAGTTCAAAGAGCTATTACCTTTGTTGGCAACAAAAGGTCTTTCACACTGAGTGAAAAGCAGTTTGTACGATGCTTGTGTACAAGCAGCAATGTTATCTGGTAGTGAGACATGGGCATGAATGCAGAAAACATGAAAACTAGAGAGTAATAAAGCTAGTATACTCCATTGGATGTCCAATGTCAGTGTGTACAACAAAGTGTTAATGCATTGAGACAAAAATTATGCATAAAAGGAATTAGATGTAGTGTGCAAGAGAGAAGACTGTGCTGATATGGCTATGTTATGTGTATAGACAAGGACAGCTACATAAAGAAGCACCATTCACTAAAAGTAGATGGAATTATGGAAGAAAGAGACCCAAGATGACATGGGACAATCTAGTGAAAGCTGATCTCAAGACATTTAATTGGCAATTTGCTGTGCTTGAGAAAACCTTTCCATCACAGCAAAAGTGATATCCTAACACCACTTGGTATGCATGTATGTGCACGAACCTTCTCCCCTCTCTTTGCCCTGTCAAGCGTTTTTCTCAATTCTCATCACCTAACAGCTATCACTCTCCTGTCTATGGTACCGCTTGGCAGATGTAGTCACCTGAGAGCAGAAACATTACATCGCCTCCTTTCTGGTTACCTCCACCTCATCACCCCTTCCCTTGGAACCACTTCTATCTTTCATTATCATCTCCACCCACACTATTTCCACCAATCGCCCCCTTTTGTACCTTCAGCCACTGATTTCTCTCCTCTCTTCTCTGCTTTACTCCATTCTTAACACCTCTCTTATCTGCTATCATTCTCAATGCCCTCTCATTTCTGCTATCATGCCCCACTTACTATAGCCCCTTTATGTACCTCTATGTCTACCTTTCCACTGCTCCTACACCTTGCACATCATTCTACTTCTTCCTGATGTATTCTCCTCCCTTAACCACTCCCATATCTCTCAGTTTACACCTCTACATATGGGTATTTCCCTCAACCACACTTCCACCCTAATATTTTACTATCTGTTACTCCCCACTCATACTCTATGAAAGCATCAACTCTCTCCTCCCTTCATATGATCCACTGCCCTGTACTCTCTCTTATGTTTGCCTTCATGTACCTTAAGAGTTTGCTCTGGCACTCCATCACTACCTACCTTTTCTTTCCTTCTCAATTACTTCCACCACCCTCTATATGTAATAGTGGGTAGCAGCCACGTAACCAGCCGATTGCAACTGGGGGTGCTATCTTGATAGCTGGGGGTGCTGAACAGGAGTACGGACAAAAGCCCCTACTTAAAGTGTGAAAGTGGACAAAAGCCCCATGCTTATATTTTTCAGTTACTTTTTCATTTTTTTTTTTCACATTTCTTGACGCCTAGCCTGGTCAAAACTTCTGATAATATATTTCGTTTTTATTTCCATTATATATATATATTTATATAT
>NC_068993.1:28986927-28987535 GCF_001194135.2 Octopus bimaculoides
TATATATATATATATATTACGGAGATGTATTTGTGTAACAAGTGACTTGATCTGAGGTTGTGAGCTGAAACAAAAACAATTGCAGCATGGAAGATGTTTGTAAGCCATTTAAGAACACACGAAAACTGTTACTTTCACTTCTACATTTAAATTTAATTTTTGTCAAAATATTTTCATTGCTTGAAAACTGCAATCTGTTCACTGACAAAACTTAAATTTAAATGTTGAAGTGAAACTAACGGTTTTTGTGTGTTCTTAAATGGCCTACAAACATCTTCCATACTGCAATTGTGTGTGTACCAATGTGCCAGAAGGGAGGCTAGGCGACAGGTTTATTTAGCCAGAGGGGAAGCAGATAAGGAAAGATTTGCCAATGTTCTGCGCCGTGAGGACCAAAGACTCGAGGTATTTCGTGTTGCAAGACAGTGTAGGAGAGAGAATAGTGATGTTGTAGGAGAGAAATGTGTTCGCATGGATGATGGTACGCTTGCATTAAATGAGGATGCAAAGAAAGAGGTCTGGAGATGCCACTACGATAGATTGCTTAATAAAGAGAATGAATGGGAGAAAGAGAGCCTGCCGTATGTCGACCCAATAGAGGGACCAGC
>NC_068993.1:28989505-28990696 GCF_001194135.2 Octopus bimaculoides
TATATATAGGAGTTTGATAAAATGTTATATGCAATTAATGATGTTTGGAAGAGGTGAGAGGTAAAAAATATTTAATCCATATGTTCACTGCTGTTTCATAATCTATATTCAGTTACATGTTAAAGTACCTCACACACACATAAGTCTACATCTAGATGTGCACATTTAGTTGTATAGTAGCATAATGTGCTGCATGATTCATCAGAACATTTTATGGGCATTCAATATTTAACTGTTGATAAGCCAGCTTAACTCAATTTATATACTGATATAGCTTTGAGGAAGCTAGGGATAGACAAGTGACTTGTGAAAGCTGTACAGGTCATATACAGAGGACTTGGCAGTAAGGTGAGAGTTAACCATGAGTACAGTGATGAATTTAGTATACAGGTAGGTGTTCATCAGGGTTCAGTTCTGAGCCCCTCATATTCACCATTGTCCTCCAGGCCAAAACAGAGGAATTCAAGACTGACATCCCCGGAGAACTAATGATCTTGCTCTTATAGCAGAACTAGAAAAGAAATTCCAGGTGTGGAAGCGAAACCTGGAATTGATGGGCCTTAGCAGACAGGACTATACCGCCATCAAGTAAATGACCTTGCTTGATATGTAGGAAAGGTGTGGGCCAAAAATTCCATACAATGTATCCAGTGCAAGCTATAGAAACACAAACCTGCTGCAGAATAATAGGAAGGTTATCGGCGAAAATAGTGTTTGTATGTGGAAGATGCATGGGAGTCATAAAGACTGCTGATATACAGGAAATTGATTTTCTCAAAAACTCTAGAGGCTCTTTAGTGATAGAGCGACCTAATTAGCAGTTGGGGAGGGTGTATAGAAAGTGTAGTTGCTAGAATAAGAATAGGATGGAGAAAATTCAGAGAGCTTTTACCGCTGTAGTGAAACTACCTATCGTCACTAGATACAAAACTGCTATCGCCATTCTTCTCATTTAAATATAAACAAACGCGAACGTAGCGGAAAACATTAACCTTGTCATCATGTGACTGATTAATATTCGAATCGGCAACTTCTTCGAACCGTTCCCGCCAGAACGCAAACTGACCAATCACGGCCCCTAATAAGGTCACGTGATAGAGTATTAAACTGAAGCATTCGGGAGCCGATAGTCTGTTATAAATAGCTTTAACTCATACCCAGCAAATTTGTCTCGGTCCAGTTTCTCTATAG
>NC_068993.1:28992315-28996249 GCF_001194135.2 Octopus bimaculoides
GGTTTAGTTTGGTGTACATAGAAAGTCGTGTTGACGCTGGTGGAGATTGATGCTTGGTAGTAATCGTGTTGGTCATGACGATGTTGCTGGTTAGTAGTCGTAGACTCGTATTGCTGATGTGGCGACGGCGGTGGTCATCGTTGGCTGGACGAAGCTGTTGAAATGGTCGCTGGCTAATTGTTGCTGCTGTCGTGTGGTACACGGAACAGATCTCAAAGAGAAACTGGACCGAGACGAATTTGGCCACCGAGTTAAAGCTATTTATAACAAACTATCGGCTCCCGATGGCTTCAGAATTTTACTCTATCACGTGACCTTATTAGGGGCCGTGATTGGTCAGTTTGCGTTCTGGCGGGAACGGTTCGAAGAAGTTGCCGATTCAAATATTAATCAGTCACGTGATGACAAGGTTAATGTTTTCCGCTACGTTTGCGTTTGTTTATATTTAAATGAGAAGAATGGTGATAGCAGTTTTGTATCTAGTGACGATAGGTAGTTTCACTACACCTCTATTGGCAACCAAAGGTCTCTTTCTCCAAGTGAAAGGAAAATCGTATGATGTAAGTGTATGAACAACAATACTGCATGGTAGTGAGAAGTGGGCCCTGAATACTGGGGGCATGCAAAGACTTGAGAGGAATGAAACTAGTATGTCCTGCTGGATGTGCAATGTCAGTGTACATGTGCAACAGATCACTAGTGCATTGAGAGAAAAGTTAAGTATAAGGAGAAGAGAGAAGACTGTGCTGGTTTGGTCATATGATGTCTATAAATGTGGACAGTTGCATAAAGATGTGTCAATCACTTGAAGTGGATAGGACTCATGGAGGAAGAAACCCCAGGAAGATGTGAGACAAAATACTGAATGCCGATCTCAAGACATTGAGCCTTACAAAGGAGATGATATAAATGACCAAAATAGCTGGCGCTTTGCTATACTCACAAAGACCCCTCCACCACAGTAGAATTGTCTGTGAGGGGCTCTATCCCATGCCCACCAGCATCCTCTCTGCTTCATTAACCATTTTCCCCCACTTTTCATCCTCTAACTCTTCTCTGCCATCAGAGAGCAGAAGAGGTTCATACCTCATCCCCCTGCTTTCTCAATTACCTCTTTCCCCACTCTGAACCACTTCCATTTCCCATTATCTTCCCCAGCCTACTGTCTCCACCAATTATCTCCTTTCTATGCTTTCTCTCTCCTGTGTTGTTCTCTATCGTTAACCCCTTGCTTATCTGCTATCACCCTCAATGTACTCACATATCTACTGCAACTCCTGCCATTAAGCTATCCTGCCCACCTACTCAGTCCAAACCTCTGTATCACCCCACTTATTCTCATCACCCCCAATGTCCCAACACATCTTTACCACCATCTCTTTCACTATTGTTCTCTGTATCTTACTCACTGACTCACCTGCTCTCTTTATCTTACTCTATAACTCACCTTCCTTTCTTTTTTAGCTGGAGTATTCATATAACTACTCTGCAGCAAGACATTTATCCCTGTTCTTCTATACTTCTTATCTCTCATCAACTGGTACAAAGTCACCACCTCCTCATTACAACCCTCTCCTCCCAGCTGGGACAATTTTTGTCTTGAAAGTTATTTGGTGATCCTGTTCGTGCTGGTGCAACAAAAAAAGCACTGGTACTGGTGCTACGTGAAAAGCACACAGTACACCATGCGGCATTAGGAAGCATATCCAGTCATAGAAACCTTGTCAAAACAAACAATGGAGCCTGGCACAGCTCCTGTCAAACCACCCAATCCATGCCAACAAATGAATGTTAAATGATAATGATATGATACAGTATGTGTGTGAATGAGAGAGTATATGTATGAATGTGTGTGTATGTGCGTGTGTGTGTACATTTGTCAGTGTATAAGTATGTGAGTGTGTGAGTGAGTATGTATACAAATATAACTTGAACTTTGAAACCAATCTAGCATGACACTTGAATATCCATTGTACTTATTTGTTTCAATGGATTTGTTATTACCTTTATTATTAAATTTACTTTGTCATAATAAACTTATTATTCCTTTACCTTTTCTTTGAAACTGGCTATGAATTCCACTACAGTTCTTAGATTTTAAATTTTGTATGCCTATTTTCTTAATTACTTTGTGTTCTATCCTACTATCCTAATGTTCTAACAAAGTACTTTATCTATAAATGATTGTTAATTATTGGTGACCTCCTTCCCATAGACCTCACCATATTTGTTCACTACTTGATTATCTACAACTGTCATAATGTGAATTCTATTACTGCAACAATTATACTCAATAAGCATAAGCCGTAAGACTAATACCTTGATTTGTATAGATTGTATCATATATTCTATATACAACAAGGCTATAATCCCAAATACTAATATGTATAACCTGAACAAATTGTATGTTCAAAATACTTGCTATCTATCATTCAATATTTTGAAACCATTCTAAATAACCTTGCTGTAATCTGGTATATTCCTGGTTTTTAAATTCCTTACATAGATTATAAATAGGTATGATTATTGCATATGAGTGAAATTATATCACTGTCCACAAAAACTGTTAGGATGGGCTAATTTGTATAAGTGAGCATGAGTGCATTTTTGTGGTTGGTATTTGATACTATTGTATTCAGCCCGTATCAAAGTTGACTACATCTGTATAAGTTCTGTATATGTGTATATATGTGTGTGTGAACATAATATGGACAAATGAGTTTGCATATATGTTTAATACTTTTGGTGTTCATGTTTATGTGAGTAGGAAATGTCTATGGATGTATGTCTGTGTGTAAGTAAGCGTATGCATATGTGAATGAGTATGTATACAAGTGTAACATAAACTTTGAAACCACACTAAAGTGATACCTTAATATCCACTTGTCTCTATTTGTTTCAGAGGATTTGTTTTTGTCCAATCCAACCTATAGTACAAACTCATTTGATCTTTAGCATAAGACCTTACTGTTTTGTATCCCCCTTTCCCATCCTTTTGTGAGTGTATTCTCTGGCCAAATTTCCTGAACAAGTGGTTGATTAATTACTTTATTTTACTTTACATGTTTTCTTTTATTTATTCATGTATGTTCCTGTAATGGGTGGTACACTGTAAATGAAAGAATTCTTTTTTTCTTTCATGTCAATAGTATAAATTGAGTCAACCCAGCTTAGTTAGACAGAATTAAATACTGAGCACCCGTAAAATGTTCTGAAGAATCATCCAGCACATTATGCTACTATACAACTATATGCGCACATCAATATATGAGTAAGGCACTTTAGTGTTGATGCTATAACAAAATATGAATTATGAAACAGCTGTAAACATGAAATATTTTTTACTTCTCACCCCTCCTGAATTTGATTAATTATCATACATCCAACCATTGTGATTCCTGAATTTTTCAGGCACACAGCGGCATTAAATTATAACCTTAACTCAGCTACCGTCTTTTTGATAACCAGGTATTCCACAGAGTTTTTATGGTGGTTACTGTTTGATTCATTGAATCCTTATTCGCAGTAGTAATAACATATATTTATATACATGCATGTATACATACATATGGAGTGGTTGGCATTAGGAAGGGCATCAAACCACGGAAACCCTGCTAAATCAGATTGGAGTCTGGTGCAGCCTTCCAGCTTGCCATCCCTGGTCAAACCGTCCAACCCATGCCAGCATGGACAACGGATGTTAAATGTTGATGATTATGAAGATGTGTGTGTGTGTGCATGTATATGTATATATAATATATATGTATGAATATGTATATATATATATATATATATATATATATATATATGTGTGTGTGTGTGTGTGTGTGTGTGTGTGTGTGTGATTACTGGAAATAGGCGTAGACATGGCTGTGTGGTAAGTAGCTTGCTTACCAACCACATGGTTCCGGGTTCAGTCCCACTGCATGGCACC
>NC_068993.1:29002210-29003002 GCF_001194135.2 Octopus bimaculoides
CTGGCTCTTGTGTGGGTGGCACATAAAAGACACCATTTCGAGCATGGCCTTTTTCGTGCGGGTGACACGTAAAAGCACCCACTACACTCTCTGAGTGATTGGCGTTAGGAAGGGCATCCAGCTGTAGAAACTCTGCCAAATTAGATTGGAGCCTGGTGTTGCCATCCGGTTTCACCAGTCCTCAGTCAAATCGTCCAACCCATGCTAGCATGGAAGGCGGACGTTAATCGATGATGATGATGATGATGATATATATAGCCCCTTGACAATATTTTCACATTTGATTCCCATTTCTGATAATTTTTATATTTTGTGTTTAATTATTTCTTTGTATAATAGTGCTCACTTG
This sequence comes from Octopus bimaculoides, assembly GCF_001194135.2. Classification (NCBI taxonomy): domain Eukaryota; kingdom Metazoa; phylum Mollusca; class Cephalopoda; order Octopoda; family Octopodidae; genus Octopus; species Octopus bimaculoides. The sequence continues at coordinate 29,002,560 of NC_068993.1, forward strand.
CTTTGTAAGTATTGCTTTCATTATTTTATCACAATCATAATCTCTCTCTTTTGATCAAACATCACGGTGGTCCAACAACAGAGGGAGAAACAGTTTGTCAAGTTTTACCTTCCTCTCAAAGTAACAGAGATTTCAATTCAGCAGCACATCTGTAAGATTTGCAGTGTGAGAGAGAGAGAGAGAGAGAGAGAGAGAGTGGGGAGAGAGAACATTAAAAACAATGAATGAAATAAATGTGAGATGAAAAAATTGTATAAATAAAAGGGCATTATTACAGATATATATGCCCCTGACTTTGTTGCCTCATGACATCCAAAAAAAATGGATTCTTTTTGACGAAATTTTCTAGAAATACAGCTTAGATATTGTGGCTTCAGAGTATACAGGTATTTATAAGAAAGACTTTTTCTGTGGTGGAGAGAGGAGTTTTGGAAAACTCACAC
>NC_068993.1:29003351-29004629 GCF_001194135.2 Octopus bimaculoides
TATTTTGGCCAAATTTTTTTTGCACTTCAAAACTATGCAAAGAGCATTTTCAGTAAAAAATTTTGATATTTTCAGAGGGAAAAGTGAGTGATTTAGGGCAATTTAGCTGTTGTTTCTAGCATATCCAAAGACAACCTACCTCGTTTCTTTATCACTCTTGCATGTGTTGATGTTTTTCAATATTTTTCCCCCCTAAATACATTTATATGCTATAGAAAAGACAATTTGAGAAATTATTAATTTTTTGCAACCCCACTCCCTGCCCCTGATTGTTTCTGTTTAGAAATTAAAATATTGGAGAGGCTGAGACGGTCATTGATGGAATTTATCCACAGTGATTTTAAAAAATTATGGAGATGTACTTGTACAGCAAGTGACTTGAACTGAGATTGTGTGCTGAAACAAAAACAATTGTAGCATAGATGTCTGTAAGCCGTTCAAGAACACACAGAAACCATTAGTTTCATGGCACTACTTAAATAAAGAGGTCCCAATGCATCTACGTAACAATACAAAGGGGAGGATTAGTTCTAGGGTTAGTTTTTAGGGTTAACATTAGGGCTAGTTTTAGGGTTGGTTAGGGTTAGAGTGTCATTACACATCCACACAGCGTACATTTAAAATGTTTTGTATGTAACACCTGTATTTAAGTAGTGCCTCTATATTTAAGAAGTACCATCAAGGGACTTCTGTATTCAAGTAGTACCAGTTTCACTTCAACATTAAAACTTCATTTGTGTCCAAACATTTTCTTCACTTTGAAACCTCAACTTCTTCACTGACAAAACTTCGCAAAAGTAATGCAACACAAAGTTTTGTCAGTGAGTAGCAAACACACACACACATTCATTGCCTTTCATTTGGGTGCGCAAATGTGTCACTGTTGAAGTCCCTCATGCAACTTGTTTGTGTTTATATTGGCTTAGTGGTATAGAGTGAACAAGGTGCAAGTTTCGAGTACTTGTCGGTAACTTTTTTCTCCTCATCTTCTAATAGTAATTACCCACTTTTCTAGGCTCTTCTCACAGCTATCCTGCATTCAAAACTTATACGGGTATTTAAAAAATTTTCATTCAATAAAATTAATAGAAAAATAAATAATAAATTACGTATACACTAATAGAATAAACTGTTGGTTTTCCAAATAGTGAATGTAAACTTAAAAGAGAAAGTGAGAGATTTTGCAAATGAGAATGGAATATTCCACAGTGAATACAATGAATATTTAAATTTGTGAATTGGACGCAGTGAATGCAATGAATATTTAAATTTGTGAGA
>NC_068993.1:29005110-29008640 GCF_001194135.2 Octopus bimaculoides
ATACATAAATATAAAATTTAGAGAAAAGAACCAAAGTTCATGAACTCATCCATGAAAATCCACAGTCACATATAGAAAAAATTAATAAGTAAATACACGATAAATAAGTATAAGATACAAAGTAAAAATCATAAAATAATAATAATAAAATGACTACAAGTGTTTCATAACCAAGTTTTCAAATAGAAAATAAAATATAATCAAGTCGATTAAATCGATTGAAAATCAATTCTATTCAAAAATATAGCTAATCTTCAGGTCAAAATACAACAATAATAATAATAAAATGAATACATATATCAACTAACAATAAATAACAAATGGGTGTATAGAAAAATACTTATTATATCAAGATAGAAAAATGTTAAACAATATTATTAAAGATTAGATTTGCATTTAATATTCTAATAAATGTAAAGTTAATAATGTCACATTTATAATTTTTGATAAGATTAGTATTACATAAACTTTATTCAACCTGTATAGTGAGAAAGCTCTAAGCAAGATCACGACAATTGCAGGGCTACAACTGGAGGAAAAGAATTATAACAATCTGAGGTACGCAGACGATATGGCTTTGTTTGCAGACACAGAAGAGAAACTTGACAGATTGATTAATATCATGACTGAGGAGAGTGGAAAGCTTAGATTGACGGTTAACTGCCAGAAAACCTTCTCAACAGTCTGTACCAAGAAACACAGGTACCTGCATGTCGCTTGACGGTGAATAGAACTGGGATAGAGCAGAAGGACAGTTTCATATATCTGGGAAGGTGGATAACATCAGATGGAAGGTCAGACAAGGACATCAAGTGCAGAATTGGATTAGAAAAGAAGGCTTTTATGGATATGAGGAGCATTTTTTGTGCAAAGAGAATTGGAATGGAAGTCAAGAAAAGACTATTGAAGTGCTACATCTGGTCGGTGCTAACGTATAGATGTGAGTCTAGGACGATAAGCAAAGTCATGGAGAAGAGACTCAAAGCTGCAGAAATGTGGTTTTATAGAAAAATGGTTGACGAATGTGGAAGTGTTGAGGAAGATGAAAGTGAAGAGACAGTTGATAGATACTATCAGAGAGAGAGACAGTGGCAATTTGTTGGTCGTTTTCTCAGAGAGGATGACAGAATGGAGCATTACATGGTGGAGACTGAGCTGATGGAAAGGAGAGTGAGAGGAAGGCAGAGATTGAAGATGTTTGACTAAATGAAGAAGAGAATGAACGTGCAGAGCGAGAAAGACCTGGGTAATGTTGCGAGAGACAGAAATAAATAGAGGAGGAACAAGACACAAGAGAGAGATGAAGTTTTGGCAAAATACATGTCATAAAGCACATCTTTACCCCACTCCACCACCTGAGGTCAAATGGGTAGGTAGAAAGATTTGTCAACACATTCAAAAGAGCTCTAAGAAAAGCTAGGAATGAGCTAGATAATGATGAGGCACTAACAAAATTTTTGAGAGTATACAGAATAACGCCAAATCCAAATACTAATTCAGAAAAGTCACCAGCAGAGTTAATGTTTGCATGTAAAATAAAATCAATCTTTGATAAATTATTGTCAGGAAAAAATATGTATAAAGGAAAGACAAAAAACACATTTGAAGGAAATACAAGAAATATTACAAAACATTTCAAAGTAGGAGATAAAGTTCATTTTAAAAATTACAAAAATGGTAAAGATGGTTGGGAGGATGGCTGTGTAATCAAAAGATTAGGTAACATGATGTATTCAGTTAAAGGACAACTTTTTTCTTCCGCTTCTTTCACCTTGCGGGTGGGGTAGTTTTGCCACATTTGTAGCATCTGGGTTTCCTGCCCTCCACCATTATCCGCAAAGTGGTTTCTTCTCCGATGTAGATGTTTTCTGCAATTTCTTCTAAAGTCTGGGTGGGGGGGCTGCTTGGATTATGATTTCAAGCCCTTGGACCCATCAGTTCTGTTGTTGTATTCTGGAAGCTTCAGTCATCTTGATTTTATCCTCAAGCCCCATTAGAAGGGCTGAGATAATCCAGATGACATTTATTTCTGGTGGGATATCCTCGAAAACTATTTTGGATGTTCTCCTACCCATATAGGTTGGTAACAAAACGACTTCATTGGTTTTTATCGGTTGGAGCGAGTGTTTTATTGCCTTTTCTTCGTTTTTAAAGTACACCACTACTGTGGCGTATCTTCTCCTTCTGGTCAAGAACTCGATGTCTTGCCAGATGGGTTGTAGAGACTTCTCGATTTGTTCTTTGGATGCCTCGTCTATTTTCTTGTCTTTTATCATCATTGTTTTAAATGTAATTATTTTTCTCTTTGATTCTTCGATGAGTTCCTTAGGGAGGGTGGCTTTAACATCAAAACCTTCCCTTTCGAACATACCTCTGTATTGTTGCAGTGAGTCTAGCTCTATGTTTAATTTGTCTTTTCTCACACCGGCTGCAGTGGCAAAATTAATTTTTTTTGGTTGTCTTTTGTTGGGTTTACTTTTCCGTTATTCATTTCAGCATTTATTTTTCCTTCTTGGTCCCTTTTTTCGTTTACTGCATTTATATGGCTTTTGTTCACATTTTCTTTCATTTTTACTTGCTTTACGGTTACTTTTTGCTTAGCTTGGTCAGGGTTAGAAGACTTGTCGTATGAATTCATTTTCACAAATATTTTTTCCAAAATACTTTTTTAAAAATTATTTCAAAAATTATTTTGTTACGGAGGGGAACAACAGTCTACTACGTCTGTTAAAACAGTACGTAGAACAATAACAAAAGTTCAAAATTTAGCAATAAATGGCAACAATAACAATAAATAATGATAACAATTACTAACCAAATTCTCGCAAAGACAAATCAACCTAAGCGTGCTAACGTTTCTGCTAGCTCGCCACCTTAAAATGAACAAGTTTATCTAATGACAAAAGTAATGATGATGAAATAATATATTATACAGTTTTGTAAGTTATACAGTGTAAATGAAGTGTGTAATGTAGTTCACTGTCATGCAAATTATGAAACCAGATATGTGTGTGTGTTCGTGCGTGCATACATACAATAAATAGGACCTTTATACAGTTAACCTGATTTCTTCAAAAATTCTAACACTATATTTCAGTGCTTGATATCCTAAATTTATTGAGTGAGTGTTATTATCAAATAAATGATATAACAGAAATTAGACATAATACAAGGAGGTAACCAAAAGTAACCGGAAATGTTCTCTGTGGGAGAAGCTCGTTGTTATTCAGGCTTCCGCTGCTTGATGCGACCCTCAGGCATCAATCTGTCGACCGGCGTTGTCCAGTGGGATCATACTACCACGATGTGTTTTGCCTTGTAGTGCTTCTCCTATGTTTGCCAATTTTTGCGATGACTGGAACGAAGGAACAGCATGCTTCCATGAAATTCTGTTTTCTGCTGTAGAAAACGGCAGTCAAAATAGTTGTCATGCTTCAAACAGTTTACAGGGATGCTGCCATGAGTAAAACACAAGTTTATGAGTAGTTTTCATGCTTTGGAAATGGTCACGGCAAGACTTTCTTTTGTAC
>NC_068993.1:29009035-29013324 GCF_001194135.2 Octopus bimaculoides
AAAAAATGTTGCGAGAAAATGTGGGGGAACGTGAGGAAGTCTTTCCATGGTCACTTGAGAACCAACCTCGTTCTGGGCGACCGCCGACCTTCTGAACAAATGAAAACATAATGAAAATTCATGAACTGATCTTGGAGGACCATCACCGAACAATTGACGAACTTGTTGATATGACTGGTATGTCTTTGAGCACCTGCCAACGAATTTTGAGCGAGGTATTGCGAATGAAAAGAGTTGCAGCAAAATTTGTGTCTCGCTTGCTCACGGAAGATCATAAGCAGACACGACTGTTTGCGTGTCGTGAACAGAAAGAACAGTTGAAAGTTGATCCGGACCTTTTTCTGAAGGTCATTACTGGTGACGAAGGATGGTGCTACAGAATTTGCAGACGTGGAAGAGGTGAAGAAAAAAACGACGAAGGCGTTAAAAGTGCATGAGTTCCAGCACTACTTCGAACAGTGGAAAACGCGTCTGGACTGATGCGTTGCTTCAAATGGAGAATATTTTGTAGGCGATAAAGTGTAAACATGTAAAACTAAGTGAATGAAATATATTGCAAAATTCGGATCTCTCTTAGGTACCCACTCGTATATCAGAAAAATTACAGAAATTGGGAATCAACTGCGTAAATATCATTTAGTGACTATGGTTATTTATATGCTATAAGCCAGTGGTTCCCAACCCTTTAATTTAAATGAGTTTTCCTACGGACCCCTTTTAATATACTTATCCTTATGCATAAATATATATATGAAATTTTGAATTTAGTTCACAGACCCCCCAGTACAACCATTGCGGACCCCAGGTTGGGAACCACTGCTATAAGCGTTAGAATATATCCAAGTGATCCCTGCTATTTCTGGTACACAAAACGACCATGTATATGAGCTAATTTTGATTTTGTTTCAAAGAGAGAAATTAAAAGTGCAATAGAATAATGAAAGGAATATTTACTGAATGAGTACTATTACATAACATAACATATCAGAAAAATTACACAAATTGGGAAACAAATGAGTAAATATAATTTATAGTAAACTGCCTATAGGTCAGTCTTCTTGCTTGTGATAGAGATGAAAAACCATATTGCAAGGTGTTTCAGTCAATACTCTGCCGCTTCTTTACCTACTCCTAATAAATTTTAAAACGAAAATGATTCCCAAAACAAAATTAATTCTAAACCAAGGGAAATAACTCCCAATAAACTAAGCACAATTAAGTGCTTACCTTAGCAAACTTTCTAGAAAAATAAATTAATTGAAACTATTTTCTGCGAAAAGAATTTAATTTTTCTTAGTGTCCTAACTTTTTATTTCGCAACTTCCCACTACCTACTTCTTTGATATACCTATAGGGAACCTACAGTTCTATATGAAACCGTTAAAATAGCTAAATGACGAAGACAGTGTATAACATGAAATAACTCTAGTGATTATGCGTAGCGGTGTGTGTAACTAGCATAAATTTTGTAAGTGGAGCTGGTTATATTACAACCAGAAATTGAAGCTGACAGAAGTTTATTTCACATTTACAGATAATATACTGGAGATAACATACTGAATAAATTTTTTAACATAGCAAATTGCTATACAACATATGATACTAAGAAATATTTCATAGATAGTCTATGATTTTATCAAATGATATTTTATAGATAACTTGCAGAGGTACCTGGCATTGCCATGGAATGAAATTGTTCCTTATATATTGGAAGAAAAAAGCAAAATATGTTGTATAGAAATTTCTTGTTTTAAATTCAATTTATTGGGATATAATTTATTTTTTAATTGTGAAATCAATTCTGAATTCATAATACAAAATAATAATAATAATAATAATAATAATAATAATAATAATGATGATGATGATGATGATGATAAACGAAAATACAAAATTTACCACTTTATGAAAGGAGATAAATTCTATCACATATTTTGAAGGAAGTTATGTACGAGCTTCTGAGTAAACAACATTGTTTTCTGGTTTGAAGCATAAACAAATAAGTCTTGCAAACTACCAACCCAGGAGCAACCAATATAAAGTTGACCATGAGAAAAACAAGCCAATAGATTTGTAAGTCTGACCTTGCAGCCTTCTAGTTCACCAGTCCTCAGTCAAATCGTCCAACCCATGCTAGCATGGAAGGCAAATGTTAAACGATGATGATTGCGAAGCAAAATCGCACAGGGAATTGTGTTCATTTGAACTCAGATGATATGTCTGTTGGTTTGATGGGAATTTTTGGAATGAAAACTTCTTTCCCAGAGGCACATCCAGTGATGATGGTAGCTTCTGTCACATTAGGTGACAATGTCTTCATAATCAACATTGTCCCATTGCATAATTTAGGAGGATTTAAATTTCTTAGAAGCATTATTAGGACTCCTGCCTTCAGAAAAAGTTTATGTGGAGGAGTTCCTGGTAGCTCAAGGGAATTAAGGAACTCTGTTGGGTAATGGACAGCTTGATTTTTATCAATGACTGAGTCAACTGATTTGTACTCGTTAATGACTATTGGAATCTTATTCATTAATTCATAGTTAATCTTTGCTACTGTCTCATTTTTCAGAGCTCTTTCACACAACCATTTATGTGAATTATAATTATTACTTAAGTCTGGAAATACCCTGTTCTTCATTTCAGCTGGGGAATTCACTATAACAATATGAGCCAAATTGATATCAAATGGTACTTTCCCATTTCCTAATTGGAAGAGCCAGGTTGAAAACTGTTCTGCACATTGGTCCCCATGTAATAAAGCTTGCACACTAATATTGAAAGAGAATTTCTGTACTTTATTCCATAGATGTGAAGACTTAATGCATGCTTTTATTTCATCAGATCTTGTTTGTCTCAGAATGACTGGTAATGTCTGTCTGAAGTCTTCTGATAAAATTAATGTAATTTATTGTTGCCTCTTATGTCCTGCAAGGTCTTATCAAGAGCTTCCATTGCACCTCTATGTAACATGGTGCATTAATCCCAAATGGTAAGGTGGCATTGGCACAACACTTCTGCTGAACCTGAACCTTTGCTTATGTTACAATTGGATTGTCATTTGTGACCAGATTTTGCAGTAATTTAAAAGCAGAATAGCTATTTGTCCTCTGGGGAGAATAGCGGCAGCAAAGCCAGACAAGGCTACAGCAACTGCAATTCTTTCTTGTTGCCTTACCTTGGAGAGAAGTGATGTTGTTACAAATGTTTTACCTGTGCCACTAGAAACATCAAGAAAGAAAATTCCTCCGCTTTTTTTCTCTGACTGACAAAATCCATCAAATGTAAATAATGTAAATAATGTAAATAATTCCTCATCTCTTAAATATAGAACTGAATTAAAGTAAAGTCTGAGTTAAAAGAAAATGCAGTGCTGGTGTTTAAACTGAAAAGGAATGTACCATTTGCGGCATTGAATCAAGCTGAGAAGGAATTAAAACGATTGGAAGACCTGGAAGTAATTGAAAAAGTGGATTACTTGGAGTGGGCGGCTCCTACGGTATATATAAAAAAAGAAGAATAACGAAGTAAGAGTATGTGCAGACTTCTCAACTGGGCTGAATGACTGTTTAAAAAGTATAATTATCCACTGCCAAATGCAGAGGAAGTATATGCCAAGTGCAATGGTGGGAAAATTTTTTCCAAGATGGATTTGTCTTAGGCCTACCTCCAATTACAGGTAGACGAAGAATGTGCTAAAGTATTAACCTGGATGACATATTGATTAAAAGTGAATCAAGGGACCAATATAGTGAACATATAGAAGAGGTGCTCAAACGAATTAGTGATTATGGATTTAAAGTAAGGGAGGATAAATGTGAATTTGTTTTTACTAAAATATAGTACTTAGGACAGGTGATCAATGAAAACGGACAAAAACCAGACCCTTCTAGGATTGACGTGATAAAAAACATGCCTGCTCCCACTAATAAAACAACACTACAAGCATTTTTAGGGTTGGTAAGTTATTACCAGTTGTACATACCTAAAATGTATGAGCTAAGAGCTCCGTTGAATAAGTTGCTAAAGAAGGACTCGAAATGGAGCTGGACAAATGAATGTCAGAAATCATTCGAGGAACTAAAAAAAATGGTTAACATCAGAGTTATCATTAACTCGTTTCGACCCAAATCTGAAAATAATTGTGGCATCGGATGCCAGTGAATATGGCATAGGAGCGGTGATATTGCATAGATTTAATGATGGAAAAATCAAAGCTATTGCACATGCATCGAGAGTTCTGTTACCAGCGGAAAGAAACTACAGCCAGATTGAAAAAGAGGCATTATCAT
>NC_068993.1:29013421-29032397 GCF_001194135.2 Octopus bimaculoides
TTGAAGAACATTTTGTGCAATGTAATACATGATTTGCCGGTAATGCTGGAAGAAATTAAATTGAAATCGGGAAATGATAGGTTTATAAATAAGATTAAAAATATGTTGTGTAACACAAAAAATATAAATGAGTGGGACATAGGTTCAAAGCACTATTCAGTATGTGATGAGGTATTATTATGTGCACAAAGAATGGTAATACCTGAAGCACTGCAAAACAGAGTATTAAAAGATTTTCATGTAGGACATCCGGGGATTGTCTGGAAGAAGAGCCTTATGAGAAGTTACGTTTATTGGCCGAATATGGACAAGTAAATTGAGAGACTGGTAAAACAGCGTAGGGGATGCACGATGGCAGCAAGGGCGCCCCCAGTGCAGATACAGCCTTGGCCAAAAATAGATTCGGCATGGTCTAGATTACATGTGGATTTCGTAGGACCATTAAATGACTCCTATTATATCATTGTGGCCTGAAGAGTGTAAATATTCAAGGCCAACCACAAGTGTGACTATTGACTTCTTGGAAGAACTGTTCGCTTGGTATGGAGTGCTAGATACGATCGTGTCAGATAATGGGACACAGTTCACAGTGAAGGAGTTCAAAAGATTCTGTAAGTCGGTTCAGATGAAGCATGAACTCTGCCATACCACCCAAGGTCAAATGGATTAGAGGAAAGATTCGTCGACACATTCAAGAGAGCTTTAAGGAAGACCAGACGGGAAACCTTTGAAGATACAAATATGACAAAGTTTTTGCAGGTATATAGAATAACACCAAATCCAAATGCAGAGTCAGGTAGGTCACCCGCAGATTTGATGTTTTCCAGAAAAATTCGTTCTATTTTTGACAAATGGTTGCCCAGCAGGAAATAGAAAATAGAAAATTCAGGAAGTAAAATGAAATTTTTTAACACAGGTGACAAAGTGTATTTTAGAGTATATAAGTAACAGAAAATGACTGAGAACAAGGAAGTATAACGGGACGTCTGGGTAACGTGATGTACATGGTAAAAGGACCAAAATATGAACACAGAAGGCATATAAACCAATTAAAAAAAAAATATACCAAAAACCAAGAGAGGCAAGAGGAACAAATGGATCTGTGGTATGATTTGTTCGAGGTCCCAGAACCACAAGCACAAGCAGAACCGACACGTAGGTCGAGTAGGAAGAGAAAACCTACAGAAATGATGGAAATAAATGCCAAGAGAAAAAGATATGCCAGTTTCTCACCGAGGAAATAAAATTGATAAATTCAGGTTTAAAAAACTCAAAAGGGGGAGATGTGTTGACGCCTCCAGATGATGAAGTAGGCTAGCTCAATATGTAGATATAGAGGGAGAAGTCTAGACGTTGAGGTAGTTGAGTAGAGGTCATCTGAACATGTGATATAACAGTCTTCTATTATAGTCTTTGGATGACCAAACCTTGTAAGTTTGGTAGACAGGAAATGAAAGAAGCTTGTTGTATGTGTGTGTGTATGTGCAAATGTGTGTTTGTACTTGTTACTCATCATGACAACTAGTGTTGGTTTATGTCCCTGTAACTTAACAGTTCAGCAAAAAAACTGATAGAATAAGTACCAGGCTTAAAAGAAATTCTGGGGTTGATTTGTTCAACTAAACCCTTACAGTGGTGCCTCAGCATTGCCATAGTCCAGTGACTGGAACAAGTAAAAGGTAAAAGATAAAAAAATCATCAATGAAATCAGTAAAATTGATACAAAAATATGCAAGTTTCTCACAATGCACATCTAAACAGACAACACATCCCTTGGAGACATGAGAACATGGACTGATGCAGCTGCTTCAAAAGACATCAACCACAAGGTTAGACACTTATCTGAAGATCAAAAATGACTGGATGCTTGTATTTGTCTGTAAACATGAGAGTACCAAGAAACTGTACTCAGTATCAGATGGAATAAAGAAATATGTAAAGGAATTGAAAATTACAGAGACTCAGGTGCAACCATACGAAATAGAATCCACTGTGAAAGCAAAAGTAATAAAAGTTCTCAGCATCTGATCTGCTTTCTCTTCAATATATCATTGCTCATCATAAATAACACCTGTAGTAAAATGTCCAACTTGCTGTTACTTGAGATCTCATATAAAACAGAGCAATAACAAAGAAAATAACAACAACAACAACAATAACAATAATGATGATGACAATGATTTCTTTATTAATCAAAAAGTATTTACATTAAGAAAACATTAAGGATGACACAATTCAAAACAATGAAAGTGTGTGTGTATGTACATGCATGTAAGCAGGTGTAATAAAAAAAAAGTTGTAATAACGTTTTAATAATGTGTATTCCTCAATAGGGAGGAGACAATTGAGGGCTGCTCATGGAAACACCCCCATAAAACCATGGATGCCCTGACTCCGGGGAAAGGTGCCTTTCCTCAGTTCCTCATTTCTGATTTACAGGCATATGCTCAGGGTAGGCCCATCTACTTGCACTATACTTGCCACTCTTACCTACCTTTCAACAAAATGGTTGGAAGGTAACAATTTACTCTCCACCCAAATTTTACTCAAGTGAAACTTGTAGTAGTTGATGAGGGATTGGCCAGAGAGGAAAGTGTTTGTCTTCAGCCCCTTCAATCTCATCCACCATACCACTTTTGCCAAGGCCACCAGGCATATAAAAACTGCCTATCCTTCCCAGTTACAAGAAGGTGGCAGGACGATCTTCAAGATAGGTTCAGTTGATAGCTGGATCCATCTCACATGTGACAGCAGGTGTTCGACATAAATCCACAGGTCAGCAATGTTTGAGTGCATGCTAAATGGTTTTGTTTCCCTGCATGCATCTTGGACATGCTCTGATGATGGCACCTCTGTGCCTGTAGAGTTTATCGCAAACTGGCAATGCTCATTGGTAGCACTGCCAAGCCAGGGATTTCTGGAAGTTATCCATCAGCCCTGGGCCAAAAGTTCTGTGGAAGAGAGTGATTAGTTGATTGTCTTTGATGCTCAGGGTTTCCCCAATAACATTGCTGCACTTTCCTGCCACTAAATCCATTATAGAATACTAAATTGGACTTTCCACTTATCACACTGCCTGACTGGCTGAGGGCAGTGAGCACTTGAAGACATTTCATTTTCCAAATGCTTTCTCTCAGGCTCTGCTTGACCCAGGATGGAAGCTCTGTCAAGGAGACCAGCTGAGGAATCACATGTCAAGCAAATGGTGACCAAATCTGTTCACCATCAATGAATCACTGGAGATGTAGTCTCAGCACATGTTTGTGCATCATCAGCAACAGCATGCCAAGTTCACCATTCAGAAGGTATTGACAGCAGATAGACTACCTAACCATTGGAATGTGTCCCTTCCACATGAAGCAAAAGAGTATATGCTCCAATGCAGTCAGATAAAGACTGGAATGAGGCAACCATTCAGTTGGATGGCATGGACTTGCTTCTCCTGGTGCTGAGCTGCAAACCCACTGACTTTTCCTGGTTAATTTTCACTCCTGACACCACTTTGTAGTCCCTGAAAATGGTGCCAATTATCTCAATGTGTTTGCTTTTTGACATCACTATGGTCCTAATTCATGTGAGATGTCCCTCAATGTCTCCAGCTTGTGTAGTAGTGGCTCAAAAATCAGTATGTAGAATAGGGAGAAGAGGGGGCAATCTTGGCAGACCAAGTGCATGATGTTGAAGGGTTCTGAGAGGAGACCGCTCACTCTGATTACTGAATAGATGTTGCTGTGCATTGCAGCAATCCATCCCCTGAAAACAGGTCCAAAACTGACCACCTTGAGGACTACTGCCAAGTACAGATGGTCAACCCTGTTAAAAGCTTTGAATTGATCTAAATTGATTAGGAACCCACCAATGCTAGGTTCTTTAACTACCTTCTCTATGATGTATTGCATAAGAAGTAAGTTGTCACGAACAGATCTTTCCAGGATGGCACATGTCTGTGCCTTCCCTACCAGACCACTGACAACAAGCACCAACCTTGTAACTAACACCTTGGTCAAAATTTTGAACTCTACATTCAGTGTAGTTATGTGCCTAAAAGCATCAATGAAGTTCTCCTTGTTTGGGTCTTTTCACAGCAGCACCACCGCTCTTTGGTTCACAAAACTGGGAATTCTTCCTTTCTGTTGCCAGTTGCAGTCAACATTTCCCAAGGTGTCATCAAACAAGTCTGGCATGAAAGTGTAAAGCGTGTAGGGCAGACCATCTAATTCAGGCTAGTTACCCTTCATGCAGTTAGCTATTGCTTCCTGTATTTCAGCAGCTGTTATTGGCCTCTCACAACTCCCCATCTCTATCACTGAGAGCTATAGCAGTCTGTTGAGAGGGGATGTGATGTCTGACCTGTGATTTGGCTCACCACTGTTCCCAAACAGTTGAGTGAAGTGCTGTTGAAAATCCTCACACATCTGTTTGAGATCTACTAGTATATCCTTTAAGATTGGATTCTGGATTTATTGCCATGCCGAGCCTCTGCCACTCGACTCATTGAATGGCTTTCATCCCTTCATGTCTAAGAGCACACACATTAGCTTTGACAATGCAGTCTTCATGTTTTGTGTTGAAGAATTGGTCAAGTGCCAATCTCACTGTAAGCACATCAGTCATGACGTCTTTTTTAAATGCCTCACCTAACTTTCTAACTAGCTCTACCTCTACTCCATTTATGAAACCTCATTGATTCTATTCTAATTACCCTCTTCAGGATAAACTACAATTTGTTGTAGATGATTGCCCCTGTCTACACCTGCTCAATTAATTCACTAATCCAGTCTCTAAAAGCTTTGCATACCAGGATGGATGCATTCAGATTCCAGTAACTGGGTCCCTGTCTATGGAGCCTATCTAAGTTAACTGTACAGATCATAAATTTGTAGTGTGTGTAGTTGACTACTTTAAATTGTGGACAACCTATGCTATCCTTATCTGCTTCCCTACAGAATACCCTATCTGGATATGATCTGTTTCAGCAGGTCTACAATGGAACACCAGGAAAAATCCAGTCAATACCTGTAAGACAGTTGTAATCGTCTGAGCAGGTTTGTAAGGCTTTTGCACCTTCTCCCTGATCTGCTAAGACCACACACAGAAGGAGAAAAGGCAAAAAGAAAAACAAATGAACTGACAATGAACAAACCTCATCTATACTAACAGTGGAGAGGGAAAAAATAAAAGCCACAAGGCAAAAATCATCCAAGATCCTGTTCCAGTCACTCACTAATACTAAAGAGTGGGATGTCCTCAGAAAAGTTTTCAGATGCCTGAAGAAATCTGGTCCTCCTGCTCCTGTCAAAGTATAGACAACAACTAGCCTAAAAGTATGTCCTTTACTGCTGGTCACATTCAGCACCACCAACTTACCTTTTGGATCCAGGAAGATAGTCCATACTATGAGATCCAGGTTCTTCTGAAATGACATGGTGACTCTGCCTCCTGCTCCCAGTTGATTTGGACATGCATACACCTCATAGTCTCCAAAAACAGGTTCAAAGTTTCATGGTTCAGAAATTCTGGTTCCACTGATGGTCATCACATCAACCTTCAGTGACCTGAGGTCATTGAGCAGGTGACCCTGCTTCCAAGGTGATCCCAGGCCACATGCATTCATGCTGGCTATTCTGAGCAAGGGCACATTACTGGGATAAGAAGAAAGGTGAGAAGGAAAACTTACTTAGTTTTGTGTGGAGGGGCAATTTGTCTATTTGATTGGAGTTTCCATTAACAGATCACCAAGTATTTGCATGGTGGTGCTCTTTCAAAATTCACTGATTTTTGCTTTTAATTTAGTTTTTAGGTGTGTGTATGTCTTGTGTTGTTCAAATGATCTATGTGTGTAGGTATAGGGACTGTGGGTGTTGTTATGTTGGTGTGTTTATGTATTTCATGAAATCTGTGGTTTTGGTGTTTATTGCCGTGTAATTTGTAAGGATTTCTTTACTATGTGTTTGCTTCTGTTTTTGTTGTTGTGTATGTGACATGGGTTGTGCTTGTGATGATGTTTCAGGTGTTTATGGCAATGATGGTGATGTAGTTTAGTTTTCTATGCTTTTTGCTATGCAGCTTCTTGTGTGGATTTAGCTTTGTTCATTATCTGTTCTTGATTTGTTTTTCTTTTTGTCTTTTTTCCTTCTTTTGCTTTTCATTTTCCACTCTAGTGGCTGTTGATTGATTACTTGAAAATTTATAAAATTTATCATTCATAGATTGAATTATTGTGTAAAGATGACATTAGTATTTGTACACAATTGTTCTGTTAAAATTTAGATTTTTCATGTTATGTCTGACTGCTTGGAATCAGCGAATGACATGTTTTGTACTGCAGTTGAGAAACAACTGGGGGAATCCATTGTTGTTATAGTAGGAATTAGTGTTGCAGTAGCTGTTGTTTTTGTTGTTGGACTTTCTGTTGATGTTGCAGCTTGTGCTGTTGATGGTGCTGTTGTTGTGTTTTGAGCTTTAGTGGCTGTTGATGGATTCCATAGTGTTAGGAGAAGAGAGGATTCCTTCTTTCCCCTTCAATTTAAGAGAGAAGGCTCTCAGGTGTGTGGTTGAAAGGCAAATATGGCATTTGGTCTGCCTTCCTTCCACTGTAACAGGTATGATGATGCCATTCGAAAGATGTATTTGGTCTGGGATGGCATCCACATTTTTTTGACTGGTTTGGATGAGAAGTTCTATGCCCCATTCTCAACCACTTCTCTGTTTTGGTCTGGTAGACTCTGATGATTTTTGTTTTCCTTGATGTCTACCATTAGCCAAGGAATAGCTATTTCTGGCAGCACCAGCTGAAGATAGATTTGAAATCTCACTTCCACCGTTGTATAACCCCTTTCCTCCTAATATATTTTCTTTTAGGTTCTAAATGGAACCTAATGCCTTTTGCCTCTTTCCGCCCTTCTTGACTTGAATCCAATTGTACAGTATATCACCAAGCAATGCACAGTATTTTAGATGGTGTCAACTGGGATGTTGAGTTTGATAGTCCATCTCACATCTAGCCTTTTTGATTTCTCCCTCAGAGAAGTTTACTCTTTGACAAGCAACTGGTGAAAGAGAGCACTGGTGTTTGAAATTGCTGTTGTACTGGCTTGTTGGTCTGTTCTTATGTCAATACTACATTTGTTATTGCTGTTGTCATTGTTATTGCACATACCTGTGTCAAACATAGTCTTCAGTGTGTTGATATTGTCTGTCAAATCACATCAAATAACACTGGTTTGTCTATGTTTTTTATTGTTGGTATTGGTGTTGTTCACTTTTTCTAGTCTGTTTCACTTCAAAGTGGGTGTTATTATTGTAGCTGAATAAATTGGTTTCCAAGAGTTCTTTGTTGAAATATTCCACCATATGAACAATTTCAAAGTCACTTGTGCTAAAAACAGGCTTATTGTTTGTTTTTTCTAAGGGAATAACATAGCATGTCATGCTCAATCTCACTTTCATTATGATCTGCTGATGCTCTTCACTCTCTCCTCGTCTCTTATATTGATGTGTCACCCATCAATTGAAGTTTTCTTCATGGATGAAAAAAAATGAAATGTTTACAATACAAATAAAATAAAATTGAGCTGTCTCTCAGACTGAGGGACAGCACATGAAAGAAACTCATCAGTTGATAGTAATGAATTTGCTTTCTACAATGGTACAAATTCCAAAATGGGATACAACAGTTATGAGTGGTTTTCTTTACAAAATTTATGGAGTACTACGCTCAAGTGTGGTTTGCCAAGCTGATGGCCATAAATAATGATAATAATAATAATATCTGGGATGATATTTATATGGAATCAAGATCATTGTCTCTATAAAGCTCTAACATTAACTGCTTCTGCTCAACAAGGCTAACCAATTAGTAATATGATATTGGAAACATTTTTTGGAAACGAATAGTTACTAAAAGGGAAAAAAGGGAGCGGTAACAGACAAAGGGATGATGTTACTGAGATTAGCTATGAATATGGAAACTAGCAACATCAGTCCAAACTAACACCTGGAAGCCACCTTGCCAGAGTTACAGTGAAGCCATGTTTCTACAGTGTGATGGATGGTGAACTATAGTGGATCAATTCAAATCGGAATCAAATCCATGGAGAATCACACCTGATGTGGAGTGGAAGGACTTGGTTAATGGTCTAATAATATTAATAATACAAGGAGTAGCTCATCAATGATCTAGTAATATTAATAACTAGAAGTGAAAATGTGCATGCTCAAAAGGGTTGGGACTAGCATCGTTGCTCAAAAATATTGGAATCACTATATATTGTACATTCTGTGGCATCGTAAAACGAAAAGAGACTCATGTGTGAATTACGATGTCACGATAATTATTAAACCGAGTTCTTAATATAAAATTTGAAAATGCACAAAATATGATCTTTAACTTCGAAGAAGTAAATTCATTATAATACTCTTCAGATCAAAGTATATAAAAAAAACCATATTTCACACTGCATGCAAATTACTATGATAAAAAACCCCCAAAAAACTGGAAATATAATGAAGTTGAATCTATATAACAGCAAAAGTATGAAACTGAAATAATTATAAGCAAAGATAATTCGCATTATGATACACATATTAATAGAATAGTTATGCGCAATAAACAAATTACTACTAAATTATTTTTGATTGATTACTTGAAAATTTATTAAAATTAGCATTCATAGATTGAATTATTGCGTAAAGATGACATTAGCATTTGTACACAATTGTTTTTTTAAAACAATTGTGTACTTAATTAATGTTTAATATAACTTAATTAATGTTTAATATAACTTGATTTCGATGAACTAAACAAATTTCTAGTGATAAAAGGATTCCACAGAATGTACAACATATAGTGATTCCAATATTTTTGAGCAACAATGCTAGTCCCATACTTTTTAAGGTTTATTATGACATTCTGTAACCCTTTTGAGTGTGTGCATTTTTCAATTCTAGTTTCGTACTTTTTAAGGCAGTGCATGTAATATTTCATATATGTACCATATTTCACCTAATGGTGTGGCAGCTAATGGGTGTACATCTGTGTGTGAATGCGTGTGCTTGTTCTTGTGTATATGTGTGTGTGTGAGTGCAAGCATGTTCTTGTATAGTCCCACAGATCTTGTTTAATTTAGCTTTAAAATTAATAGAAATCAATGTCATTTATATTTCTTTCTTTAGCATTTCCTTTAATCAATAGCAAGTGTTTACATTTCTTCCTTTTCTCTAATGCATGTTGCAATATTTCGGCTCTTTGATGCATGTTGCAATAAATATGTTCTTTAATGCATGTTGCAATATATCAGCTCTTTAATGCATGTTGCAATATTTTGGCTCTTTGATGCATGCCACAATATTTTGGCTGTTTGATTCATGTTGCTATATATCAGCTCTTTGGTGGTTGAAAAATAACCACATGGACTATTATAACGAATATGGCTTTTCTGACATTGATCTTGTTTTCTTCTTGGTAATCTATGGATTTTATATACACAAATGAAGCAGGTAAGAACAAATACACAAGGCTTTTCTCAAGTATAAAATGCGACATTGTTTTTGTTATATCTACATTCCACACATATAAACACATAAAAACTGAACATGCTCACACACACATGTACACCCAGTAACTTCCTCCACACACAAAAATACATAAAAACAGAACATGCTCACACAAATACACACACACAAGAACAAGCACGCGTACACACAGAGACTCATACACTCACAGACACAAGAACAAGCACACACACACATACGTACACCCATTAGCTTCCATGTCAAACAGAACAAGCAGGCACAAAGACAGCTCCATGCCAAATTATCGCTCATTGTCTATGTAATCCCCAATATATTTTAATCTGTAAACAGTGTCAAAATACTTTTTGATGTACATAACAGCTAACACTTTTACTGCCACCTTAACATCAAACTATCATCTTATAATCAAATTACTTTGAAAATAAACTTTTAATTTACTTATGTTTTAACAGACATTCTCTAGAACAATACTGTGCAAAGCCAAATATATGGTACCCTAATCATAACACCAACTTGGACTTCTAACTTGTAGCCTCTGGGTGAGACTTGGAGTCAACTTGTACAAATACAAAGCAAAAGTCAAACATATAATAATAATAATGATAATAATAATAATAATAATCCTTTCGACTGAAGGTACAATGCTTGAAATTTTGGGGGAGGGACTAGTGAATTACATTGACCCCAGTCCTTCATTGGTACTTAATTTATCAACCCCGAAAGGATGAAAGGCAAAGTTAACTTTGGTGGAATTTTAACTCACAACATAAAGATGGATGAAATGCTACTCAGCATTTTGCCTGGCATGCTAATGATTCTGCCAGCTTGCTGCAGCAGCAGTAGCAGTAGTAGTAGTAGTAGTAGTAGTAGTAGTAATAATAATAATAATAATAATAATAATAATAATAATAATAATAATAATAATAAGGGAACCCCAAACCTTCATTGGAAGTATGGATACAAGGTAACAGGTGCTTGGTACCACCATACACTGGAAAAGGTAATGGACAAAAAGGAGAAGGCAAAAATCCTTTGGGATTTTGACTTCCAGACAGACAAGCCGCAAGAGTACCGAAGGCCGAATATAGTAACCTTTAGGAGGGACAAACAAGAGTGCCTAATAATCTACGTGGCAGTGCCAAGAGATCAACATATCATCATGAAAGAAAGAGAAAAGAGTAATAAATATGGCGACCTGAGAATTGAGATCACCAAAATGTGGCTGCTATGAAAGTCAAACATAAAGTTTGTCTCTGTTGTTATCGGAGCATTGGGTTCAATACCACCCAAGCTGAAGAAACATCTGGAAACTTTAGAAATATTTCAAAAATTGGCATTACTTGGAATTGCATGTATATTGTGTAAAGTACTGTCATACTGAGGCGCTTGTTGTGACTTGACAGACAGTACAAACCCCTGGCAGACACAATATCTTTAATCAACATCACAATATTGGATACGGTGCAATGTCTTAAATAATAATAATGACAACGACAGCGGTGGCGGTGACGACGATTCTTTCTATGATAGGCAGAAGGCCAGAAATTTTGGGGAGCGGTATAGTTGACTACATCGATCCCAGTGTTTCACTGGTACTTAATTTATTGACTCTGAAAGGATGAAAGCAAAGTCAATCTTGGCGGAATTTGAACTCAGAACATAGTGATGGACAAAATACTGCTAAGCATTTTGCCTGGCATGCTAACGACTCTCCCAGCTCACCACCTTAATAATACTGATGATAATAATAATGATATTGTAACAAAGATGCTGGGCCAAATATCTTGAAACATGTAATGACTGGATGCTAAAACACATTGACAATCATAAGAGGCACAAGAAGCTTCATTCTGTCATGAAGGAGAGCAAAAAATTTGCAATTGAGTTCATACATAATACCCAAGTTAAACAACATGATGGAAGTGTGGTAATTGTTGTTGCAAAAAAGGAGTAATCAATGGCAAAGAAAGCATATGAATAATTGGCTGATAGGTGGGAACAAAAACCTCTGTATGGCAAATATGTGGCTTAAAGTAAACAAGCTGATGTAGATCAGAAGCACACCTATCATTAGTTATGGAGCCCAGGGCTAAAGGCAGAGAGTGAAGATCAGAGCTTATTCATCCAGAACTACCAAGCCAATGTAATGAAAAATGGAGTAGACTCAAGGTGCCGAGATTGAAACAGTGGACTGCCTAATCTCTAGATGTAAAGTTTTAGTACCTATAGAGTTTAAATCAAGATATTGACAGTGTTGGTCAATATCTACACTGGTTAGTATGTCGGCATTATAAAATCAAAACTGCTGCAAATGGTACAAGCACCACCCTGAGGAAGAAAATGTAACGATTCTTTGGGACTTCCCCATACATATAGACCAGATCATCAAAGCTAATAAACCAGATATTGTTTTGAAAGACCAAAACAATAAAGTCTGTTTATTGATTGACATGAGCATACCTTGTCACCATAATATTTCGGCAAAAGAATTTGATAAGCTCATGAAATCGTAAAAACATAGTATCTTGAGACAGTTATAATACCAGTGATTGTAAGAGCACTTGGAATGATCAGAAAAGGAACTGAAAATTATTTGAGAATGATCCATCCATGCAAGAAGTGCAAGAGATTGTTTTAACTGGTACGTCACACATATTGAGAAGAGCACTGTTGCTGTAAATTTTCTTTTCCTTTCCTCCCCATCTTTTCTTTTTTTCTATTTTTTATTTTTATTTTGCTTTTTCTTTTTTTTCTATCACTTTTCTTGATTTTATAAATGAACACAATGAGTTTCTTTGCCCTAGGTGTTGGGAAGACACTATGCAAGAAATGGAAACAGAATTGAAAGGAGGAGGGGGAGAAGGAGGTTTGAGATCAGGGTGGGAGTGCGGTTCTCTGGGGAGGAGCTAGGAAAAGAGGAAGAGATGAAATGTGGTGTATAGGGAAATGGGCATAGAAGGAGGCGGAAGGTGAATAGGTGTGAATGTGATATAAGTAAGAGGGTTGCATGGAGGAAAAAATTTCCTTAGAGAAGAAAAAGTATAGTTGGTGAGAAAAAATATAATAATATAAAACAAGTACAAAGTTAAAGGAAAAGTTGTAAGGTTGATATATAGCATGAAAAAGTAATAAAAGTGAAAAGGTTGGGTATAATATCCAAGGGAAAAACAGCTGCGTGAAAGAACATGTAAAATAGAAAAGATTATTTGAAATGAAGAAGGGATTATAAAAAGTAAGTTTTAAAAAAGGGTTTGTATAAGAAGTGTGGAGGAAAATGTTATTTAACACATGTAGTGATGAACCTGTTAGCAGAGGTGAATGTAGTAAAAAAGGTAATGAAATCCAATATAGAGGTGGTAAAGATCCTGTGTAAGGTTAGGGAGTGAAATGTATCCAAGATTGGTGAGTAAGGTCTGTGAAATGGAATTCAAGAAGCAATTTTTTTTATCTATAAAACTGTACCAAATGTTTTATTTCAACAGTCAGTTATACAACAAATCACATTTCGAATTACAACATTTAAATACAAAGAAACAGAAAACAAAAGAAACAAAAAAAAAGGGTAAAGTGGCAGAAGATGGCGGTTGAGGGGATGATGGGCTCCACACCAGAACAAATGATGTACTTGGCTGCACTCTGCAGTAATGACTGTGATGTCATTGCTACAGAGAATGGCCAGTGACACTCATTGCAGCAGCCACTTCACCTCACAGAGCTTATTTCTCAGATGGGCTACCGTTATCCTGATTTTGCAGAGGAAATTGGTAGTACAGGACCTGAGAACAAGGAAATAATGGTACTTAGGATGCAATGTATAGAGGTGTAAATATGTGTCAGACAAAGTGGTTAGTGGGAGAAAGAAAGATTATAGTGGAATGTTATGGAGAGCAACTCAAATGTGTGTGTATGTATGGCATGCACATATTGTTTTGGTTGTGGGTGTGTCTGTGTGCATGTAAGAGCAGACTGAAGAAAAAGAGGTAGTTGACCACAAGTCAGTAGTCAGACAAGGTGGGAGTGACAAGTGAAAGGAGGGTGAATGTGGGCAAAGTAGGCAGGTGAGAGTGTGCACTCTAACATAGGTATATAAATATATGTGTAGGGTGGAATATAGCTGTGAGTATATGTGTGTGGGGGATTATGGGGTAGAAGCATGTTGGGAAATGTGTGTGGTGGCACATATACATGGGTAGAAAGTAAGTTGTATGTAAGTAAATGCATCATAGTGAGAGAATGTGGGAGGGATGCAAGTGTGGATATTCAGGTGCAGTTATGGGTGGAATATAGTATATCAGTGTAGGTACGAGGGGTGTTCATTAAAGATTTTCCCTGACCCACTTCTCAAGGAGTGGATAAATGAAACTTGGCATAATTATTAGTCCTTCTCTATATAGCCACCACCAATGGTGACACACTTCTCCCATTCCTTTATGCAGCTGTGAAGACCTCGTTTGTAGAAGTCAATAGGTTGCGTCTGGAGCCAAGATTTCACCTCGGAAATAAGTTCATCATCATCATCCGAAAAGTGATTCCCTTTCAAAAAAGACATCATGGTTTGAAAAAAGTGGAAGTCAGATGGTGTAAGGCTGGGAGAATAAGGGGGATGAGGAAGGATTTTGTGGTTGCACGAGTGTGCTTTCATCTGGGCAACATGCACATTATGGGGCATTGTCTTGGAGGAGGCAGACTCCTTTGGTCAGCATGCCACACTTCTCTACTTTGATGGTGTCCTACAATTTCTACAGCAGAGAAGCATAATATGCCTTGTTAATTGTGGTGCCCTTTGCCAGAAAATCCATTATCACGACTCTGCACTGGATCCGAAAGACTGTGAGCATCGCCTTGTCTGCTAAGGATTGGACACAAGCGTTCTTTGGAGGTGGTGAGTTATCTGGACTTTAGTCTCAGGATCATAGTGTTGGACCCATGTTTCATCTTGTGTGATAAGTCTGCCAACAAAGTCCTCCACATTGCCAAAAGAGCCTGGGAACAATTGACTTGTTCCTGCTTCTGAAAAGGTGTGAGCATCCAGGAAATCCATCGTACCAACAACTTCTGCATGTGCAAATGGTTGTGAATGATTTTTTCCACAGATCTTCACCTCTTGGGCTAGTTGCTGAATAGTTATGTGACAATCCTCCAAAATGGAGGCTTCCACTTTATGAATGGTGTTGTCATCAATGACAGAATGTGGCTGTCCAGGAATAGGAGCAATTTCCACTGATGTCCGACCACATTTGAACTGGCAATGCCAGTGCATGACTACATCATATGATGGTGCATTGTCACCATAAACTTCTTTGATCTCATCAAAAGTCTCTTTTGGTGTATGACTTTCAAGTATAACAACCTGATCAATGATCTGCATTCAAATACCTCCAGTACCTTAGTGGGTCAAGGGGAATCTTTAATGAATACTCCTTGTACATGAGTGTGGGATTTTGTATGTCATGGTAGGTACGAGATGGTGTGTGAGTGTGTGTGTGTATGCTGGTGTATATATGTTGGGAAATGTAAAAGGGGATAGGAAGGTGGAGTGGAAGGCGGTACATGTGAGGTAAGGGTAAAAAGGAGGGTTGGGGTAGAGAGGTAGATGTTGGTGTACGAAAGGTGGAAAAAGTGTAAGTATAGGTTTGTGAGGGGTGAATAAGGTGAGGTTGAAGGGTGCAAGTGTGGGAAATGACAAGAAAGTGGCAGGCAGAGAAGGTGAATATGGCAGGGGATTAGAGAAATTGGGGAGAGGAATTGAGGCTGAAAGGACTGTAAGTCTGAAGATAGAAAACAAGCTCCTCTGGAAGTGAGTGATGGGGGAGCCAAAGGTGGTGGCCAAGACAAAAACTGAGAGGTGGAGCTGAAATACTGAGACAGAAGATGCATGTATATATGTATGTTATATATAAATACACGCAGGGTACGTAAAGTATTTGAAGACATACCTTTTTTTCTTTAGCATTTTTTGCTAACTCTGTATAATCTTTGTTTTAGAAAATAATAATTGTAGACCCTCAGCTTGACCCACAAGAAATGAAGAGGCATGCTGTTATTGTGGTTATAAAGGCTGAGCATAACGATTTTAAAATATCTTGATTTTTAAAACTTGCCAGATCTTTTGTCTACAAAGTTTGTAAGGAACTAGAGACTGAAGATGGAAATGTATCACCAATATCAAAGCATAAAAAGCATTCTATATGCTCTGAAATCATCAGAACACCTGAATTTATCCAGCAACTTCAACAGACCATTGATTACAATCCGAGAAAGTCCATGAGGTCAACTGTAAAAGATCTCCATATGTCAGAAGGAACAGTCAGAAATGTTGTCCATGAAGACATCAGATATAAGACTTATCTGATGAAGAAAGGTCAATTTGTCAGAAAAAAATGAAAGAAAATCACCACATCAGGTCTAAAACGTTCTTAAACAAACTGAAAAGTCCAGTAGATTTGATTTGGTTTTTCTCACATGAGAAAACTTTGACCAAAATCAAAAAGTTAACAGAAGAAATGACAGATGGTTATGTGTAGACCATTCTGAAGTCCCAAGTATTATGTATACAAAATTTCCTGCAACTGTCATAGTTTTAGGGGTTGTCAGCAATGAAGGTATGTGATGCCTCCTTACTTATTTCCACAAGGTCTTAGAGTTAGCTCTGCCACCTATATTGAGGTCCTGGTAATATTTGTTAAGCCCTGGATAGACAGTGTATGCAATGGAATATCATATGTGTTTCAGTAAGATTGCACTATCACACATGGCTCTAGTAACACAGGAATGGAGCACTGAAAATCTTCATGATCACATAACCCCTAATATTTGGCTTTCTAATTCCCCAGATGTCAATCCATTGGACTATTACATGTGAAGTGTTGTTGAGAGAGAGGTCAATGAACACACTCATAACACCAAAGATTCTTTGAAAGCTGCCATAGTCAGCGTAATGTCAAAATGAACTAGGACCACTTGATTCAAGCATGTAGATGATTTAGATCTCATATAGAATCAGTTATTGAAGCTGAAGGTGGCTTTATTGAACAACATTATAGAAAAGACGGTTTATTTTTATCCTCATAGCATTTTTTGATAAAATTATTATCTGTTATTATATACTTGTTTTTTTAATAACATAAATCTGTCCTCAAATATCTTATGCACTCTGTATATATATATATATATATATGTACAGACACACACACACACACATATACATACATATATATATATTTATATATACAAATACACATACACACATGCACACTCATACACACACACACTCAAATAAATACATATATATATAAGCACAGGAGTGGCTGTGTGATAAGTAGCTTGCTTGCCAACAACATGGTTCTGGGTTCAGTCCTACTGTGTGGCACCTTGGGCATGTGTCTTCTACTATAGCCTCAGGCTGACCAAAGCCTTGTGAGTGGATTTGGTAGATGGAAACTGAAAGAAGCCCGTCGTATATATGTATATATATATACATTTGTGTGTCTGTGTTTGTCCCCCCAACATCACTTGATAACCGATGCTGGTGTGTTTACATCTCCATAACTTAGCGGTTCAGCTTAAGAGACTGATAGAATAAGTACTAGGCTTACAAAAATAAGTCCTGGGGTCGATTTGCTCAACTAAAAGGTGGTGCTCCAGCATGACCGCAGTCATAGGACTGAAACAAGTAAAAGAATAAAAGAATATATACACGTACAAATATATTTATACATACACACACACTCACATACATATATACATGAGTATTCATGAAATTCTTCTTACATCTCATAATTTGTAGAATTTCAATGTAATATAATGAACATCTGCTGCCCCCTCAAGACCTCTTGTATTTAATATCCTATCTTTTTAATTCCCAAGTTTTAGCAGTCAATGATGCTGAATTGACTTTACCTTTTCTCCTAAAGGTATGTAACTGATTGCATCTTGGACAAATACCTTGACTATTGCTGCAGGCCAAAGATTTCTATGTGGGATAGACACTACTTGGAATTCTGTCACAACCATGTCTGTATGTGTGTGTTTGCATGCATGTACTTGTTTGTGACAGCCAATCAGCAGATTCGCTTTGACAACAGCTGTATTATTTACTGCAGAGCATTAGCTGCCCATCAAATTTCTTTCACCATAAAATCCAACACTTGAAGAGGATACGGGCTCTTGACCACTCCCCTTCTAGTACATGCCTATGTCAATTTAGTTGCCTGTGCAGTTGTGATGTTTGATAGGTCACAAGCCTTAATATCTCCAGCCCAATTTGAAAATCCATATTTCTTTGAAGCCTCATTTTCATTAATTTTGTTTATAGATATTATCTTCATAGATTCATAGAATTTCATTGAACAACAACTTAATATAATTTGATGAAATGGGGTGGTTATACAACAATGTGAAATTACTTTGCATTGGTAATACATAACCATACAACTGGAATGTGTGTAGTAATATTTTGAAATATCCATTTTCATTTACTAAATGATAGACTGCATATGTACCAATTATGCCACTGATACATACATAGAGTTACAAGATACCTAAAACCAGTAAACAGCTGTTTAACTTTATATGGACTACTATACTGACCAGTTGAAAAATGAACGTATAATGACGCTACGGTTGCACTTGAAAGGTAAGCGGTTTGCTACTCTAATAAGTGCCTATGCACCTACTTTGATTAGCTGTGATGAAGATAAAACAATCTTTTATACCCAGCTGAGAGCTATACTTAGAAAAATCCCCAATTCTGATAAAGTCATTCTATTGGGGGATTTCAATGCCAGGGTTGGAACAGACTGGCAAACATGGAACTCTCTCGAATGTTTTGGAGGAGGGAAAATGAATAGCAATGGTCTCATGCTACTGGAGCTTTGCGAAGAACATGGACTCATTTTATGCACAAAGGTGATCACACAACAACATGGATGCATCCAAGGTCCAAAGTTTGGCACATGCCGGATTATGTCATCATCCGCAAGCGCGACATTTATGACATTTGTAATGTCAAGTCGTTGCATGAATCAGAATGCTGGACAGACCACAGTCTGGTGCGAGCAAAGTTCCGAATGGTGATTAGGGTGAAAGAGAGAAGAGGACCAGTCAGCATTCCTCACTGTCTAAATGTCCACAAGGTATATGATGTTGTGGTTAGGAAAGAGCTTCAGACTCGCTTGTCCAGCATTGAAACTGCTGCAGCATGGGAGGATTTTCGAGACCAGGTTCTTCAATGTGCAGCCGAAACACTGGGATATGTTACTGCCAGACAGTTTGATGAGAATGATCCTGAAGTTCAGCGACTATTGGTGGTAAAGCGCCATGCTCACAGTGTATTGCTACACAGAGAACTGTCTACTGTGCAGTGAAGTCTAGCACTTGCCCACTATAACAATGTAAAATCACTACTGCAGCGATCTCTCAGGAAGATGCAGAACATTTGGTG
>NC_068993.1:29033968-29036157 GCF_001194135.2 Octopus bimaculoides
TAAGGACTGTGTCAAGTCCTCATTAAAGGCCTGTGATATGCAGGACACTGACTGGGAGAACAATGCCTGTCATCGCCAAAGATGGAGGAAGCAAATTAAGGAGGGGATCGACACTTTTGAGAGAGCATGTATCCAGCATGAAGAACTTAAGCGAGCTGCGCGAAAGCGCACGGCTCGTATAGTGAATGGGGAAAGCTTGGTCTGCAATGTTTGCAGTCATGTATGCTTGTCAAGAGCAGGGCTCATTAGCCACCAATGGAGCCGCAAATGCAAAATATAAGTTAGTCCTAGAGCGCACAATGTTTCTGAAGGTTGGCAATGGTCTTCCTTGGTCACGAGTGGACGGCCATCATGTATGTATGTGGTATTGGTGTATCTCAGGCAACATGCTTGTGGTCTAGTTGTGGTCATGTTTGTGGTCTAGACGTCATTCCTTAGTTTGTTTTCAATCCACTGATATATGATGCCCTTGCCAGCTTAGTGTTGCCTGAATCTCAGGATGGCTTTCAGCCTGGTAGAGGCGCAGTGGATATGATTTTCAGGCTAAGGCAACTGCAACTGAGCACAACCAAGATCTTTTTGTCACTGCTGTAGATCTAACTAAAGCTTTCGACACTGTATTTAGGGATGCTCTTTGGGTTGTCCTTAGAATGCTAGGTGTTCCCAAAAAGATGCTCAGTGTCATCATTTCTTTCCATCAAAGGATGATGGCTTCTGTTAGATCTAGCAGAGAAGTGTCCAATTCATTCACAGTCTCAAATGGGACAAAACAAGCCTGTGTTCTTGCACCATTCTTATTTGCTTTGTATCTCTGTCATGCTGGAAACAGTATTTGAGGGTGCTAAATAAGGAGTAAAGTTTGAGTATAGAACCAGTGGTGGCCTATTCAACCGACCGTGCTTCAAAGCAAAAACTAAGACTTTGGTGCAAACAGCTTGAGGTTTGCTCTTTGCAGACAATTGTGCACTTATAACACACACTCTTGAAGACATGCAATGGGTTCTAAACAACTTCTTGCAGGCATCAAAGGCTTTTGGTCTGACCATCAACATCAAGAAAACTGAGTGTGTCCATCAGCCCATTTGTGACCATCCTTCCGCTGTGGCACTTTCTGTATATGTTGATGGAAAAGCATTAAAAATTGTTTCCTCCTTCACTTATCTTGGTTCCATTGTAACCAATGATGCTAAGATAGATAAAGATATTGAGTCCAGGGTCAGGAAGGCTAGTTCCACTTTTGGTAAGCTTTATCACAGGCTTTGGAATAACTGTAATGTATTGTTGAAGGTGAAAGTTGGTGGTTTTGACATCATTGCTTTATGATGCTGAAGCCTGGACTCTGTACTGAAAGCATATCAACCAGCTTGATGCTTTTCATATGTGATACTTGCATACTATCTCAAACATAAAACTGAGTGGCCATATTCATAACAGTGACGTACTAACAAAATAACATATTAGGTATTGAAGCCATCCTCATCAAAATACAACTTAGATGGCCAGGTCATCTCTCACATATGAGTGACATCAGAATTCTGAAGCAACTTTTCTAAGGCCAATTCCTAACAAGAAAGTCAGATGGAAGGCCACTCTTGCACTTCAAACACAAACTAAAAGACAGTCTGAAATGATACAAAATTCCTTTTGCTTCATGGGAAAACACAGCACCAGAATACGGGATCTGCTGCCAGTCATGCTTTTCCTCAGTTCAAAGATTTGAGCTAAGTCAACTCCAACATCAGGGTCAACTTCATGCAAGTATGAAGGCATGCTGGCAAAATGCTGCTCCTCTAAATGGAAACCTTACTTGTCATTGTGGTTTTGTGGCATGAAGTAAAGCAGGCCTTGCTGTCCACTCAAGAAAACACATAGTAAATGATCCACAAGCACTTGAGCAAACTGAGTCCTCAACTTGTTCCATTTGCCAAAAGGTTTACAAGGCATCAGTAGGCCTCAAAAGACACATTTGTGTCCATAGAACATATTAATGGTTTATTTTACTGAACCCTCATTTGTTGTTCACAGCAAGAGAATCCATCATATATATATATATATATATATATAAATAAGAGAGAGATAAACCATATGTGATAATGTGTACCACTGGTGGGAAGAAAAAATTCCCTCTGGATATTTGATTGTAGAAAGGAAACATTTTCGCTTGATTGCTAGAACTTGGCAAAAACTTT
>NC_068993.1:29036345-29037299 GCF_001194135.2 Octopus bimaculoides
TATATATATATATATATATCATCAACATCGTTTAACGTCTGCTTTCCATGCTAGCATGGGTTGGACGATTTGACTGAGGACTGGTGAACCAGATGGCTACACCAGGCTCCAATCTGATTTGGCAGAGTTTCTACAGCTGGATGCCCTTCCTAACGCCAACCACTCAGAGAGTGTAGTGGGTGCTTTTACGTGCCACCGGCACGAAGGCTAGTCAGGCGGTACTGGCAACGGCCATGCTCAAAATGGTGTATTTTACGTGGCACCTGCACAAGAATCAGTCCAGCGGCACTGGCAATGATTTCACTCGATTGTCTTTGCACGTGCTACCGGCACAAGTGCCAAAGTGCCAGGAAGGTGATACTGGGCACAGGTGCCATCACGATTTCGCTTTCGCTTGCCCCAACAGGTCTTTGCAAGCCGAGTTTAATGTCTAATGAAGGAGACGATGTTGGCATGGGTGCCAGTCGACGAGTTTAGTTCGATTTCCATTTCACTTGCCTCAACAGGTCTTCGCAAGTGGAGTTTAGTGTCCAATGAAAGAAAGGTACGCACAAGTGGGCTGGTTACACCCCTGGCAGAGGCACTGGATTTAGGTCTCACTTGGCTTGCCGGGCCTTCTCACGCATAGCATATTTCCAAAGGTCTCGGTCGGAAGTCATCGCCTTGGTGAGGCCCAATGTTCGAAGGTCGTGCCTCACCACCTCATCCTAGGTCTTCCTGGGCCTACCTCTACCACAGGTTCCCTCAACTGCTAGAGTGTGGCACTTTTTCACACAGCTATCCTCATCCATTCTCGCCACATGACCATACCAGCGCAATCATCTCTCTTGCACCCCACAACTGATGCTTCTTAGGTTCAACTTTTCTCTCAAGGTACTTACACTCTGTCTAGTATGCACACTGACATTACTCATCCATCGGAGCATACTGGCTTCATTCCTTGCGAGCCTACGC
>NC_068993.1:29037421-29044447 GCF_001194135.2 Octopus bimaculoides
CATGAAGCATGGCTGTTCGTACACATGCGTCATACAGTCTGCCTTTTACTCTGAGAGAGAGACCCTTTGTCGCCAGCAGAGGTAAGAGCTCTCTGAACTTTGCCCAGGCCATTCTTATTCTAGCAGCTACACTTTCAGCGCACCTTCCCCCACTACTAACTTGGTTACCTAGATAGCAGAAGCTATCAACCACTTCTAGTTTTTCTCCCTGGAATGTGGCAGAAATTGTTTTCTGCACATTTACAGTGTTTATAGCTCCTGAACATCTGCTACATACAAAAACTAACTTCCTAGTTAACCTTCCTATGATATTGCTGCACCTCTTATGTGTCCATAGCTTGCACTGGGTGCATCTTATAGAGTTTCTACCTATGCGTTTTCTACAGATCAAGCAGGGCAATCAGAAGTGCAATTGTTTAAAAAGCCGGGTGTGCATGTGCTCCATTATTTAATAAATGAAAAAATGCATTGTAAATAAGCAATGACAGATATATACGTGTATTGAGGGTACAAAATGGTAATACACTGTTTCATACCATTATCATTAACCTTTTGAGCCCTGATCTCCTGAACCTTATTTGACCATATAGCTGGCTTCCTGAGCAAAATAAGCTGCAAATTGGCTAAGTATCAATTGCAGCTCTCAAAACAAAAATATCAATGTCAATAACAATCTGACAACACAAACATACAACAGAGATGCCTACCTGGTTCCTAGTGCTAATATTCCACCTTGGTCTGCCAATCAGTCCAGCATGTTGATCTTCTTTTGACACAGAGATGAATCTTGCATTCTTGGCAACAGACGGCTGATTTGATTGCTTTGACTGGATAATCCTTGTAAGGAACACCGGGGTTTTTGACTTGAATTTGTTGTACTTCTTGGTACATACAACACACAGTGTGTTTGTTGACCCATCATCTGGAATGTGTGGATGGTGGTGGCCTACATTTTGGAGATGAACAGGGACTTCGTGATCATGAGCTCTGCAAACAGCTTTTGTGTGAAACTCACTGACAAGTCCTACACTGTACTGATCCAGATAAAGGGACTAGAATATAACATATGCAGTGTAGGTAGCCCACATGAGAAATTTCTTGGCCTCTTGTCTTGTAAAGTTTTATTATTTGATCGTTGGATAAACATAAATCATCGTACTTTAGTGCAGATGCACTCCACCAGTCGAGTGGTGCTATGGTATAGTGAAAAATAAGCCATCCACTGGTAAACCAGTGTTACAGGCTCAAAGGGTTAATGGTGCAAAACTGAGTATTACCACTTTGGTTGATAACTGATGAAGAATTAGGGACCCTCTGTGTCTGTCTCCTGTTCAGTTGTACCCTTAATATTCTTTTATTTGTTTCAGTCATTTGACTGGGGCCATGCTGGAGCACCGCCTTTAGTCCAGCAAATCGACCCCACAACTTATTCTTTGTAAGCCTAGTACTTATTCTATCGGTCTCTTTGCCGAACCGCTAAGTTACGGGGACGTAAACACACCAGCATCGGTTTGTTAAGCAATGGTGTTGGGGACAAACACAGACACGCAAATATACACACACACATATATACATATACATATATATACATATACATATATATACATATACATATATATACATATACATATATATATATATATATATATATACGACGAGCTTC
Source organism: Octopus bimaculoides (assembly GCF_001194135.2). Lineage (NCBI taxonomy): Eukaryota > Metazoa > Mollusca > Cephalopoda > Octopoda > Octopodidae > Octopus > Octopus bimaculoides. Next base: position 29,039,085 of record NC_068993.1, read on the forward strand.
TTTCAGTTTCCACCTACCAAATCCACTCACAAGGCTTTGGTTGGCCCCAGGCTATAGTAGAAGACACTTGCCCAAGGTGCCACGCACTGGGACTGAACTCGGAACCATGTGGTTGGTAAGCAGGCTACTTACCACACAGCCTGTGCCTAAACATAAACACAGGTGAAATATCATTAAACATTTCGCCTGGCACGCTAACATTTCTGCCAGCTCATCATCATTTTTTTTATGTGTCATTGTTTATTTACAATGCATTTTTTCATTTATTATATATGCATATATCATCATCATCATCATCATCATCATCTTTTAACGTACATCTTCCATGCATGCATGGGTAAGACTGTTGATAGGAGCTGACCAGACAGAAAATCTACCCAAGGATGGTGTGTGTGTGTGTATATATATATATATATATATATATACAGGGTGGGATGGGTAAATTGTTGCCATTTTATATTTTTAATTTCACATATGTGCACTGCTTTTGATTTTATCAACTACACAGTATAGTAGGGTCAGTTGGGCACTGTCTGTGAGAAAAACAGCACCATGATGCACCGCTTGCTATTCATGCCAGAAGCTCCAATACAAACATTTCAGAGTGTTTGGCTGTCAGTCTGGGGACAGTGCAATCTGAGGACATGTACTAAGAGTGATCAAAATCAAACATCCAGTCAACTTCATGGTGTTTGAACTGATCACTATTGACCACTAATGATGGCCATCTTCCCACATGGCCTCGGACTCAACACGTAAGCCTACATCAAGTGCCTGGAAGAGGTGGTGCTGCCCTGGGTCTAAAGGGTTGCTGCTGGAAGACCCTATGCCTAGCAACAGGACTCTGCACTATGTCACACAAGCAGGACAACCCAGTCATGGCTGTCAGACAATTTCTGTGACCACATCACCCTTAATATCTGGCCACCCTAACTCCCCAGACTGTAACCCCCTTAATTATTATGTGTAGGGTGCAGTTGAGTGAGAGATCAACAAAACTCCCTGTAACATGAAAGATGAACTGAAGGCAAGGATTATGGCAGCATTCACCAACTTAAACAAAGAGACCATCCAGAAGAGTTGCGGGAGATTCCGAAGTCGTCTGGAAGCCATGTTTGATTTAACTAAAATGCTAATGTGTATATTAAAAATCACTATAAACAAGTTCAGTGCAATATAATATGATAAAGGAAAAATTTTATCATCAGTAATTGAGTTTTAAGAGTAATAGAGAATTATACATCTACACAGTTTTTGCTATTACAATCATTTATAAAGAATATTCACTTAAAACCTCTGTCCAACATATGTTTTTGCCTCATGAATATCTTGTTAAGTGGTGTTTGTTTTCATCTTCATCTGGGTTTCATCCTACTTAAAAACGTATCTGTGCAGATTTATTCAAGGTGTTACCACAATTAAAGTTTGAAGCAGTTCACTTGAAATTTCGATAGTGGCAACATCTTCAATAAAGCTGCATGGATAAGTTCTTAACCAGGATGAAATCTGGATGTAGATGAAACAACAAGATGCAAATAGACACTATTTAACAAGATAGCCATGCAGAAAAAAACATATGTTGGACAGAAGTTATAAATGAACACACTGCATAAATAGCTGCAATAATAAAAAACTGTGTAGATGTATTATTCTCTGTGTTTATTTTATTCGTCTTGGATATACATACACTCAGTTAACTATTTATACTTCAACAAAATAAACTCAGGATTTACCCATCAGGTAAAATACATGGGGATTGTTTACCTTAAACAGCCACAGGTTATTCCATATCATTTGATGTGATTAGCCTGGATCTATTATCTCTATCTATTCACTATATATATATATTGGATGGGGTTGGATTGCCTGTGTTCAGTCCACTGCAGGATGAAGGCTCCAGCACGTTCTCTCCACCAGCCACAGTCCAATGTGGAGGCTGTGAATTTGAGCTTGAGATCATATTGGTTTGATGAGCCTACTTTGCCACACTAGCTTGACATGGCTTGGCAGAGGGGTGCAGTTCTTTTTCATACTCTTACACAGGAATAGTAAAGTTGATCGCAATAACCCCAGTGTACAACTGGTATTTATTTTATTGATCCAAAAAGAACGAAGGACAAAGTCAGTCTCAGGGGAACTTGAACTCAAAATGTAAGGATAGACAAAATATTGCTAAGCATTTTTCCCAGTGTACTAACAACTCTGCTAGCTAACTTTATATATATATATGCTAGGAGTGCACACCCTCTAGAGAAAAAGAACTTAAAATATATATACAATATATATAAACAAGAGCATGTAAAAATATATTAAAATATAACAATATACAAAAAATAGTAGGTTGATAAATAAAGAAGTCCAAATACAGCGAGTAAAAAATAACGTTTATATCATCTCTTACTATTGCTTTGGAGAGGGGGACTGAAATTCTAAAATATATTCCATAGTGTTGACAGGTATCAAGTGCCTAAACATTAATTACAAACATCAGTGATTCTAAATGCAGAGTGTCAGGAAAAAAGAGGAGACAGTCATGACAGGAATGACTTTGATCATAGGTTTGCATAATCAAAACTGACCTTATGGTACAACCAGTACCATAACTATCATCACTTCAACATTTTGAGAAAATAAATTATAACATCCTCTCTCCAAAACAATAACAACAGCAATATTTTTTACAAAGGGAATTAGTTATGCAGTGGGTTGACCTGCAAGAAATAGCATCAATCCTCCCTCAAAATACACCTTACTGTCTTTTTTTTAAAAAAAGGGCACATATAAAGGTTTAGTCCAAGATGCTTCTAAAAAGAGAAGATGGTCACAGCAATAGCATCTTTAATCATGGGTCTGTTCAATAAGGGCTGACCTGGAGATAAATAACAGCAGACAATTCAAGAATAAAGAGAGAGAAATGGAAGACATCTAAGAATAAAACAAAACCAAAAAGTCTCAAAAAATAAATGACTGAAACGACTCCCCATCAAACAAGCAAACAAATAAATCCTTAAAGCAGTCTTACCTTGTGGTGGTCAGCGGTTTTTGAAATATCATGGAGAAAGAGTAGAAGTGACTGTAAGACTTCTCGGTTTTCATCAGGCATTAGAATTATGGTCGCATTCACTGCTTCCAACCAATGTTCTTTGGGAAAATCTAGATTAGAAAAGGTTGGAGGGACAGTTGATTTATTATTGAACAACTTTTAATTACAACTAACATGCACCTATTTGATGAAATACAGTTCATCAAATAGATGTGTGTATTGTGTGAATATAGCATCTTCGGAGCTAAATGCCATTAAATGCTGCATATCAGTTTAGTGGGACACACACAAGATGGTTCATTGTACTTTCAACTTTTTAATAATGTGTGCTTCAGACACATACCTGCAGGTTAACTGCTTCTTTATTCTCCACTTAGTTCTAAGTTGATATTTTTTCACTACATGATGGCTGTGCTAGGTGGAGTGTGCTATAATGTTTCAGAACACTATAATAAAGATGTCTCAGTTGATGCAATACATGTAGCTACACATACACACACACAAACAACAGTAGCAGCAGCAGCAGCTGCTGCCGCCATCACCACCACCACCAACAACAACAACACAACCACCATTATCATTTAATGTTCATTTTGATACTGACATTGGGTTGGCATTTTGACATGGTTATCATGGCACTAGCACTAGTGAGGTTGCTTGATAACTTAGTTTGACAGAGAGAAGCATTTTATACTAATAATTGAGAGGCTAAAGTATGAAAGAGAAGACAGGAACACTTTTACATGGCATTGGCATGGGTGCTTTGATGTGACACTGGCACAAGTGCTTTTGCGTGGCAGTGGCATGGGTGTTTTTATGTGGCACTGACATGGGCAATTTTACATGACATTGATATAGGTGCTTTTATGTGACACCAGTACAGGGGCCTTTACATGGCACCAGCACCCACAAGACTGCAAGACTAGCTGAAAGAGGGACATAAAGGACATACCTAAAAGAGGGATGTAAAGGACATGCCTGTATGTATAGATGGCCATGATTTTACCTAGCTTGACAAGTACAGCAAACTGCCAGAAGTCTTGGTCCCTTGTCATCTCCTCAGTGAGGTCCAATGTCTGAAGATCCTTTCTCACCACTTTGTCCCATGTCTTCCTGGGTCTATCTCTTGCACATGATCCCACCACAATTAGAGATTGGCACTTCTTGATGCCGCTATCCTCATCCATATGCATCACATGATCATACGAGTGCAGTCTTCTCTCTCACACACTAAAACTGATGCCTTATATACCAAATTGTTTTCTCAAATCACACTTCATCATACATGCACACTGACATTACCATCCAGCAGAACATGCTGGTTTCACTTCTTCCAATCCTTCACATATTCTCAGTAGTCACAGCCCATGTCTCATTGCCATATAGCACAGCTATTCATACACAGGCTTCATACAATCTGCCTTTCATTCTGAAGGAGAGGCCCTTTGTTACTAACAGAGGTAGTAACTCTCTGAACTTTTCCCAACCCGTTCTTATTCTAACCACTATGCTTTCAGAACTATCTCCTCTACTGCTAACTTGGTTGCTCAAGTAATGGAAATTATCAGTTATTTCTAAGGATCCCACCAAACATTTGAGGGAGTCAATTTTCTGTATGTTCCTAGTGTTTAATGTACCTGCACTTCTGCCACACACACAGGCTACTTACTCTCTTAGCCTTCCTATGATGCCGCTGCACTTCTTATGTGTCCATAACTTGCACTGAGAACACCTTATGGAGTTTCCACCAACACCTTTTCAACATACAGAGCAGGGCCATCTCCCTGAAGGGACCAGTGATTTGTCTGTTTTCATACTTACTAGGATTTTGGTCTTTGTTAAATCAACTCTAAGGTCCTGTGATTCTAGACCTTGCTTCTGCCACTTGTTATTTTTTAAATTTCATCTCATCCTATCTTCTTCATCTATTTAATTCTGACAGGGTCGAGGGAGCAGAGTCCACAAACATGCCTTCCATTGGGTCCTGTACATTAATGTGTATAAGTTTGCATGTATATACGAGTCTGTCTACATAAAACTATAATTGTATTATTTTGTGTGTGTGTGTGTGTGTGTGTGTGTGTATATATATATATATATATACTAAGTTTGCCGAGATGATTCGAAAACACAACACCTAATAACCTAACAGTATATCTTTTCTACCCCTCTGATGAGATTTTGCGTAATATAATGATTTAATTATTCCTATTTTAATCTTTCAGGCTTAATTGAAACATCTGTAAAAGAATACTTTGGATTTTTGCAGATAAATTGTATTCATGCTATATCTCCATTTTCTTAATTTTCTTATATATAT